>NW_017731388.1:2694914-2730826 GCF_001890085.2 Hipposideros armiger
CGCGACCCACAGGTTGAGAACCGCTGCTCTAAATGTTGTCTTTGGCTTCCCAAAGGCCATTCTGAAATTCTGTAACTCTGTGTGCCATGACTTTTTGTAAATCACCCTCTATTTGAATGCCCTGGAGAGCTTAGTGCTGAAGGAGGCTCTCCAGACCATCACATCAAGCCTCTCCTCTAACCAACCAGCAAATGACTGCGCCTTTCTCTAAAGCAGGTCTTTCACACTAAAAGCCCAGAATTCCAGCTTTTCTTGAAAAGTCTAAAGTTCTAGCTTCTGGGTTTTTCCCATAGAAACACACAATTAAGAGCCAAGTTGCTACTGATCTGTAGGATAGGCGAGGAGCTGTCCAGTTAGCTACAGTCGCTACCCCTCCCTTTTGTTTTGCTCCCTTCTTCCCACATTTACAGCAGCATCCACTCCCTTGGACATTTGAGCTGGCACCTCTTCTGTCTTAGTCTGCTTGGGCTGCCATAGCAAAATACAGTAAATACAAAAGATGAAAAACAGACTGGGTGGCTTACAAAACAATTTTCTCACAGTTGTGGAGGTTGGCAAGTCCAAGATCAAGGTGTCAGCTTTTTTGTGCGCTGGTGAGGGCTCTCTTGCTGGCTTGTAGACAGCTACCTTCTCACTGTGTCTTCACTTGGTGGAGAGAGTGAGCAAGATTTCTAGTGTCTCTTTTTATAAGGGCACTAATCACCTCCATGGACTCCTCTAAACCTCATCTAAATCTATTACCTCCCAAAGGCCCCACCTCCAATACCATCACTGGGGATTAGGGTTTCAGCATTATGAGTTTGGGAGGGGACACAGTTCAGTCCATGGCATCTCCCTTCTCTTCCTTCTTTTTAATTCATGCCCTCAGAGTCCTGTCCTGTCTTTCCACATTACCACATTACCACATTACCATGTATCTGTCTTTGCAGGCCTCTCTCTCAGCAGGGAAGGGACTAAGGGTAAGTGAGTGAGGGGACTAAGGTGCAAACTTTAAGGAGGCACTCACTGCCAGGGTCATGCAAAATGTGGGCAACAGACCAACCTTGCACTTGAATGACCCTGATGGTGAATGTCTCCTTAAAGTTTGTACCAGAGGTCCCACATGCACCTCACCCTTGTCCCAGCCCTGGCCCTCAGATGGCCCCAGTGACAGGCAGGCACCCAGGATCAGGGAGGGCAGGGGTCTGTCGCACTTTCCAGCCTATTCCCTCAGGTCAGCTCACCTTTCTTCTCAGGATCCGGAAAGGGGGAGTGGCTTCTGGCATGACGCATGTGGAGACCAACTCCAGCAATGTCCGGCGGCTGCTGCATGTGAAGGGCAAGAGGAACGTGATGGCTGGAGAGGTGGGCATTGACCAGGGCCCTAGGGCATGGCCTCCTGTCCCCCTTCCCAGCCTGTGTGGAGAGCAGAGGCCGAGGTGGGGTGAGGGGCAGGGAGAGGGTGGGGAAGGGGTGATGGATGATGGATGGGGTCTGAGTGGGGTCTGCCCCTTCCCCATGTCTCTCCAGGTGGAAATGTCCTGGAAGAGTTTCAACCGTGGGGACGTTTTCCTCCTGGACCTCGGGAAGCTTATCATCCAGTGGAATGGGCCGGAGAGTAACCGCATGGAGAGACTCAGGGTAAGCCCAGCCTGTGCAGCACCCCTCCCCACCCGTCCCACCCTGCCCCCACCTGCTCCCGCACACCAGCACCTGGCCTCGCTCACAGTCAGACTTTCCAGACTTCTGCCACCCCCAGCTAGCTGCTAGTTCTCCAGGCCTCTCTCCCCCCGACTGCCTGGGGCAGGTGTTTGAAGGTGGATTTGGGTCTCCATGTGTATGGGGAGAGGTACGCATGTTGGAGTTGGCATGTATGTACTTACGGCTAATCCACTGTGATTTAATGAATCCCTGCTGCGTGGCACACCCTCTGCCAAGTGTTGGGGGCCCAGGGGAGAATGAAGTGAGTACAGCCCTGCTCTGGCTTTGGCCTCCAGCTGGCTGTGCAGTGGCGGAGACAAACATGAAGGGAATAACCGAGAAGTGAGGGGTGGGGAGTGCAGTTCTGTGGGTTCTGGGAAGGCTTCTGGGAGGAGGTGTGGGTGGGAGGAGGAGGCCCTGAGGCAGGAGAGAAATGACTGGGGTGGGGTGGGGGCTCCTGGTGCAGCCAGAGCGTGAGGCAGGGATTTGGAGGAGCTTGGAGAGGAGCGGGCAGATCTCAGAGGGGCAAGTTTTGTGGTCAGAAGGTTGTGTAAGAGGGGTGAGATTTGTTCTCAGTGCCCGGGAGGTTGTTGAATGTCACTCTGATTTCTGAGTTATGAAACGGGGTACAAGAGCTAAGAGAATGCTGGGAGCCTGCTGTCCGTCAGGTGAGGACTGAGAAGGAGGAATCCACTGGACTTGTGTGTTGCATGGCAGATGAAGAGAGAGGGGTGAAGCAGAACTCGGAGCATTGCAATTGATCAATTATGGGGATGAATGGAGTCCCATTTCCTGAGATGGGAAAGGTCAGGAAGCAACAGATTTGGGGAGAAAATCTAGAGTTCAGTTTTGAACATCTTAAAAAGACGCTATCATGGAAGCTGGATAAATAAGATGAGAGCAGACAGCTGGGCTGGAGACAGAAATAAGGGCCTGAGTAGTCTGCAAAAGCCCTGGGACTGGGTGAGATCGCCTGCGGTGGCAGTGGGGGTCTGGGACTCAAATGCCAGTAACTGGAACAGTAGACATTGGGCTGTGGAGGGTGAGTGCAAAAATGTGTGTGTGTGTGTGTGTGTGCGCATGCGCGCACACAGGCGTGGACTGGGGGTGTCTGTGTGAAGACGTGAGAGACTGCTGTCTGGGTGTGTATGTGTGCATATGTGTGTGAGCACACATGAAGCTGTTTGTGTATGCACGTGTGTGTGTATGCACATGTGTGTGTGTGTGTGAGTGTGTGTGTGTGTGTGTGTGTTCAAGCATGCTTTGGGGCAAAGAGACTGAGTACTGTGATCTTCAGGGTGCAGCTTTTGTTCAGAACTGCGAAGTAAATCACAAATTTCAAACAATATCAAAGCTGAAAGCCCACAAAGTCCACAGGAAACACTCTCCCACCTGCTTTCACAGTGGGTTTTCACCTGGTTTGCTCACATGCATCTTAAACGCCTGGTCCCCCTCAAAGGCGAAAAGCAGAGAGGTGCCTCACCCCTCAGGACTGCTGTGGGGTGGACGGGGGTCTCCTGGGGTGGTTTGGGGTGGTGGATGTTGCCCTGTCCCCCATTAGTCTTCATGGGTCACCTGGGGCCTCCCTGCAGGGCATGACCCTGGCCAAGGAGATCCGAGACCAGGAGCGGGGTGGACGGACCTACGTGGCTGTGGTGGACGGGGAGAATGAGAAGCAGTCCCCGCAGCTGATGGAGCTCATGAACCAAGTGCTGGGCAAGCGGAATGAGCTGAAGGCAGCTGTGCCTGACACGGTGGTGGAGCCTGCACTCAAGGCCGCCCTCAAGTTGTACCAGTGAGTGCCCGGGCTGGGCCCCTCCTGGGTGCTGGGGGGCTTCTTGGAGCAGGGTGCCCCGGCTGAGGGGCCTGGGACCCCTCCTGGTCTATGCCATCCCTTTATCCTGCAGCGTGTCTGACTCAGAAGGAAAGCTGGTGGTCAGAGAAGTCGCCACGCGGCCACTCACACAAGACCTGCTCAATCATGAGGTGAGAGGGTCTGGGCTACCAGCCCCCTGGACCCTGCCCACCAAGCAGGAGCAGTGCCAGCAGGCCGGGAGCGTGTGGAATGGAAGACTTGCTGTGCCAGCAGCTCCCCCAGCCCAGCACCACCACGCCATCAGGCTCTCACTCTGGGTCTTTCTCTCCCATTTCTAGGACTGTTACATCCTGGACCAGGGGGGGCTGAAAATCTACGTGTGGAAGGGGAAGAAAGCCAACGCCGAGGAGAGGAAGGGAGCCATGAGCCAGGCACTGGTAGGCGTGGGGGTTGGGGAGGAGGAGAACTGTGACGTGGGGAGAGAAACAGACCCAAGTAGGGAGAGGGATGCAGGGTCCTACCAGGGTGTAGCGGCCAGGGGGCGCTCTGGGCTTGACCTGGGGGGTCTGCGTGTGTTCATTGCGTAGCCATCTTGGGGGTTTCCTGCACGCCAGGGAGCCAACCAGCAGGCCACCTGGGGACCTCCTCAGGACATGGGCTCCCATCTCAAGCTGGGTTCAGAGAAGAGAGGGACAAATGGAGGCTGGCCTTCCCACAGAAAGAATGGGGTCAGCATGGGGCCGTGCCAAGTCAGAATTTGGGTCATTGTTGGGCTGGAGTTAGTAACCCTAACTGGCTTGGGGTCAGCGTTGGATTAGGGGTTGGGTTCAAGGTTGGAGATGGGGGCTGAAGGTCCGGGTTAAAATTGAGGTGGGGTCAAGTTTGGGTCCTGGTTTGGCCTTGGGGTTGGAGCAAGAGCAAGGTTAGGTTTGGGGGTGAGCTTTGGGACTGGGGAGGGGTTCTGGCTTGGGCTTGGGACCAGGGGTATGTTTATGGTTGGGTCTGGTTGATTTTAGATCCAGACTTTGGCTTGCACTGGGGGTGGGGGGCGGAGGCTAGAGGTAGGACACAGCCCCAGTCACCCCCTTTTCTTCCCAGAACTTTATCAAAGCCAAGCAGTACCCTCCAAGCACGCAGATAGAGGTGCAGAATGATGGGGCGGAGTCTGCCATTTTCCAGCAGCTCTTCCAGAAGTGGACAGTGCCCAACCGCACCTCAGGCCTAGGCAAAACCCACACTGTGGGCTCTGTAGGTGAGGGCCGGGCAAGGCAGGGTGGGCTGGTAGCCAGGAGTGGGGGCAGGAGAGCACCCAGACCTGCTACCTGTCCTCCTTCCCAGCCACACCTTTTCCATGCCCACGTTTACCCTGGTCTGTGCTCTCCAAGTTGGGTGGGGACACGAAGGGACATGGATAAACTGAAGAGTTGTGACATTTGGGAGTTGAGAATGGCATGCTTTTCTTTTGGAACGGGGTGGAGTCTCTCTAGAAACCAGACAGCTCAGTCTGTCCCCGGACAATACTGGCTAAGAGCAAGCTCAGCACCAGGCACCTAGGGGAGGATAGAAGGGTGGTCCCTCTCCTGGCTCCCCTGGGGGCCCTGGTGCAGCATGAGTCTTAGGGGCAGGGAGAGATGGTTCTGTATTATAACTCTGCCATGTGGGGTAAGCCACTGAATCTCTGACCTCAGTTTCATCATCTGTAAAAGGGGTCTAAGAATTACAGCTACCACTCAGAGCTGTTGTGAGGACCTGGGGGACCTCAGTTGGTGACCGTTGGTGTCATGATTTCCCCTCACTCTAGCCAAAGTGGAGCAGGTGAAGTTTGACGCCACATCCATGCATGTCCAGCCTCAGGTGGCTGCCCAGCAGAAGATGGTAGATGACGGAAGTGGGGAGGTGCAGGTATGGTGCGGGGAGGGAGGCCTGAGTTGGGTGGGAGGGGTCGGTAGAGCCTGTCCTGGACTTCACACTAGCCTGGGACCTGCCCCAGGTGTGGCGCATTGAAAACCTAGAGCTGGCACCTGTGGATTCCAAGTGGCTGGGCCACTTCTTCGGGGGTGACTGCTACCTGCTGCTCTACACCTACCTCATCGGAGAGAAGAAGCACTACCTGCTTTACATCTGGCAGGTAAGGCCCGCCCACCCTGTCCAGAGCACAGCCAGCTCAGTTCCTACTCCACTATACCCTTGCCAAGTGGCCATCCTCTTTGATTTGAATACCTGTGGTGACGGGGAGCGCACCCCTTTTTCATCTTGGGACTGCTTTGGCTGTGAAATCCCAATGACACTGAGTACCCCCATTCACAACCCTTTTCCCTTTTGGTTTTCCGAGCCTGCCTTCCCATTTCAATGGCCTCCTCTACTTTCCCTTCACTTGACCTGACTGTGGGTTTCTGTGCCCAGATGTTATGGAGCAGGGAGATGCTTGGGTGCTGGGGGTGAGTGGTGTGGTAGCCATGGTGTTTCCCTGAGAAAGGTGCAGTAGGGAGGAGAGGAGGTTTAGGGTCAAGGCTGGCGTTGCAGGTGGGTCAGGGCTGGGCTGGAGCTGAGAAAGGATTGTGGGGCTGGGATCAGAACTAAAGTCTAGGTCAGGTTGGGTTTCTGGCTGTGCCCAGGGTGGGGTTTGTTAGGGAAGACAGTTGGGTTTGGGGCCAGATCAGAATTCAGCATGGAGTTGCCGCTGAGGCCTGAGACGGGGCCAGAATTAGGGGCTGACCCCACCCCATCCCTTCTATCCTGCTCACCCCCAGGGCAGCCAGGCCAGCCAGGATGAAATCACAGCCTCAGCCTATCAAGCCGTCATCCTGGACCAGCAGTACAACAATGAACCTGTCCAGATCCGGGTTCCGATGGGCAAGGAGCCACCTCATCTCATGTCCATCTTCAAAGGACGCATGGTGGTTTACCAGGTGTGACTGCTGGACTGAGGTGCCCTGGCAATACCTGCAACTGAGGCAGGGTGGTCATCCAGGAGATGGAGGAGGGGATCTGAGGTGGAGGTGGTGCTTTGGGTGAATCCCATTCTCTGTAGGAGAGGACTGAGGCTTTATCACCTACATGGGACTGAAAATGGAAACAGCCATTCAATACTTTTAAAAAGTCCATGTAGTGAGCACTTAGCATATGCAAGCGCTGTTTCTCTCTTTACATCCTAACTCTCAGATCCTCTGCATGAAAAAGAAAATTATTCTGAACTTGTCCAAGCTGCATTGGTGCCTTCCAACATAATGAAATAGACATCCCCTGAATTCATTCAAGCACCATCTGTTTATTGAGCACCTACTAAGTACACAGCCTTCTGGCATAGTGCCAAGGAGGGGAGAAGATTGCCATGCTAATATTGTTAAGCATCTTGTTGGGAGAGCAGTGAACTAACAGCCCAAAGCACCATGTGGTTAAATGCAAGTACTATAAGTTGAGTTCAAAAGGGAGCGTGAATACAGCAATCTGGGAATAGGCATAGAGTTCATGGTGGAAAGGGGGTTTGGGGATGGTCTTGACATTGGGGTCAATTGAAGAGCTCAGCAAAGGTATAATGGGGGCATGCAATGCAGGGGACACAGCAAGGACAAAGGCCCAGAGGAAGGGATCCAGGGGACCAGTGCGAAGCCTGGCCAAGGTAAACTGAAGGGTTTGGAGAGAGCAGAGTCTGCACCTTCATCGTGTGGGGTCTTCAAATTCCTCGCTGAAGAGCTCGGTGCTAATCTACACACTGTGGGGAGCCACTGGAGGTTTCTGAGCAGGGGAGTGCTATGGCCAAAGCAATGTTTTGGAAGGATGAATCTGGTGATGATGTGTCAGCAGACCTGGAGGGCAGGCAGACCCTTTTCCAGCCTCTCTTCTCTGGTTCTGTGCCCTTCTAATCCCCCCTCATCTTTCCTAAGTTACTGCTGCTTTCTCCCCACACTCTGCAGGGAGGCACCTCCCGAGCTACCAACCAGGAGCCTGTGCCCTCCACACGGCTGTTCCAGGTCCGGGGAACCAGCACCAACAACACCAAGGCTTTTGAGGTCTCAGCCCGGGCCACCTCCCTCAACTCCAATGACGTCTTCATCCTCAAGACCCAGTCCTGCTGCTACCTGTGGTATGGGAAGGTGTGTGCAGGTCTCCCAGCTCCTCAAAACAGACCTGGGTCAGGACGGGGGCCTCTGGCCAAATAGGCCCCGTTTACTGGCTTCCCAGCAGCCTCTAACCCCATCTCCTCCTCCTCAGCTCTGGGTCTGGTCATCCTCAGATTCTCTCCCTCTGTGCCTGAGTCAGCCTCTCTCATTCTGTTTGTCTCTGGCCACTCCTGTCTGTCCCGGTGTTGGTCTGTCTTTATGTCTTAGGCTCCTTCTCACTATCCCTGTGCTTATCACTACCTCTCCATTAATCTCTGTAATGAGGACTCTCAGCCTCTTGTAACCCTTCTCCTGCCTTGTAAGGAGAGTACAGGCTCTCTTGTCTCCTCTGCCATTCTTGGGAGTGTCAAAGACAGAAGAAAGGATGGGAGAACTGTCTCTGCATTGGCCATGTGTCTGGGGTCCTGATCTAGGCGATCTTGCAGATCCGGATCTTGCAGACCCGGGAGCTCTGGGCCAGTGAATGTGGCAGAAGGGTGGGGGTCAGCCTGGCACTAGAGACGGTGTCCCCCAGCATGTTCATCCCACCCTCCTTTCCCCAGGGCTGTAGCGGGGACGAGCGGGAGATGGCCAAGATGGTTGCTGACACCCTCTCCCGGACGGAGAAGCAAGTGGTGGTGGAAGGGCAGGAGCCAGCCAACTTCTGGATGGCCCTGGGCGGGAAGGCCCCCTATGCCAGCACCAAGAGGTAACTAGGAGGTCCCTCTGCCTCCAGCTCACCTTCTGATGCTGGAGAGCCTCCCAGAACCCCTATTCCCATGGCCCAGAGCCTGCAGCAGGCATGGATTAAGGACCCCGTGGCGCAGGCCCCCAAGGCCACAAGATGAGTAAGAAGCAGTTCATGCCCTCAGACGCCCCTGGGCACAGGGGCTGTGTCCGTACTGCTCACCATTTTCTGCCCTGGGCCTGATGGGATATTTCCCTGGCAAGGGAAGTTCACAGCCATAGCAGGCAGCTCAAAGAGAGGAGCAGGGCTATAGGTTTCTCCTTGGAGAAGAAGATGTCAGAGCCCACCCAGTCTTGCCCTTCAGGCTGACACAGGACCCGGATGCTGAGGAGGCACAGCGTAAACCCTCTTTCAAACGGTTTTTCTAAAGACGGTCCATGACCCCAAATTCAAAAGTAAAAAGGCATGTACTGACGTAGCATCAGGAGGGAGAGAGGGAAGGTATCAGAAAGAACTTCCTAACAGGAGTAGAGGATAGCCACTAGAACACATGTCCTGGAAGAGCAGTAGGAATTTCTCCTGTGGAGCACTCTTGGACTCTTGGGAGGAGGTGGGACCTTTTGTGTGATCAGAAAAAGAGCATTTTCCTAGGAGGTGGGCTTTCCATGTTAGAGTCCCTCAGAGTTCTGTGTCCTGTATTCTCCTTCCCGCACCTTCCTCCTGCCAACACAATCTTCTCTCCATCCTGCAGACTGCAGGAGGAAAACATGGTCATCACTCCCCGGCTCTTTGAATGTTCCAACCAGACCGGGCGCTTCCTGGCCACAGAAATCACTGACTTCAACCAGGATGACTTGGAAGAGGATGATGTGTTCTTGTTAGATGTCTGGGACCAGGTAGGACCAAGGCCTGGCCGAGAAATAGTGGCATTAAGGATAGGAAAGGTTTGACATTTTCTTGGCTCCCATTTACGTTTTCCCTGGGAGCAGCATTATGAACTAGAGGAGGGTAAGAAAGAAGAAAGCAGGGAGGAAGGGACATACCTGGAGGGGCTGCTGTGTGGGATGAATCTTCTCCCAAAGCCCAATTTATTTCATGTAGCAGAGGCTTGTTTTTGAGGGGCTTTGGCTCTGGATAGGCTGGGAGTCATGCATTTGCAGAATAACTAAGTAGAGGGCATCTGTCCAACTTCCTCATTTCCCAGATGTAAAGTCAAGGTTAGGTGTCCAAGGTCGGGCTGCACGATTGAACATCTGAGCCTGGGTGAACCAGGCAGAGCCCTGTGGACCAGGAGGACAGGGAGGACTGACCGAGCTCTGGGTTCTCCATAGGTCTTCTTTTGGATTGGGGAGCACGCCAACGAAGATGAGAAGAAAGCCGCTGCTACCACTGTGCAGGAATACCTCAAGACCCATCCCAGTGGCCGGGACCCCGAGACTCCCATCATTGTGGTGAAGCAAGGACACGAGCCCTCCACCTTCACTGGCTGGTTCCTGGCGTGGGATCCCTTCAAGTGGAGTGTGAGTGGCCCCAGCTCACCCGGTCCTTACAGTCCAGCATTCCCTTCTCTGGGTGACGTCTTCATGGCACACCTCGAAGGCAGGGCAGACTCCCAAGCTTTTCTGTTCCGTTGTGTCAGACAACATGTAATATATTTGTCAAAGGGTTGGAGGGGCCTTGAAATAACAAGTAAGGCTGCAGCAAGACCATTAAGCCCCTGCTTAGGAGAGGGAAGTCTATCAAAACCCAGGCTGGTTTCAGCACCTTACCTGTGTGCTAGATTTAGCTCAAAGCTGTTGGACATTATTGGTTAAGAGCTGTACTGACTACTTAAATTTAAACTAATTAAAATTAAACAAAACTAAAGGTTCAGTTTTTCACAAGCCACAATTTCAGTGCTCAATGGTCACGTGTGGCTAGTGGCTATCACACTGGACAGCACAGAAAGAGAACATTTCCATCATCACAAAAACTTCTACGGGACAATACTAGTGAACCTCATGCCAGATGAAACATGTCAGGTCTAAAGGACAGACAGGTGTCTTCCTGGCACTAAATTCTAAGCAAAGAGTCCTTACCTGAGAGACAGTGAATCAGACTTCTACAGGATTTTCCTAAACTGGCCCCAGATAGAAGCAGAAGGCAGGTCCTTAAAACAGAACCCCAGCAAAGGTTTCTGCAGGAAGGAGGAAGACTAAGGTTAGAATGGGTGCTGGCCTGGTGGCTTTGGGTGTGCTAAATTTGCAAACAGATGAGGTTTAGGGAAACAGAGAGCTTAGATTAATTTTTTCAAATACATTTTAAAAAAATTCAGTGGTTAATGGGCTGAGTTTAGTTTTGAGGATGTATTCAAACAGATCTCAGGGCTGCATGCAAATCTAGATGCTAGAACTTCTTTAAATTCACATCATCAGAGCCCCAAGTCAACAACTCTGGCAGCCTGCCCTCACCTCAAGTCTGTGCTGACTTCTCTCTCAGACTCCCTCTCTCCCTCCCTCCCTCCCTCCCTTCCTTCCTTCAGCATAACTGAAGCTCATGATGTGCCAAGCTTAGTGCCATGCCCTGGGGATATGGAGATGGGGCTCCTCATGGAGCCATGGGCCCTTCTATTCCTTTCACTCCTCTGTGGTAGGGTTCCCTCCAGGCTCTGAGAGGAGCCCCCCAGTTCTCCTGGACCCCTGAGTCCCCTAGCCCCTACACAGTGTAGGCAGGGTTCTTAAGTTTGCAAGCAGCTGCTTACATGGGCCTCTGAGATAGAAGATCACACTCCTCTCTGTCACCATGTCGGGCTGAGCTGGGATGAATAATCCCTGACCAGGCCTTTTCTGACCTGTCAGCCCCTTCAGTGCTCAGCCTCACCATCTAACCTCCTCCAGCCTCCGCCAATTCCCTCTTCCCCTTCTCACCCCCAGGTCCTAGGCCAGCCTCCTTTCAACCCTTGAAGGAAAGTGGTCTTTTGTCTCCTCTGCTGTGACCCAAGTCTAATTTTAACTTGCTTTATATACAGAACGCCAAATCCTACGAGGACATGAAGGCGGAACTTGGAAACTCTGGTGACTGGAGTCAGCTCATTACTGTGAGTACTGGGCAGGTGACTGGGCCCTGTGGTGGTCAGCTGACCATGATCACATCTGTGGGAGCTGGAAATTTCTAAAGATGCCAGTGTCCTGTGCTTTCCTTCCCACCATTTCCTCCCGTTTCTCATGGAAGTCTTCTTGCTTCTTTACTTCAATGCCTCTAGCTGGTTTGTCTTCTCCATTCCCTAGTGAAATGGTTCCCAAATTTTATCATGCATTAGGGGCTGGATGATGAGGAGCTGGAGCGTGAGGGAAGCTTATTAAACTGCAGATTCCAAGGTCCTACTCCCAAAGATTCTGGTGTCTAGAATTGGGTTGAGACACAGGAATATGCATGTTTTTCATAAAGGGTCCAGGGAATCCATAGGCTACCTTTTGAGAAATAATTTCTCTACTAGAAGGGAGAAATTATCACCCTTGGGATCCCTTCTACAGGTAGAATGGCTGCAATTCCTTAGATCTTTCAGCTAGTTACAGAAATGTATGTAGACTGTCGGTCTGGGATATGGAAATATGAAAGCAAAACCTTTCCTTTAAGAAGTTCACAGGCTTTCATGGGAAACAAACCAAGCAGATTTGGCAGAAATGTGTCCATAACATGGGAGCAATTTCCCAAACACACCGAGGTAATTAGCAGATAATGCATATGGCTCCTGGGCCCACCCACAGGCTGAGAACCCCATGACACTCATAAACCCTTCTTGGTAGATTGATGGAACAGGTAAGAAAGTATAGATAAGTCAAAGTTAAGTGACTTTACATGTGACAATTTCACAACAGCTAAGCAGAAGAGGATCATAAATGTCCAAGATAGACCTTGAACACATGGGGGAAGCCATTGAGAGGTTCATAAGTCATAGAACAAAATAGTCATCTTGCACCAGCTGGCTTTGGTTGGATACAGACCATCAACTTTAGCTTGTGGGTCCAATCCAATCTGTTGTGTTCTTATGAGTGTGTGTATGTGTATGTGGGCCAGTGTGGGGTGGGGGGTCATGTAAAACATCTTGAAGGAGATGCCATAGGATCCATGTTGACTTCAGAGAGAAAGGCAGCCTGGGAAGTAGCCACAAACCAGCTGAAGTAACAGTGGTTTCCATTTCTTCCCTAGGAGATCACAAGCCCTAAACTGGATGTGTTCGATGCTAACAGCAACCTCAGTTCTGGGCCTCTACCCATCTTCCCTCTGGAGCAGCTGGTGAACAGGCCGGTGGAGGAGCTCCCCGAGGGTGTGGACCCCAGCAGGAAGGAGGTAGGTCAGACTGGAGGAGGAGGGTGAAGAGCTATGGTGAGTCTGTTGGACAACACTGATTGACCCCCAGATTGTGCCCTGCAGATGACTAGGTGGTGGGGTGACCTGGTGAACAAAGTAGACCTGGTCTCTGCCTTCATGGGAAGTTACATCTCAGTGCAGAGAGAGAGCTCAAAGGAGCCCGATTACACTATTATTTAATTTCAGTGAAGATGAGTGCCACAAAGCTGAAGTATAGGTGCCATGAAGAGTATTACAAAATGGAACCTGATTTAGTCAGAGAAGATTTCCTTCTGAAAGGCGAACAGGAATTATTCAGGCAGAGCGGGTCATTTCTGGACAAGGGAACAGCATACACGAAGCCCAGAGGCAGGGAATTTGCACAGGGTGGAGCACAATGCCTGCATGGCAGCAGTACACAAGCTGGGAAGGGGCAGCTGGCCAGGGGTCAGGTGCCGCACTGAGCAGTGCCTTCTACGCCACGGTAGGGATGGTGGCATCTATCTTAACAGTGGAAGGGAGCCATCATGGTTGAAACAGAAAGGTGGCAGTCAAATTCACACTTTTAAGAAATTACTAAAACTGCTTGGTGAAGAATGGATTGGTAGGTAGCCAAAGCAGCAGCTATAAGTCACGTTGAGAGGTAGATAGGAGCTTAGAATATGTGGGGTTGGGGAAGGTGGGGTGGAGACGGTCTAGAGAAATATCAGGAGGTGAAATTGGTGACACTTGGTAAGTACTGGATGAAGGGTGTGAGAGAGAAAGGGGAAACTGTGTTCTTCTTTGAGATAAAAAACCCAGGATCCGACCGAGCTTAGAGAGGGCGATTATGAGTTCAGCCGGAGCCACGTGGTTTGAGGCATCTGGGGGACATCCAGGCACCAGAGCAGACCTACCTGGTAGCTGCAGCTTCAGCCTGCACGGATCACTTGGGGGAAGAGTTTGGCAAGAAGAGCTTGTTAAAAATTAGAATATTTCTAATATTCATTCCCACTTCATGAAGATACAAAATAGACTGCAAATCTAGCTCGATGAGGTACTGAGAGGAGAGATGATTTACTCTGTGTCTGATAACCCATAAAGAAGTCGGTCATACAAATGAATTAAGCAATCTACAGAAGAGAGGTGCCTGATTTCTCCAAAAACATCCAAACCTGTTAGGGGTTTGGGCCCCATACACGAGTGTGTGTAGTGTATTGTTTCCAGAGCATTTGCATCCTGCCCTTCACCTTGGAGATGACTTTCATGCATTCTCTCCCAATCCACCAGACTGTGTCCTCACTGTAATAACGGAATGGTCCCAAGATATAATTCATAATAATAATACTACAAGTATTATTATCTGCCCAGCCCCTGGTACATAGGAAGTGCTCTATAAACGTAAGCTGTTATCACTGCCTATTCTACCCCTGAGGAAACTCAGGTCCAGGAGAGGGGAAATGACTTGCCTCATGTGACATAACTAGTTAGTAGCAAAGACCGAGCAAGAACCAGATCTTCCAAGTGCCACTGTTACCACCAAATCACGGGGCATAAAGAAAGTATTTCTAAAGGGAAGGGCTGCCAATGTTATTGAACCAGGTGATTGACAGGAGCGCTAAATGGATTGCTAATTTTGAATGGAACAAACAGAACCAACACAACCCAATTATGGGAGAAGTAGTCTAAGAAGTCTTAGGTCTTTTTTAAAAAAACCAGTTGTCTTTTGATTTTTTATTGTGGGAGTAGCATACATTCTTGTGGGGGAACTATGGGTTCAATGCCAAGTGGTGAGGGTGGGAAAGGGCTTCAAACCTCTCTGGCTGCTCCAAACTCAAAAGAGGAGCCTGTGTCAGCAGACAGTGGGGTGGTGGGTCTAGCTGTAGGCAGTATCAAGAGAGTAATCTAAGTGTTTGAGCACCAATGAGTAAGCCACAGAGAAGCGGATGTGGGCATGGGTGAGGCCAGTAATCAGCTGGTAGGACCACAGCGTTTAAGAACTGGACCAGTGGAAAGATACAAGTCCACTGGGATGGGCAGTCCCTGCTATCTAGCCCCGGGGTCAAAGTCCAGAAGTCTTGACCAAGCTGTGGAGCCAGCCTGGCTGGGCCAGAGAGGGAACTGGAAGCCATTTGCAGACCCAGGACTGTCAGCCACACCTGTGAGGGACCTGGCAGGGGAGGGGACTGCTACAGACTTGGAGTAGGCAGCTCTTCCCTATCCACTGGTGCCTAAACCACTCACATTGACGCTCTTCTTCCAAAACAAGGCGCTCCACTGCCCTGCCTGGGGGAGTGGGGAGGGCTCCCAAGAGCCTTGAGGAGAGAATGCCCAGGGACTGGAGGCAAATTTAATGACAGGTTAGAGAATTGGGGCATCAGTCTCACCTGAGCTTGAAATCCATCTGCAGGTGTTTACCAAGAAGCTCAAGGCTCTCTGCAGGAGTCAGTAAAGCATTCTTCTGGGCAATTCCCCTAGCAGAGCAGTCTAAAGTTGAAAGGAAACCCACTGCTTTCACTCCACCCTGTCCTCTCCTGGTGCCTGGGGGAACAGATCCAAAGTCTGGGGGATGCTGGTTTAAGCAGCTTTAATTTGGGGTTCTTATTTGAATGTACCTTGAGGGTGTTTAGCTTGCCTTTAATAGTATCACTGTAATTTCATGTCAGTTGGGAGCCAAGGTCATTTCAGGCGTTGCCCTCATCTTATGGCTGAAGATACCCGAGGCCTAGAAAGGCAACTCCTAGCTGTAGGTTCAGTTTAAGTAGATAAACAAGAGACCGTGTCTCTAATGTCCTTTCATGTATATTATCTTCACCCCCATAAAAGCATTCCAAAGCAAAAATTGACCTTTAAGAAACCTCTCCCATTTTATAGAGAGGAAAACTAAGACCTGGAAAGAGAAGCAACTCCTTAACCAAGCTAAGTAAATGTCCTAATTCTTATTTCAGGGCTAGTGTGCCCTTGACCCTGGTCAAAGGAAAAGGAGCTCAATCTACCTCAAGTTGTTCCAGTCCTTTTTATTAGGTTTCCCCATTCAGGGATCAAATCTCTTGTACCTCATGTCACGCGCCTCCTCCCCATCCCTTTCCTGGCTCTCCCTCTCCCTAAGTTGCCCGTTTTTGGTCATTTGGTTTCTCGACCACACCCATATGACTCATCCAAGTAAACCCTGGGGAAGAATGTGACCTTTGCCCTCTGGTCCCTCTCCTCTCTTAGGAGCACCTGTCTGTTGAGGACTTCACCAAGGCCCTGGGGATGACTCCAGCCGCCTTCTCTGCTTTGCCTCGATGGAAGCAACAGAACCTCAAGAAAGCAAACGGATTATTCTGAGAAGCAAGAGTAGCTGCGGTTGTGAAGGCACTCCACTGCCCTGCTTGCAGTTCCATTTTGTTTCCATTACTGGTGTTAATCCTATACTAATTGAAATTTTACACTTGTACCTGTGAGCAGCAGGCAGTCTGTGGCGAAGCCACTTCTGTTTAATAACCTATTCTTCCAGAAAGTTGCTGCTCCCCTAAGGACGTCCCCATTTCAGCTCTCTAGGTGGTCGCGTTTTTTCTATCTTGGGATGCTGTGTCACTTTTAACCATCATGCTGTAGAGCTTTCCATTCTTAGAAGAGGAGCCAAACACTCCACCGAGCATTGGTTCTGAGGAACCTTCCCTAGGCTTTTATCAGTGGCAGGTGGGCTGAAGCATTTTGCAATTTTACACTGTTCCCCGAGTAATGGCTTTTCCTTTTCATATATACTGTCTTCACTGCCTTCCACTACCTTCCTCAACTGTTAAGGGGATCCTTTCTTTGAGTTGAATGGCCTAGGAGATGACCCTAAGTTTCTCACTAACCAGTCCCAAGAGTGACAGTTCCACTGGGTCTAAGCTTGAGGCCTAAAGGCAAGTATGAAATGCAAATGCCATTTCACCCCCTCTTTGGTCCTCTTAATAAGGCAAAGGAAGAGCATAGCTATAGCCAATGCTGGATTTGCAAGCCATTACCCAGAACCTCTGCAAAGCTTCACTGGCTCCTCACATGAAAGCAACGGGAACTCAGTGCTGACTATGGGCATATGTTGGGTTGCCATTCCATTTCCTTTAAGGTTTAACAGTGCTGCATGGAAGTCCAAGTGAGAGGCCAACAGAAGGCAATTTCCACAGCTTCAACAACTGGTTAAGTGTCTGCAAGAATATGTCCTTTTCAGAAATAAGTCAAACCAACGCAAGGTTAATAAAGGCTTTAATTTCACACACACAAAAAACTCTATGCATAATTTAAAAGGAAACCAAAACAAGAAAAAACTGAAAAGGATACTGAGGAACAATTCTGCTAAAACACAGATAAAGTGCCGCTCCATACAAAACAACACAAAGAATAAGAATCAGAAGTCACTCTGAACACAAAGGAACATCACCTCACAGATAATGTGGCCAAAGCTGCCAGCAAACCTGGCAGTGGCTCAATTATGCCAAGTGTAGGAAGCTTACTTCTTGTTTTCCTCTCTGTAGCATAAATAAACACTAACAGGCCAGAGGTCGGAGGGAAACTTGGGGACCAGGTGTGTACAGCCACATGTGGTCTCACTCTTCGCACCCTCTCCGTTCTTGAAATAGACCAGTTCAGTCGATTGCTCTTCTGTTTTGGCATCTGACCTGACCAGCTTGGGTCCTGATCCAGACCCTCAATCCACTCTATTCTTACGCCAGTGTACATGCCTATACTTCAAACCTCTGTACTTTAAGAAAAGTCCAATATTACCAAAATCAACTGCTTATAGTCAACTGGCACACGTTTTATTCAAAACGTCAGACACACAGCACACATGGAAAGGGAAATATACTTTGTTCATAAATATGATAGAATGAAAGAGACTGCCTGAAGTCTAGTAATCAAAGCATGCCATAAAGGAGTCAATGATTGTAGTGAGACACAGCAGAAGAGTCCTGCCACAAAACTCTCAAGGCCTAACAAACTATAGTGTCCCAATTTAAAAAAAACAAAACAAAACATATATATATATTTTTTTTTCAGATGTTAATAAGGTATCAATAGAGGTAAAATAAGAATTTTGAAGTAATGAATTAGAAAGATGTTAGAGGGCAGGTATCTGTTTAGTTTTTGTATATTTATAGAGTGCATTACGCAGTGCAAAGCAAGATGGAGAGGTAAAGGACATATCTAATTTGGGGGGACACTTATGTGACTTGCATCTGGTACTGGGTTGCTGTTGACTTTTGTAAAAATCTTATATATACAAGATCCATATGTACTTGGAAGCCTATGTGTTTCTCTGATTTAAAACAAGACACTACTTAAGGGGGTCAATTAAATCAAATGGGTGAAAAAAAAAAGTTGGATGACTAAGAGCGTCCACTACAGTCATTTCAGAGGAGAAGAGCGAGAAGGGCAATGTTTTGTTTTTTTTTTAATATAATCTCTTTTCAGTAGATCACCAATGAGTTTATGAACTATTTTTCTTTATATTTCCACCCCGTCCTCCCCCATGCTCTCTCTACACTCACAATGTTCAACTACCGGTATATATCAGACACTGCCAAGAATCTCTTTAATTTAGGTGTCCAAATAGTTTTCATTACATATTTGTAGCTGTAGCTATATTTATATAGTGACATAATGGTAACTGCCATATGGAAGAGTAAGGTCATGAATTCATTTGCTGAGGTTTTAATTCTTAGAGCTTCTCTTTTAGAAGAATTTTACACTTGATCAAAGAGAGAAATAAAAAAATGTGTAGTCTAATGTTTGCCTCCCAGTTAATTAACTGATCTTTAAGTATCACTGCATACTTCTTAAAATGTAAACACATTTACATTTGTTGTATCTGCTACTGAACCATTAAGTTAGGCCTGAAATTAACAGACCATTGCAAGTAAACAAATAGCTTTTGGAATCAAAATATAAATAGAAAAACAAGTCATGGATTTGCTTCTTTTCTATCCTGCTGAAACAAAACTTATGTGCACACACACATAAATATATTCCCCATAAAAAAGTCTATCTCCTCGCAGGCCTAAATTATAGTCATGGCTACTAAAGTGACACTAGAGAGCATCTGGCCACATGCAACTTTCCAACTCTCCATAATATTAGCCAGTAAGAATCAAGATTGAATTTGTTTAGTTTTCTCTTCCAAAAAATTCAGCTGTGTGCAGAACTAAGCGCTGTCTAGTTCCAATTCAATGTCATTTACAGTAATATAACCACATGTGGTATTTTCAACAGGAAAGTTATTGTGCTGGCTGCCTGGGGTTGAAGTACTCTGTCTCTATTTAAGTTGCCCCTTCTAGGCCCCAACATGCCAAATGCCCCCAATTCTGAGCAAACTGATCATACTGCACAAAAATATTATCTACTTATAATTTTTAAATATATAGTCAGCTCAAAACAAAACAAACAACAAACCTCATCAACATGGTCCAGCTGAAACCTCCATCTGTAGTCATTAAACCCTTCACTGAACCAAAATGAAAAAGTAACTTTGTAAAAGGGATAATAGTTGAGAGAGAGAAGGGAGAGAGGAAGGCTGACCAGGACACAACAATACTAGATAATAAGGAAAATTCAAGTCCCAACCTTGCAAGTATATGAGCAGCAAGATAATTCATTTACCCCAGTAACCTATATTCAACTAAAAAGTTCTGCCCAAGACATGAAGATCAAATCAAACTAGGTTTTTGAGCCAAGTGTACTTCTAAACCATATACACACACACAAGCTACGAAATGCAAGTCAAATGAGGGTACTTCTTGGGCAATCTAGGCTTATAGCATTATTTCTAATTTTTTAATGCCCTAATGTACCCCTCATTTCAAATCATTCCCAATCATTTTTAACAGCACCTCTTAAAGCTCTCAAATATAGACACAGGGAAAAGTAGTAATAAATAGCTGAAGAATTTGATCACCACTTCAATCGTCTGTGAGAAAACCAGTTATTTTCAAGAAAAATAAAAGGCTCCCCAGGGGAAATAGATCAAAACATAAAAAAGTGAGTTTTTAAAACAAATATTTTCCTCTTCTATGCGACTCCTGCATATCCTACCACATCATTTTGGGACAGTCACTAGAGTAATATGTAAATAAATGGTAGGAAGCAAAGCTTTTATCAGTAGTTAAGCAAAAGTGCTGGGGCTGTTTATGATTCAAAGATTCAAAATTTAAGACGAGGTAACTATGTCAGAACACATCCAAGGTTCAAGAATGGGGCTGGAGCTCTCTTAAGGCAATCTTCAAGAAAAGATGTTGCATCTTCTGTGATGACTAACTTCAAAATGTTTTCTCCCCTTGAAAACCTGGTATGGTTTTGTCCCTACCACAGAACTGAAGAGTAATCTCGTTTACAATAAAAGAAAAAAAAGTGAAAGAAAATATTGAAGGTTTCATTTTGCTATAACTAAATCTGAGTGATCCTAAGGATTCCTGGGCTCACACAATTATTTTTTGGACAGAATTCTACTCTCAAATTCATTCTTTATATGGGTTCACAAGCTGCTTAACCAAACTGGTTATGTCATCAGAATGACTAATGTAGCACTTAATGTTGTACCCCATTTAGCCTCAACTCAAAGCACCTAAAAAGTAAGATAAATATATTATGCACCTCTGTTATGTATTAGTTCTTGGTATTACCTAACCCAATCACATTTTAATTCCCACCCTGTTTTAAGGGCAAAGCCAGACAGCGAATGGTTAAATGTTCAAGCTTGATCCTATAGTTGATGCACTTATTTTACACCTGCAGTAGGGCTTTTAGCTTCAGTGGTCCAGAGTTTTAGTTTTAACACAAGAATACTCCTCTTGATCTCTCTCTGCTTGACAGAGAGATGCTAGCATTCTTTCTTATCCCTAAGTAACCTTGAAAGGGAGTCCCAAGTAGGACACTATTATTTTCCAACCTTTAAAGTTTTGGTTGCAATCTGTTAGGGCAATGCTTGCTCCATGGAAGAATGATACAGAACAAAAAACAAAAGATTCTATCTTCATCCCCATAATAATATAGGTCATATACAATGAATATACTGTGTGAAAGACTCTCTTTAAAGAAAATATAAAGTGTACAATGAATACCAAATGTGGGACCATAACACATTCCGAGCACCAACAATCCATTTCTTGGGACTGCATGTAAACAGCAAAAGCATTACAAATCCATGAAGTAATTTTTTTAAAAAGCCCCCCAAGTCAGGTGGCAGAAATGCCCTTCCTTTGCAAGGAGGACGAACTGTCATTAGTGTAACATGGAGAGCGGGTTTTCCAGTGAACTTTACTAATCAGAAACACACATGAAGGATTACAGACTTGAGTGAAACTACTCAAGGAACATAAACACTAAATGCCAACTGATATGTGTATCTCCACACATTTCTCAGGAGAATGGACTCTGTAACAACTTCGTTTCTTCTCCAAACTGCTGTGCTATTAATTTTGAGCAGGCATACTCTGGTGGCTCATCCTAACTCTTTAAGGCTCCATTCATTCCACATATATGTGTGTGTATGTACATATATATATATTTACAACATGTATTCCTAAGACAAAAGGAAGTGCTACTCTTGTAGGAGAAATAGGGGATAATCAGCTACAGATATGAGACCAAAGTTTCCATAAAACAATTAGCATGGAGCATTCCGCAGAACTGCAATTTTCGTCGTTTGGTTTGGCCCTGAGCTGTGTGTTGCTCCAGCATCAAGTAGAGTTCCAAATTCTCCTCAAGCAGAGGAAAGTGAGGTGGGTGACAGGAAGAGAGAATCTGCAGTGCACACTGCCAACCCAGGAGTTTGCTCCTCATGAGGCCTGGCGAGTGGTCTTCCCAACTTCCGTGCTAAGTGCCTGAGAATTCTTTTCTGTTTCCAGCAGCTCATCAAAGATCTCCCTTAAAACAAAACAAACAAAAAATCAGCATTCAGTGAACAAAGCCAAAGAATAGAATGAAAGTAGATACTGATAAAGCCTGCATAATCCCATTTGGTGCCTAAATTTTATTAAATAAGCAACTCATTCATTTGATCACCATCTTAATCCCAACGGCTGATTTTTGAGAACACTAAGGGGGAGGAGGCTGGCAATAGGTAGCTTTCATAAAAATGCTATGTAGGGGGCCAAGTGGCATGCTGGGTAAGAGTTGGCTTGGGATGCCAGCTCGGAGCAGCAGGGCCCCGGTTCAGATCCCACATGAGGGCCAGTGATGCTGCGCCCTCTACAGCTAAGATGGTGAACAACAGCTCAACCTGGAGCTGGGCTGCTGTGAGTCGCCAGTGATGGCGTAGGCTGCAGTGAAGCTGCAGTGGGCTGCCATAAGCTACTGTGAGTGGCCAGCAGCCGGCATGAGCTGCCGTGAGCCACTCACAGTAGTGAGTGTCCAGCGACCAATCTACCTCACCCAGGAAGAGCACAATGATAATACCAACATGGGCCAGTGAAGCGGCGTCTTCCACAACTAGACTGAAGAACAAAAGGACAGCAACTTGTCTGTTCCCCTTCCCCAACGCTGTTCCCCTCCCCAATTCCCCAATAAAATCTTAAAAAAAAAAATGCTATGTAGTTCCCATGGATATAACTCAGATCTAGTTGATACAACTGAAAGATCAAAAAGGTTTATGATAAGGCAGCTTCTATTATAGAACAGCCTTAAGTTCCATATCTAGATGCTATTGTGTGATGAGTAATTAATGTTGAGTGAAAATATTCTGGACTCATAAGGAAATAATCAAGACATGAGCCCTAAGCAAAGATAACAAAACCCAAAAATTATCAATCGATTAAGTGATAGAAACATTTAATTCTTAAAGGAAGAAGAAAGAGAAGTGGGTGATTTTAGCCCATGGCTTCAGACTGCCCAAGTTTCTTACTTGTGCATATAAAAAAAGATGTAGCCACTCCGATCCCGGTCACTCTGCACGGAAGCCTCTTGGATTTTAGATACCTCGAGGTCATTGTAAGTAAACCAGGCCTGCTTCTTAATATCATACACATCACTAATGTAATGACCTGAAATAAATAAAATCTTAAAATTCAGGTTTTTAACAAAAAACATTATTTTTCTCAGGTACAGGAAATTTCAGAAAGAAACAGCCACCCCATATACCTTACCCCCCCAAAATGTTTCTGAAAACCATTAAAAAAACATGTACAAAAACTTAAAGGCCGAACAGACTATACCAGAACAACTTTTTTGATAAAAGATTTCAAAGTTTTTCTTGATGCATTCAACTTACATCTCACCCAGCTAGGCATAGAGTGACCTAATAAGGAGTAAATGCTGGTTACTTCATTTAGAAAATGCTGAAATCATGATATCCATTTACCTGAAGAAGAAGTGCTACCGATGTGACTGACAACACTGATGAGCCGATAGGAATGAGGAAGATTTCCTGTCTGGAAAACAGAAGTGGGTATGACTTTTAACTCTTCATTTGAATCAAAGCAAAATACTAAATTTAAATTTATCATCAAAGCTGAGATGGCTAAGTTTCAGTGTGTGTGTAGTCAGGTTCAATAAAATATCCAGTGGTTGGTATTGTTCATATCCTTTGACCCAAGAAGTCTACTCCCCACTAAGAATATATCCTAAGAAAATAATTCAAAAGAAGAGTATATGTATAAGATTATTTACTGTAGCATTATTTTTAATTACGAAAAGTTGGAACTAACAATAGGCCCAATAATAGTTAATAGTTAATAGCAGTATAGCAACTGAATATAATAAGCAGTTATTTTTTTATTATTATTATTTTTTAATTGGGGAACTGGGGGGATGGGAACAGTGCTGGGGAACTGGGGAAGGGGAACAGACAAGTTGCTGTCGTTTTTTTGTTCTTCAGTCTAGTTGTGGAGGACGCTGCTTCACTGGCCCAAGTTGGCACCATCATTGCGCTCCTCCCGGGTGAGGCAGACCAGTCACTGGCTTCTGGACGGCCGCTCACTGCAGCTGCTGGTCGCTTACACTGGCAGCTGACTACATACGGTAGCCCATGGCAACCCACTGCCACAGGGGCTGCAGCCTATGCCGTCACCGGGGACTCATGGCAGCCCAGCTCCAGGTTGAGCTGTTGTTCAGCATCTTAGCTGTAGAGGGCAGTGTCACTGGCCCTCATATGTGGGATCCGAACCGGGGCCCTCTGGCGTCCCAAGCCAGCTCTCAACCACCGCGCCACTCGGCCGGCCCAATATGCAGTTATTTTTAAAAAATCATGTGGGTCATCAACATGTTAACTTGTTTTTCAAACTCACATGAATGCACACAATAACCACAGCTCTATAAAAGTAGGTATGTTAACAGTTAAGTACTGGAAAAATGGAATGAAAAAAAACGAAGAGTTGCTATGTTGCTGTAGGGATTATGGGTGAACGTTTACATTCTAAATATTTTTAAAAATGCTATTAAAATATTGTTAGTAGAAAAATAAAACTGAAAAGAGATATTCTACAGCAAGGCAGCATTATTAGGTACAATTTTGGAAAGGAATATAGTATATGTAAACCAGAAACCATTAAATTATTCATAAACTTTGATGTAGTATTTACTTCTGGGGATTTAAAGAAAATTCCTAAATACAGAAAACATTACAATCTTACACAATTCCTCAATGTATTGTTTATTACAGTGAAAAAATAGAAACAACTTAAATGTTCAATGTTAGTTAAAAATGAATAGTACGTTCATTTGAAGAAATATAGTACAGCCATTAAAAATAAAATGTTTATTATTAGGCTTTAACGAATAGGATAAAAACTGTATACTACGATTTTTATTTTATTTTTTTAAAGATTCAAGTAGTTGTTTCAATCTAGTTGTGGAGGGCGCAGCTCAGTGACCCACGTGTGGATTGAGCTGGCAACCTTGGTGTTACGAGTACTGAGCTCTAACCAACTGAGTTAACCAGCCGCACCAATTTTTTAAATGCACACTTAGGGGTAGGGATGACAAAAGAATATGTCAAAATGCTAACAGTTTTGTTAGAACAGTGGGATCCTGAGTAAGTAAAATTATAAAAAATTTGGAAAAAAGCAATTATTTAAGAAAAAAGAAAGATAAAAACAAAAAGATTCCAATGTACCCTAGTTAACATCATTAAACAGTTTTCATAGTTTTGGTAGAACTAAAGGTGATTTAATAAACATGACTTTGAGAGCCATGTTACTCAGTTATTACCTAACATACACATAAGGTGGTCAGGATGTATTTCTGTTTTTGTTTCATTTTGTTTTGAATCTTGTAAGAAATGAGGAGCAAAGGACAAGAGAAAGTGAAGACCATTTTATGGCTGCCAGAGGCAGAAATGAACCTGCAATAGAAACTGATGGTGGGCCTTTGAAGATAAAGAGCAGGAGTAATGCTGACTATGTGGCCAATTCTACTCTGGAAATACAACGGCGCACCTACCTCAGCATTTCTTTTCAGTCCCTCAGCTTCAGCTTCTGTGTACTCCATATCTAAAATATCCTCATTTCCAGAGTCCTCGTCAGAACCCAACGAATCCAGAAAAGAGTTGTTAAATTCTGAAGAACACAAAGGCAGAGTCTTGTAAAATTTCTTGGAATAGACACAAAGAAATGATTAAGAAGATAAAAAAACAGCTTGAGTACACATTTTATCATTGTAAGAAAACATAAAACATATTATATTATTAAAGTTCCAATTCACCCAACAAATTGGGGAATCACAATTCAGGCTCCACTATCTGTAAAAGAAACACTCCTTTTTCTTCTTAATATATTTATATATAAGGGGATATAACTCACGTAAGAAGGAAATAAAATTGAAGAGGAGAATATAATTTGAAAGTTAATCCAATTTTATTAAATTCCATATTACATAAACCATATGTTAGATTTGAAGTATACGGTGCATATTATAGTAACACCAGAGAATATAAATTACCTCACAGAAAAGAGACCATAAAAAGGTCAATTTCCTTTTATTTTTTTTAATATTAAATCAGTATTTTGAAATTTAACAAAAATAAAGGAAATTCAACCTTTAACTCTTTTTTTTAATTAGTTTGAGGTGTACAAAACAATATAATAGTCAGACATTTATACCCCTCACAAAGTGATAACCCTCCTCCCCCAATCTACTACCACTCTGACATCGTATATAGCTATTACAATTCCACTGACTATTTCCTATGCTGTACTCCACATCCTGTGTCTACTATTCAGCTTCAGCTTCAGCCTTTAACTCTTAAATCTCACCTAAAAATACACTAAACAAACAAATCCAGGCTGGCCGAGTGGCACATTGGTTAAGAGCTGGCTTGGGACACCAGAGGACCCCCGTTCGGATCCCATATATGAGGGCCAGTGACACTGCCCTCTGCAGCTAAGATGGTGAACAGCAGCTCAATCTGAGGCTGGGTTGCCTTGGGTCGCCGGTGACCGCGTAGGCTGCAGCTCCTGCTGCAGTGGGTTGCCATAAGCTACCGTGTGTGGCCAGCAGCCAGTGTGAGCGGCCAGCAGCCACCGTGAGCGGCCGTCCAGAAGCCGGCGACTGACCTGCCTCACCCGGGAAGAGCGCAATAATAATACCAACATGGGCCAGTGAAGCGACGTCCTCCACAACTAGACTGAAGAACAAAACAACAGCAACTTGTCTGTTCCCCTCCCCCAATTCCCCAATAAAATCTTTAAAAAACAAAACAAAACAAAACAAATAAACAAACAAAAAAGCAAACAAATCCAAAATCCATTTTTTTCTTCAATACTGTGCTTCCACTGGAAGACTCCATCTTTACTAATGGCTTTAAATAAAGACTTCCAGAAGCATTTGTACATAAATGGCTCTTTGCTTTGAAATATAATTAATTCCACTAAAATCACAGCACCGAGTTGTTTAAAGGACATAAGTACCTAAGAATGGGAAGAACAGGAAAAAACAAACAAACTATGGCCTCAAAATTCTGGAAGCTGAGAAGTAGATGCATCGACAGACTTAGCAGACCTAAGAAACCAAAGACGAATCCTAAGCCAGTAATGGAAAAATTGAGAACCAATCCAATTTACATCACAGAATCTTCAAAAGACATACAACTTGGAAGTACCTCTGAAACTGGAGGCTAAGGAGGGGATAAAAATAAGGATTAAATGAAAGCTGTTTAAGAAACAGATTCCTAGATCCACTTTCTACCACTTCATACCACTAGGCAATGACAGAAGTCTGGAGCTTTATTCTGTGGAAAGGGTAAAATAGTCTCTGGATTGCAGGATGCCAGGAACAGAGGAAGCCATGAGTACCATACTGAAAATGGAAGTAGGTAACAGTTTGCATACTGAAAAATGACTATAACACCCCCCACACCCCAACCCCTGCTTCAGCCCTATTCTTCTATGTGGCTCCCAAAACTCTGGCAGCCACATCTTTTACTCTTAGGCAAAGGCAAGAGGTTAGAAAACCCTTCTTTAGGAATCTGACCAGTCCAAAGAGAAAGGATAAAATATTAACATCATCCTCCAAATGGTCCCACCCTGTAAAACTCAAACGTTGTCAAACCCTAGCTATTCACATGCTCAGGGTTTCCAATCATCTTTTTAGTCCCCTATTCTTAACCATAAGCTGACAGTCAAGGATCACTAGATATCTGAGGAAAACTTCTAACTAGAAATATAAAGAGCATAATAAACACACAGGACAGAGCAATCTGGAGGAAAGAATCTATTCAAGAACAGTAAACTTGAAATAAACAAGTGAACTACATTTAATATCCTCAGAGAATTGAGATGGTATTGTTTCCATGAACCAAACCAAATCAAATCAAACAAAAACAAAAAACTTATAAAAAAGGAATATTCATAAAACAAATCAGAACTTAAAAATTAGAAATACGATAGAAATAAAACACCCAAAAGAAGGTTTGGAGCTGGAGATTAGGTTGGAGAAACTTCCCAAGAGTAGAATAAAATGACGAAAAGATGGAAAACTAAAGAGAAGAGATGAGAAAATTAAGAGAACCAAACTAGGAGGTCTGGATAATAGGAGTTTCAAAAAGAGAAAAGAGAGAAAGTGGAAGGCAGAAAAAAATCAGTGAAAATTCCTTACAATTCAAGGACACAAGTTTCTAGATTAAAATGATCCATCAAATGCCCAGCAAGATGGATGAAACAGACCCATGTTAAGGCACATCACCATGAAACTTCATCACAACAGACACAAAGAGAAGATCCTATAAGCTTTCAGAGAAACAAGAGGTCACATCAGGATCAAGAACAAGCAGCTTTAGGCTTTTCATACAGCAACCCAGCAAACAAGACCTCTCCCGTTGTATAGCAGCATAAAGTTGGTGGAAAACAATACTTTCAGAATGACTGTAAACCTGGAATTCTATATTTAGCCAGGCTACTAACCAAATTCTTGAATATAATGAAACTTTCAAGGTCTCCAAAAAAATCGAAGTCATGTCTCCTCTTTTTCAAGAGAACTACTGGGGATGCTCTCTTATCAAAGCACAGTAGATGAAAACTAAGGACGAGTGAGATATAGAAAAGGGGAGAATCAAACAGAGAGAATCAGAGGGAATCCCCAGGGGAATGATTAGGGAGATCTCAGGATAGCTGTGCATGGATGTAGAGGGCAACCAGTCCAGACTGGAGCACTATGACCCGATACAGTCATCATCAGCACCACAGCACCATCTTTTCAGTCTGAGGACAGAATGCCTGGGTGAGCCTAGCTTGAATTCTTAGTTATAACTGTCTCAACCATGTGCTGGTGAAATTCTTGTCCTTTCCTCCATGCTCTGGTGTCTAGACCACTCTAGAACACTCATTTTGCATCACCAAAGTGTTCTGCTTTGATCTATTTCTGAGAGCTGGAGAAAAGCCACAGTGATCTAGAAACGGAAAATACACTTAGCTTATTTCCCATGACTACATGCCCCTGTGGACTTCCAGCCCCTGGTTCATATATTGGTTCTGCCAACTGCCATGACTATGGTGACCCTTATGCTTTCTGAATTGTCACTCATGACTTTTCCCACTGAATTCTGTAGAGTGAGCTCTGGTAAATTCATGGGAAAACTGAAGCTACCTCATCTTCTACCAGGAGTCTTTTAATAGTAGCAGTACTGCTCTTTCATACAGATGGATTACAGACAGACTGTCCTTGTTATTTAATTAACATATATAGTTTAGGGATATGGATATAGTAAATATCATTTTTTAAGAAAGCAAGCTATTGATGAATACGAATGTTAGCATGGTGGTTTCCTCTGGCAGGGAGGGGAAGGGAGGGATATCCAGGTAACTTTTAAGATTCTATTTCTTTACCTGGGAGGCGATCAAATTCATTATTGTTATTAAAAATAACAAACATTTTATATGCTCCTCTCTGTGTGATACACTTCACCATTTAAAAAAATGTAATTAAAATAATCTCCATACCTTGAAGACTTAACTCTGTAGCTCTTTTGAGGTCATCATCTTCTTTCTGTTCCCAAGCCTCCTAAAGGGAAAAGAACAAAACTAAGGTATTTAAAGCAGTAGTCATTAAACTTATTTAATGAGGATAAAATCAGTTGCCTTGGAAGTTATTTGCAAATATTTTCCATAATCTTCTGGATGTTTGGAATATGACCTTTTGAAGGAACTGAAGAAATTCTTTTCTTTTTCCAACACTGTCCTCCTAAAGCACAACCTTGGGGATTAAAAAGGCTTAAATACTATCTCCTCTAGTCAGTGACATTTGGCTTGCCAACCTAAAGCCATTCAATGTGACATTATAATTCCCTTTCTTCTTACATGTATGAAATTATCTGGCATATAGCAAATACTTAGTAATTCCTCTCTTTCCTCTCCCCTGATTTATAGAATTTGCCAATTTCCATGGTATAAGTACTCCCACTATGGCCAATTTTAAGCTACCAATGTGACACTGAATGCAGTGTTTGTTTGCTTTGTTTTGTTTTGTTTTGTTTTTAGCTGAGCAATCCTGCCACCTGTTGGCAGTTCAGCTTGGGCCAGGCATTGAACCGCTGTTGCTCAGAGCTCACACTCTTGAGCAAGCTCTTAACCAACTGAGCCACTTGGCCAGCCCTTGAATGAAGAGTTTGAAAGAGGTATGTAATAGATGGCTCTGCTGAGCTGACACTGAGCTGGCTTCTAGCACATCACTGACTCTAAGTTTATGACAGCAAGATAAACAATATTTCCACGAGGTATTATTCATAGATTTCTATTTTTGTTCTTGCTAAAGAAACCAAGATACATAATAAATGCTTGGTAAATACTAAATGAATGCTGTTGACTATTCCTTTTCTAATACATCTGAGATTTTCTTAGAAAAATTAGTACCTCTGAAAGGGTCTCAATTAGATAACTAATTATAAAAAGGAATAGGGAAATGTTGACTATAAATGTTTTCCCCCCTCTCAACTTCAGAGAAAAGATAATTTACAAACAATGTATGAAAAAAATGCATGATTTAAGCAGAGTCGTTTTATACTTGCTTCAATTCTAGACTTGTTTTTAAGTTAGTAAAGTATGTAAGAAGCTTAAAATGAGCTATTCTGAATTATAGTACTAGTAGCAATAATACTGTGTTCAAGAAAGCAACAGAGATATTCTCTAAGAGGAAATAAGATTACTTAAACTTATCCAAGTATATAAAGTCAATGCTAAAACCAGAAGGAGGTTCTCTTTCCTTTTCAGTTATTAATAGAATGATGTAGGTATACCAAACTAAAGAAACTTCATCTTATAATCCTATCCTCACATCTGAGAAAAATAAGATAGTTTTAATTCGGTCAGCTGACAAGAAATAACATATGTCTTTCGTCTATGAAAAAAAAGGCGTGCTGGATTTTTTTCTTTCTCTGCACTATAAGGTACTACTATTAAGTGAGACCTTGGTCTTTTTTTACATTAAAAACAAGTTTTCTTAAAAAATGATGACTACATATTATTTGTAAAGTAGTTTGACATGTATACATCTTGATAACAACAAGGCAGACAGGGAGGTACTTCTTATAAATAAAATGATACCTAAGAGCTGACTTTGAAATGGTTTTAAAGCAGCAGTTCTCAGCCTTAGCTGCACATTAGAATCATTGGGTGAAGTTTTTGTGAGATAAATGTATCACAAAAATCTAGAAGCCCAGACCATATCCCAGATCAATTACATCAGAATTTCTGAGGGGCAGAACCACTCAGGGATCAGTATTTTTTAAAGTTCCCCAGATAATATTAATGTGCAGTTAAGCTTGAGACAGACTGTTCTAAAGAAATTAGATTTCTTAATCTGATTATTTGCACACACTAAAAGTGTGCATTCATTCTAGAGAGTCTTGATAAATTTTTATACTAACATGACTAGGATTAGACAACCATGAAAACATCACCTTTTAGTTAGATACCTCAGGTGACTGCAACAGTGCAAATCAACCAGCTTTAGCAAATATAAGCATAAAAAACTAAAACTTGCAGAAAAGATTACTACATAAAAAGCAGATAAGTATTAGTCTATGACTAAAATCTAAAATTCAGACAATATTCAGATAATATTCCTAAGAACTTTATGTTCAAATAATTCATAGGAAAGGACTCATATTGTGAGAAAATGACCAAAACAAATACATTGCCTTAAAATACACGATAAAATCATGGTGGTATACTGGCTGTTTCTACAGTCTGCAAAATAATGCTGGACTGGGATGACCTATAATAACACATGCTGCTTTAGCATGCAATGAATTATAGTAATGGGAGGTAGCCAACAATATATTTTGTGACATTTGGATTTTTAAAAACAGAAAAACTGTCAATGTTTCTGTTTCAAACCTCATGCAAAGCCCCAAAGGAGTTTTTTTGCTTATTTTGGTGGCTTAATGACTTACTGTATATAATTACCTGGAACAATGTCTGACACATAATGATAATGATATCATTATCATTATATTATTATTATTCTATTTCTTGGGAAAGATCGGTATGGAGACAGTAGCACTATAAATACCTTACCTGCTCCTGAAGGCTCTGAGCCAGTGCCTGCTGTAGCTCTTGCTCTTCCCGTTCACGCTCCATATCGTACTGCTGGAGCCAGTCAACCTCTCCTTGAGATCCTTCTGGGGTTTTGTTTTCTTTATTCTCATCACAGTCTTTAGTTATCTCAGTAAAACTGGCAGGATCTGAGGAAGCAGAACATAATATAACTGGGAAATCCTCTCTAATAAACGGAAATCTCTGGACTAGAGTGACATCTACTGTTCAGAAAGAAACTTACCATAACCTCATAGACTTGATTGGGACATACAATTCATCTTAACTACATCTACATCGGGGTTTCTCAATCTCAGCACTACTGACACATTTTGGGTGGGACAATATTTTTGTTGTTGTTGGGGGACTGTCCTGTGCATTGTAGAATGTTTAGTAACATTCCTGGCCTCCACCTACTAGATGCCAGTAGCATCATCCCCCTCCCTAGTTGTGACAACCAAAAATGACACTGTCAAGTGTCCCCTAGGGGACAAAACTGCCCTTTGTTGAGATCCACTGATCTATACAGCAAGGGTTCTGAAACTTACCAATCACCAGAAGCACTACGGTTAGGATGAAAAAGAATAAACAGCCATATTTGTAGGTCATAATGTCACATGATCAAGTACTAGGAATCAAGTATTGTTTAGAGTAAATGAAGAATTAGGCTAGAATTATGAAGCTAATATTGAGATTTTCCCATTGATTACAATGTATGTTAAATGAGTATGCATTTTTACAATAATCAAATAAGTCTTGTACATATTCTAAATCAAAAGAGTTCCATAAAATATGTAATAAACATCTCATGTGCCAAACAAGTATATGATAACATATGTTTAGAACATTCATCCAGGGAGATAAGAAAAAAAATTAATCATTAATTTTTTTGTTCCTTCTCAGTCTCTAGACTATGGCCAGCTGGGATGAGATAAACAGTATAGTCATGTTTTTGTTCTCGTTATTTGAATTGTGTTAACAACAATATTTCATTATAATTTTTAATACTGGTAAGTATTAAAGTGGGGAGAAGTACTCTTCATCTATCTATCATCTATCTATCTATCTATTATCTATCTATCTATCTATCTATCTATCACTAACCTTTACTTTCTATCAATCGGGTTGTCAGAAAAGTCATGACGTATTTTTTGTTTTTCATTGCAAAAATACATCATTACTTTTCCGACAACCCAGTATCTATCTATCTATCTATCTATCTATCTATCTATCTATCTATCTATCTATCTATTGCTAATGTTTACCAAAGCAAAAATTCTCATCTTAACAAAGAAGTTCTCATAAATTATGACTGATCAATAAGAATTACCTTTACAGATTAATCTTATATGGATTGTTTTAAAATTAGTATATGTTGTTTACCTGCCTCAAAACTGCATTTTAACCATTTAAATGATAAATACTTTTCCATAGCACAGACAACTCTGAAGTTTACAGCATCTTGGCTTTAGACTCTAAATCAGCAACTAGTCATCATTTTTTAATTGTACTGAATTGCTGACTGAATATTTACTATTAAAACTAACTCAAGGGCCGGCTGAGTGGCGCGTTGGGTTGAGTTGGCTTGGGACGCCAGCTCTGAGCAGCAGGGCCTTGGTTTGGATCCCACATTAGGGCCAGTGACACTGCGTCCTCTACAGCTAAGATGGTGAACAACAGCTTGACCTGGGCTGCCAGGAGTCGTCGGCGACGGCATAGGCTGCAGTGGGCTGCTGTAAGCTACTGTGAGTGGCCGGCAGCTGGTGTGAGCTGCCACGAGCCGCCATGAGCAGCCAGCGACCAATCTGCCTCAGCCAAGATGAGTGCAATGATAATACCAACACGGGCCAGTGAAGCAACGTCCTACACAACTAGACTGAAGAACAAAAGGACAGCAACTTGTCTGTTCCCCTTCCCCAATTCCCCAGCACTGTTCTCCTCCCCCAATTCCCCAATAAAATCTTAAAAACAAAACAAAAAAAACTAACTCAATATTCATTAAAAGAGGAAAATAAACTAAGGATATATATTAAGTACAAAAAGCACTATGATCTCAATTAAAAAAAAAGATACCCGTTTCCATAACCTGGAAAAGGCTGCTCTGAAACCTGTACAGATCCATCTCACCTCCCATTATTTAGAAGCCATATATCACTACAAGGATTTAGAACACAGTTGTGCCTTATTTAACAGACATCTTCATTAAACCTACCTGGCTCTGTGATTGTTTTGGGTTTCTCAGTTTCCACAGCATCTGGATTTTCAGGTATTTCTTGAATATCATCCTCTGCAAATCCAGTGTCGGGGCTGCTGGTTGGTTTATCATCATCTTCATGACTCAGAGGCGGTGAAGCTTCTCTCTTACTTATCTCTAAAACAGCTGCTAGAAGCTCTTCATCGCTCATTCCGTCAAGTCCTGAGTTTTCCAATTCAGACTTATCTGTCTCTATTCTGCATGATTTTGAATCCTGAAGAAGAGAGTTACTTTTATGGAAACCGGAATGAGTAACAAATAAGAGTTTAAAGTGAATTTATTTTATTTCTAAAGAGCTTCCTTTCTTTGATGCTTTGGGTTATGTAATAATCAATAACCAATATAAAAACTTACTGAAAAACCTAATATTCTTTTAATAATAACTATATAAGAATACATGTTTATTTTCTTGGTTATAATAAGTGATAAGTATGCTCCTTGTAGAAATTTAGAAAATATATAAAAATTATAAAGTAAATTCACTCAAAAATAATATTATCATCAGAAATAATCCATCAGGGGCCGGCTGAGTGGTGCGATGGTTAAGAGCTGGCTTGGGACGCCAGAGGGCCCTGGTTCGGATCCCACATATGAGGGCCAGTGACACTGCCCTCTACAGCTAAGATGCTGAACAACAGCTCAACCTGGAACTGGGCTGTCGTGAGTCGCTGGCGACAGCATAGGCTGCAGCCACTGCTGAGGTGGGTTGCCATGGGCTACCGTGTGTAGCCAGCAGCCAGCGTGAGCAGCCAGCAGCCGCTGTGAACGGCCATCCAGAAGCCGGCGACTGATCTGCCTTGCTGGGGAAGAGCACAATGATGGTGTCAACTTGGGCCACTGAAGCAAGGTCCTCCACAACTAGACTAAAGAACAAAAGGACAGCAACTTGTCTGTTCCCCTTCCCCTGATTCCCCAATAAAAATCTTTAAAAAAAATAATAAATAAATAATCATCAGAAATAATACTATATTTTCTTCAGACATATGTGGATTACACTGTAAATATTCTGTCACTATACCTAATATTCCTTTTTAAATGTTGGCAAGTTTTATTCTTTTTTTAATAAGTGAGAAAAATAAAAACTACATCAATACTACGTAAATATTCAGTAGTTATTTTCTGAATAACTTGTTTCTGGGAAAATTTCTGACTTTGTGAATTCATTCACGGTAGCAACCATAAACCACCTCTAGCTTTAAAGTAAGAAGGGAAACAAGTCAGAACAAAAAATAACTACTAAAATAATTATCTTACCAAAAGGGAGATTTAAAATCAAACAGTTGCATAAGATGTTGCAAACTCCTAGAAAAGCTTGTATCTTCAAAGCATTAGCTATCATTGTGAGTCAAGATAGAAGATAATGTTGTTATGCCTTCACACCCATTATTTAAACCTTTAGTTTATGTGGTTGGCCTGTTGATGTAAAATGTTTACTATGGTTCCCCCACATTAACAATTAGTACCAAAATAAAGCAAGTAATAATTTGAGGACCCATATGTTAAAGTAGCTTTGAAGGTTAACAGGAGAAAGCAATTTATCTACAATTTTCATTTCTTAAAAGTCTCAATCCTGGAAACAAAAAAGTTCCCATCAATAGATGAATGAATAAAGAAGCTGTGGTACACACATACACAATGGAATATTATTTAGCCATAAAAAAGGGAATCTTGACATTTGTAACAACATGAGAGGACCTTGAGGGTATTATGCTAAGTGAAATAAGTCAAAGACCAAGACAAATAACATGTGATCTCACTTATATGTGGACTCTAAACAAAAAACTCAAGCTCGCAGATACAGAGAACAGATTGGTGGTTGCCAGAGGAGGCTGGTGGGGTGTGTGTGTGTGGGTGAAAGGTGTCAAAAGGTACAGACTTCCAGTTATATAGAAGTCATGGGGTGTAATGTATAGCATGGTGACTATAGCTAATAATATTGTATTGCATATTTGAAAGTTGCTAAGAGAGTAGATCTTAAAAGTTCTCATCACAGGCCGACTGAGTGGCACGTTGGTTAAGAACTGGCTTGGGATGCCAGAGGGCCTCAGTTCGGATCCCACATATGAGGGCCAGTGACACTGCCCTC
>NW_017731388.1:2730898-2742836 GCF_001890085.2 Hipposideros armiger
GCTGCAGTGGGCTGCCATAAGCTACCATGTGTAGCCGGCAGCCAGCGCGAGCGGCCAGCAGCCGCCGTGAGCAGCTCTCCAGAGGCTGGCGACTGATCTGCTTCGCCTGGGAAGGGCGCAATGATGGTGCCAACTTGGGCCAGTGAAGCAACATCCTCCACAACTAGACTGAAGAACAAAACAATAGCAACTTGTCTGTTCCCCTTCCCCCGATTCCCCAGCGCTGTTTCCCTCCCCCAATTCCCCAATAAAATCTTTAAAAAAAAAAAAAAGTTCTCATCACAAGGAAAAAAAAATTTTGTAACTATGGATGGTGATGGATGTTAACTAGACTTACTATGGTAATCATTTCACAGTATATACAATATCAAATCCTTATGTTGTACATCTGAAACTAATGTTATATGTCAATCATGCCTCAATAAAAAAAAGTCTCAGTCCATCTTGAAACAGACTTATTTTGTAGCTACAGAAGGCACACTCTAAATTAACTAGTGTTTAGATCCACTGAGTTTATGATCTATCTTGTGTATTAAGTTTGCTGATGCTGGTTATGAAAGGCATTTGTTTGGACAGTAAGACCTACAATCTTTGTCAGAAATTTTGCTAAGAAATTACTTACTTTTTCCAGGTCTTCCTGCTGCTGTTCGCAGCCTGACATTTCACAAAGTCTCTGGCTAAGGGCCACAGAGCGTTTTGGCTCATCCTCACTGTCTGAATCAAGGCACAAAGCCAAGGAGCTCTTGGATTTGAAGGGGAAATTCCTGTAATTTAAGAAAAAAAAAAAAAACCTATATAAGTCTGATAAATAAATATTTGTCCTTGGTATCTTTTGATGCATAAATATAAAAATAAAACAAAAAGCTTTTCCATTATGGAAAATGATTTAACTAAGAAAAAAAAGATATACCAAAAAAAGTTATATTTAAATATTACCTTTGCCCCACTCCAAAAGAGTCATGCTTTGAAAATTAGACAATTCTTATGCTATTACATATCAGTAAACCAATCACTTTGTGCCTTTTTTCTTTTAATGATCAACCCCAAAGAAGTTTGTTATGGTTTTTATAAAACAAGTACTCTACTGAATGCATGCAGACATAGCAATGAATAGATGTTTTTGACAACAGAGTGCATGAGGACTAATTTTTTATCTTTTAAATTATGATCCATGTGTTTTAAAATTAACAGTAACATTCCACTTATCCAATTATATGTAGGTCAGATTTCTGGCAACCTCTACCTTCCAGAATACAGGGATTCAAAAGTAAGAAAAAAGGCTTCTGAGGAAGGCAGCAGATTCAAAGCCCATGCACTTTACTCTTTAGAAAGGGACCATTCATTCCCAAGAAATGATGCATAAAATAATGTAGCAAGTTCATCAAGAAATGAGAGCTAAGAAGTGAGAGAGAATAACCACAAAAAAGGCAATAAAGACCTATAAAGTCATTTAATATAAAGGTAAACTGTCTTGTAACAATTAAGAGCCTCTGAGGGCATTATGATATTAAAACACAGTGCAATAACTGATACTCAATGCTGATTCTAAGTCATTATAATATAAATTATCTTCAGTATATTTTATTTAAGAATATAAGAAGTTCTGTAAAGTCACAGAGACTATAACCACCTAAAAAGGTTAAAAAAAAGATTAATGCTTAAAAAGGCAAGCTTCAGTTATATAAAAATTCATTTATGTGGAATATCAAATATCATTCTTCAATGATACCAGATAAGTAAGGTGTTACTGTGTTGTCTTCTAAGTGAGCTGAAAATAAACTAAAAAAAAAAGTGGTAAAGGTCCAAAAGCACAAATTTTCTTTGATGAAGGTTAACATAAATTCATATGCTATCCTAAAAATGTAAAATGGAAATTGGAAAAATGCAATTAATCTAAATGTGAAAACTGTAAATAAACATACAGAATGATGGCACCAAGAAATAAGAGGCCACAATGGAAACCAAGAGAAGTGCATAGCAATGTAGATCAAAGAAAAGAGGCAAGTGGTCAGTGATCAACCCAAACAGTCTGTGGCTGAGAGCAGCCTGGATATCACAGCACTCCAGCCTGAGCACTTGAATGGCCTCCCATTATGTCTTCAGAAGGGTTTTTAGTGTAACTTAGAAATAGCCAATTAGCCATCTTAATTCCTCATTTCTGATTTCATGCTTACCAAAGCAAAACTGAACATATTAATTTGTTTATCCACGTAAATACTTTGCTAAATGAGGGTGACACCTGGCTACTAATATACCAGGGTCAAATGTGACAAAGGACACTGTGGAAGAACCAATGATGTTCTGGTTCATAACTCAGCCTCTTTTAAGTTTGATCGGCATGACAGGTCTTCTAGGGCCTACTCATCCTTTAGTGACCAATTCTCAAATTCTGATACCAATAGACCCTGGAGAACAGATGACCATGCCAAGTAAAATGATGCCCAATGAAACCATCTCTTTCTTCAAACTATAGTGATCTGGTACATAAAGAGTGCATTCCATTAATAGTTACTATATTCACAGAAGGCAGCTTGCCTGTAGTAATGAAAAATATTCATCCTGTAAATGCATCACTTGCTCACTTTCTAAGCAGCCAAGTGGTATTGCTCATTTGTATCTTGAGAACGGGCAAGAGTATTCATATCGGTACCAATTCAGATTTCTAGTCATGTTAGTCATCTGGTTTTAATTGCACTGAAAAATAATTAACAGGAGGAAAAGAAAATAGCAGTTCCCAAATGTCATTTTATGGTTATATAAGCCCCCCCCAAAACCCTTAAACAACAAGTGTCTTTTTTCTAAAAGTACTTTGGGATATCAAATTTTTAGAAAAACTAAATTTAAAGATCAATGACAAGCAAGTCATTCAGGATTGTCTAATCAGGAACTGTGGTTCTAATTTAATCACAGAAGAGGTATGTTAAAAAAAAAGTATTTGCTTCCCTTCTTGGACAAACTTTTGGTCTTAAGCAAAAATAAATAAATATACTTGTAGAACAGCTACATCCCAGTGTGTGTTTGTTTTCCTATCCCCTTTCAGAATAGCTCCAGCTCAGTGTCTAAGACAAGAATTTCCAGACTGGTTAGCAACAAGTAAAAAGATACTTTGGGATCTCCATGCGTATCTTTGAGCAACAGCGCTTTACACCAACAGGCGTTATTCCATCCCTTCAATCCTTAAAATTCCTCATCAGTCACTTTCTAGCATTGTAGGATGAAAATATTACATATTAACAGATGATTTAAGAAGTTTTAGAACAAAATTTTGAGAGGATCATCTGAATTTGCTTCACTGTTAAAAACTTGTTTATAACCTAGATTATGGTTTAAAGCAGATTCAGGAAAATTCCGAAGTATAGTAATACAGAGCAGTTATCATGCAAAAAGAGAAACAATAAAGAAAAGGGGAGGGGATACCTTTGGAAATTAGGGTAAGCCAAATCCTTAAAAACACAAATTTGGGGTACACAAGAAATATAACTCACTTTGAAGGTGTAGAAGGGCTGGTGATGCAGGAATTCACCATTTGAGATGCTTTCAATGGTCTAGAACTATCAGAAAATTAGAAAATATGTAATGTATACAATTACATTATTAAAAAAATATATATTTAACTTACAAAATGAATTATTCTATACTATAGACCCTTATGTATCCTCTTGAAAAGCAAACGATTGTAATATTTTTACTAGCAATAGAGGCCAAAAAGAAAACAAAATACCATCTCTGGCCTCTCGCTGATCCAATGACCTAAATAAACAGCACTGGAAACAAAGTCAACTGTAATGCATATGAAAAGAACCACCTGGGAAAAAATTACCTTGTCTCAGTTCTTCACTTTTAAGCAATAAAATACCAATAGCTCTCATTTATTGAGGACTTACTAGATGTCAGGCACTGTAGTAAGAACTCATGTGTATCACCTCATTTAATGTTCACAACCACTCTATTATTTTCTCTACAGATAGGTCAAGGAATTTCATCCAAAGTCTTAAAACTATTAAATTACAGGGTCAGATAGCCTGGTTTCAGGCCTGTGATCATATAGAGTCTACACTGATGGTGTGAAATAATACTACTGCCAGAAAGAGTAATAACTCTATTAGCAGAGGGTAACTGCATCAAGCAAAAAACGCCCCCAAAACCCACATCTATTCCAAAGAAAGGCCATAAGGCCATAAGGGAAAATCCAAAAACACTAAGGCTCTCTGGGAACATGTCTTTATTAGTACACCCATTAAGGCCTTTAGTGTAAACTTATATGATGTAGTATATATTTAAATTATTCACCCAAGGAGAAATACATTTTATAAAACTGCATCAATTCATGTTAGCAAATGTTTATTCACTTCTTGAAACGTCTATTATTCCATATCAGCCAAGAGACCTGGCTCTTCCAGTTACTAACTATATACCCTTAAGAAATTACTTAATCTCCTTTGATCTCCTCTCTAAAATTAAGATTTTAGATAAAATCTCTAAAATCCTATTCACCTCTAAAGTTCTAAACTTTATGATCCTATCAAACTAGAGTTCAAGTATAAAAAAGAACTATAATATATGGCTCCAGAGTAATGCAAGTATTTAGAAGAAAGAGCAACATTCAGAGAAGTCCTAAGGTTTCCTCAACATACATGATAAAGCAAAATCAAAAGTAAAGGTTACTTCTTTTCTCATGGAAAAATTTTTAGGAGCCACTGAAGTTCTTCACTCCCATTGGTGATGATACACTTATGAAAACACAATCTATTTTTGGGACCCCAGCATAACATTTAATACACTGTTTCCCAAATTTGCATACCCCAAAGAGTCACAAAGGCATTTGTTAAAAATATCTATTCCCAAGCCCTATCTTAAGTCTAATGAAACAGAACTTCTAGGGAAACAACACAAGAATCAGTATATTTAGTGTTCAGATGACTCTTATGAACATGCAAATTAGGTTTATATTCTGAAAATGTATCAAACTCTCTTCTAGTGATCTATTAAGTGTAAGAGCATTCCCTAAAAAGGTAAGTTATTATGAAAGGCAACTAATGTACTCGGAAGAATTTTGTTTAAGCGTTTTATTACTTCAATTTATTACTATAGTTATTTCAGTAAGGCAGTAATTTAACACAAAATCCCCAAATAAAGCAAAATTAAAATCTCCTTCTTGGTCTGATTTTACCTGGGAGTCGTGTTATCTATCTAGTTCAGTCATTCTTTTGATCAGATACTAAATAATGTCTTTCTACTTCAAAAGGGAAGGCAAAGAAATTCTCACTCAAGGGCTTACATTGCCATATGCGCACTCCAACCAAGGGTGAAGGGTGATTTTGTATTTTCAGTGCAGTGAGACGACAGGGTCAGGTATCTTGGAATGATGACTTGCTGCCCAATCTTGTTGTTAAGTGAGAGAGTGACATTGAAGCTATACCGCTTCAGATGAAGAATGAGGATCCTGAAAAACAGGAGATGATGACATCACCAGTTCGTACATAATAGAGGTAGCTCCCTTATGGGAAGAGAGATCACTGCAACTATGTTACGTAACTTTTGATTTAAAGAGTACATTTGGCCAAAATAAAATTTTGGCCAAAAAACATTTACTGAATACCTGCCATGTGCTGGGCACTGTGCTCAGTACTAAGAACACAAATAAAAATAAAGCACAGGCATTGGGTGGATTAATGAGGTTTGGGTTTCTAACATTCCTAGAAAAAAACACGAAATAAAACACATTAGACAAGAACACTAAATTTTTAAATGCTGATATTGATATTGGGTTAAATCCTTAATTTATGTCAATTTTATATAGTAGTTAAAAAAAATAGGTGTCAGGACGGCGGCCGGTTGGCTCAGGTGATTGGAGCACACACATGCTCATGGCGCCAGGGTTGCTGGTTCGATTTCCACATGGGCCAGGGAGCTGCACCCTCCACGACTGGATTGGGGACAGCTGCTTGACTTGGAGCTGATGGGTCCTGGAAAAACCCATCACAACTAGACTGAAACACTACTTGACTTGGAGCTGATGGGTTCTGGAGAGGCACACTGTTCCCCAATAAAATTTCAAAAAAAAAATAAAATTAGGTGTTATATAACCACTAACAATAATTTAAAGTGTTAAAAGAGGCCTGTGTTTGATGGCAACATTTTTTTCAAGATGATTTCTGATAAGAACTATTCTTATTTCAGTGGCACTTTCTCTGAAACAGAAAAGTTTTCTCCACTTAGAAAAAAGTTATATAAAATTTCATGGCACATCTGGTTTATGGGTTTGAAAAGGCTTTTAGCTCTGTAAAAATACTTTTATTTACAATAGTGGCAAACTTTTCACCTCTGACACAGAACATAATCTCTACCTGATGGACTAGATATACTTCATAGTCCACAAGAACACTTTAACAATTGAATTTCAGAACTCTTATGGGAATAAACCTCAATTGTAGGCAAAAATAATGTCTGATTTATGGATAACTGTTTCCTTTCTGACCATATACATGTACCTTTATCACAAAAGCCACAAACTCAAAAATCTGTAAATTAAAGTTATCAACTATATTTCTCTTTAGAAAGCATGCTAGAATTCATAACCTTCAAATTCACAACTTCAGAGAACACAAAGATACAACTGATGTGAGGAGACTAAAACTAATGTCAAATGTTAAATATTTTCACTAAATTTTCAAATAATCCTACCAAAATAAAAGGTGATATGAAACAGACAGACAATATAATTAAAATCACTGATCTGTAAAGATGAGATCTGTACAAACTAACAGATTTGATAAAGATACCAGACCAAGAATGAAACTAGATTGGCTTTAATATTGAAATGAACAAAAACAAAGTAAATCCAATAATTAGAATTTATGATACAAAGGCTTCTATTTCACGTAAGTTTGGAATAAATTAACCTTTAACATAGGTAATCTACCAAAAACAACCCAAGGAGAAAAATTCCCCTCAGTATTTTTTTTTCCCACTTGAAAAACCAAATAGCTAGACAATGGGAAAGGGAACAGCTTACCAGGTCAACCAAGTATTTTTAATTGTACATCAGTTTCCTTAGTTTAATAACAGCTGGTAATAATTCTCTGCCTTAATATTTGCTCCCCTCACCCTCGATGCCTCAAAACACTCACAAATAGCAAAAAATAGGTCTCTTAAATAAGAAATAGAGACTATGGTCAACATAATAATAGTGTTATGATTTAGAAAGTTATTTCTTTAAAAGAAATTCACTTTCTAAAAAGGAAGAGATTATAGAATGCAAAAGAATTAGTCTCTAGGGATTAGGTTCCAGAAATTCGCACTTAGTCTTAGAAAAATTGAAGCTAATAAAAGAAAGTAAAGCACTCTGCTGGCAAAGTGCCACATAAATACTTAATGTTAATAATAACCTTGTTTGTGGTTGAGATCTATTCTTGGGAAGAACTAAAAGCTGTCCTATAATCACATCATAATTTTTCTCACTAGTTTGGTTATACATTTGTTTATAGAGAACTAATACAATATAAGTTAATTTCATTCCTAATTCAGAATTCTTATTACAGGAAACTTACCAACTTATAAGATCCTCTGAATAAAGGAAAGTACAAATTGCAGAAAATTGCTCTTCCTAATTTATTTACACACACACGTGTGTGTCTGTAGCAGACTTTTACTAAAAGTTTGGGATAAGAGAAGGAAGCTACAGCACAACACTGGACAACAAATTATAACTGAATGTTATATATTACTAAATTAATTAACAATCTACTAGCTAGCCCTTATCATTATTTCAGAGTCTCACAAGCCATGTCTGCTTGTTGCCATTTTCTTGGAGCTCTCAAGTTTTTCAACATTCCAAATATTCTTCCTTTCTTACGTATTCTAGCTTTCTATCATGTACCCTTTTCATATATCAGTTTTGCTGACCTTCTTTACCGATCCATTCTGGTAAACCTCACTTATTCAGTAATATTTGTAAGCACTTTAAAGAAGAAAAATGAAAGAACAATTAATTTTACCTGGGGAGCCTATTAAATTTGTGCCTGACAAGAGCACACTTCCCACCACACTTCTCACAGGAATATTCAAGTTCTTCTGCCTGTAGAAAGACAAGAGGGAAAAATAAAGAAGTATGAAGTTGAATCAACATTACCCCATTAAATGCTACTAATCTTCTCCAGTCATACTACTTCAGTGGAATGACAACTCCGACCAGCTTATATTTTGTGTCTAGAATCACATACCTTACCAAATTAAGACCTAATCCTCAAAATATACTTATATCATGCCCTATTTCAGAATTCCTACTTTCCTTTTTTACCAAGGAAACATCTCAATTTATGACAGTAACTAGACTCTATAGTAGCAAATTTTCAACCTTTTCCCCATGGATACACAAGAACCACTGCCAAAAGTATATCCAGACTTAACATTTGGCCATAGCAGAGATAAGATCACCTTCAGGTTGGGCGGTGTTCCTGGTCTGTTAGGTGTAACTCTACCCCTTTCTTATAATGGAACTCAATCTTCTGGTGACAGCCCACTAAGAACAACTGCTCTAAAAGGACCAAAGTTTGGGGTGGATAGCATTACCTAGAGAAAACTGAAACAAGAAATCCTTAAAAAATGGGGGTAAAGATACATAGAAAAAGTTTCAAATTCTACGATAATAACAGGAATAGTAAAGAATGATTAAAACAAACAAAAAAAAGTATTTATCTTTGGGTGGAGCTAAATGTTCATCATTTAAAGAACAGAAATTTTTTTAATCTTAGGAAGACAACCCTGACTATTTGCTACAACAAAACAAGAAACCACTATTATAAAGACAGAGTGATCCTGGGAAATTTTTATCAGTTTTAAGGACTGCTACACAACAGGTCCAATTATGGCCCAGAAAATCTGAAACAGTATATCACAGACACAAATATTTATTTACAGCTTTGGATAAACACGACTCTTCCCTTTTGTTTCTAATAGGGTACATACAACCTACGAAAACAAAGAGTATTTCTTTATTCCTCGGAATTTAGTATACTAACTTAAACAGTGTCTCCAATTTTAATCCACATTACCAAATTTTAGCACGTTACTTCATGCTTCAAATTAATATTTACTTACAAATAACTGCTTCTATGTCTGTCTAAAACATCTGCTGTTGAGTCACATGTATAATCTACTTAAGCAATCAATTTCCTTCTTCAATGAGTTAACAATTAGATTTACCAAGCTTTTAAAAATAAATATTTATAAATATTTCTCATTTGTTTTCCCTGCAAGTAATATTTTCCAAACTCTGCCTTATAGAAATCAACTTCAAATACAATGACCTAGAAAATTTAGTTATGTCAAAATACCAAAAAGGTATTTACCCTAAAGAAAAGATCAAGAGAATCTTGAATTGAACGAGGAGGGAGTGGCTTTTTTCTTCGAGGAAGGTCAATGGAGAGGTCATTAAACTGTTCTCTTTTGGGAATAATCTCTCCACATCTGTAAGAATAAAAGACAACAAATGTAAGTATTTAGAAGTCTAACTACAATACAAAATAAACACAAATATACTTCAGAAACACTGTTCTCTCATAGAACTTATCAGGCACTGACAGACTATGACTAGGCATAAGAAATACACAACATTTAAGACTTTAATCATGCTTACTTTAAGTCTTATTAAATCAACAGAGATAAAACCTCAATTGCAACTATTTAAGCACTTTCTTAAAATGTGAAAAAGCCTGAGGTACCAGGATCCTGGCATTTTTGAGAAGAAGGAAGGAAGCTGGTTTGGTTAGAACAGAATGAGCAAGGGGAAGAAGGGTGGTAGGAGATGAAGTCAGAGAGTTGACTGGGGGAGAGGGGTTGCCGAAAGGCAGAGCACAGGGGTTTTGTGGATCACAATAAGGATTTCAGCTTTTACTTTAAGAGTTACAAGCAGAGGGCTGACATGAACTAACTTCCATTCTAAATGGATCACTTTGACTAATGTGTTTAACCCTCCGTTGGATGCAACTGATCTCACAGAGTTATTGCACACAAAGATGCCGCTATGAAATACATTTTTACTGTACTAAGTCACAAACACAACTGGCGATAGGTTACGGTAGAGGGGGAAGATATGGAAGCGATCAGTCACGATACTTCAGTTAACTGTTAGATATTGAAAATTTGTGTGCAATGAATCTGTGAGGTCAGTTGCGCCCGACAGAGGGTTAAAACAGACTAGGGAGAGACAAGGACAGAAACAGAGACCAGTTTAGAAGGTATTACAACAATCCAGGCAAGAGATGACAGTAGCTTGGTCCACAGTGGTGGCAGTGGTCAGATTCTGGATGTATTGTGAAGAGTTGAAAGGATTTGCTGACATATGAGATGTTGGAGTGCAAGAGAAAGAGTTAAGAAATACACCACGTTTCCGGAACTGTCATTACTGAGATAGGGAAGACTGCGGAGAAGGTTTTATGAGAAATATTAAGTACTAAGTTTTAGATATTTTAAATTCTTCAAATAGATAATTGTTCATATTTGATAATGTTAATATATTGAAATGCTTTATAATAGTTGAAAACCAGTCAATTTGAAGAATAGTATTTTTTTTAAAAAGTAGTATATTTGGCAAACTGGCCAAACTAACCTACAGCCAGATGGGAAAAAGGCTAAACATAGAAAATTACAATTTGAGGTATAAGGTAAATGGAATCTTCCTTCAGCCAGAAACTATTTTGCGCTTAAAGAATTGTCTTAAAGAAAATTAGTAATAGAGCAACTAAGACAAGACCTTGGAGGAGACAGTTGTACCACTCACTGCTGCTGTGGCCTCACAGAACCTTGTTGCTCCCCGGACTTGCCAAACTCCTAGGACACTGTTCAGCCTGGCTGCCTGGTGTGCCTACATCCGGGAGCCCCACTACTTTACGCACTGGTACATACACCTCACACCTGGGTGCTGCACAGCTAGAGTGCCTGGCTGATGCTGTTGGCACAGTGCGGCAGCCGCCATTTTGATAAGGCCTTCTTTTTTCCTGTGCTGCCCATGGTCATTTCTATCAGAGGCAACTAAAATTTTCCAATCAAAAGAAATTTGATTGATTCCCCCACAAATAAACGAAATAATGATAAAAAACTTTTCTTCTCTCTCTGACTTGAACAAATTTTGCTCGGAAAGTGCATTGGAATAAAAGGGAAAGATGGCTGTCTAGGTTTTACAAGAAGATAAGCTGTATTTATAAGAAGTGGACTTTCTCTTTAGAATGGAGAGACAATACATGGATTTTGAGGCTTTTCTGAGGGGGGGAGGGGAGTGTTGAGTATTTTTGAAGAAAATTCCAGAACAAATGGAAGAGAAGCAGAAATTAGAGAATAGTTTTCTTGAGCTGAAAATCCCAAATCTTCAGATGAAAAAGCCCCATGATGTTAAAATCAAAATTAACAAAAAATGTCAATACCTAGATGTAAATTAGTGAAATAGTGAATTTCTAATAACTAAAGAAAAAAAAGAGAAAACCAGATTTTCAGGAAGAAAAAGATTACCCCCAAAATCAGGTTTCTCCCAAGTGACACAGAGTAACAGGATGTGATGGAACAGTGTGTGTAATATATTGAGGGGGAAAGGCTGTGTGTGGCTCAACAATGCTGTATTAATTCATGTGTAAAAGCCACAGAATAATTCTTACTTATACAGGGGCTGAAACATTCCACTCTCTCTGAAAAAATGTATTCAGAGATGTATACTATCGATTAACTGGAAGATTAATCAAAATATCTCCTTTTGATGTGAAGTATGTGGTATAGAAGTCCTGATAATGAGCATGAAAATTAATTAAACTTAGAAAGTAAATCTGGGGCCGGCCGAGTGGCGCGATGGTTAAGAACGCGCTTGGGATGCCAGAGGGCCCCGGTTCGGATCCCACATATGAGGGCCAGTGACACTGCCCTCTACAGCTAAGATGCTGAACAACAGCTC
>NW_017731388.1:2743036-2754734 GCF_001890085.2 Hipposideros armiger
CTGAAGAACAAAACGACAGCAACTTGTCTGTTCCCCTTCCCCTAATTCCCCAGCACTGTTCCCATCCCCCCAATTACCCAATAAAAATCTTTAAAAAAAAAAAAAAAAGAAAGTAAATCTGAATAACTAATATAAACATGGCTAAAAAGCACTGCAGAAGTTAATAACTAAAATTTTGATCTATTTAATTAAAAAAACCAATTTTTAATAAAAACAATTTGGTTCAACAAAATAAGCAACTAACAGTCTTTTCAGGGAAAAAAGAATGAGTATTTCCAAAGAACTCATTTTTCCACAGTGATTAAAAGGAAAAAAAACCCACACACACCAAAAAAACGTAGGTCAAAATTAACTGCTTTAGTCAGCACTAAAGCACATGACAAAATATGTAAGTGCACCTTAGTTCTCACCCCACCAAGCACGTTTACAGAAGGTAATGAAAAAAGATGTTTGTATTAATGTTTCCCTATGACATAGGAAGGAAGATGAGATAAGAATTAAAAGCTTCAGAACAGTTTTAAATCACTTACCATAAAGATTTAAAAGGGAAAAGAGTTTTCTTGGAGACTACTTACGCTTTACAAATGATGGAGTGCTGAACCTCAAACTCCAAATTAGTAATAACAGGGCAAGTGTATACTCTAGTGGCTGAAATATCTGGTGAACTTTCTTCTCCAGGAACAGGTTCAGTCTTCCAAGTTTTATTTAATTTTTCCATATCCTCTTTCAGCTGGTCTAAGCACTGACTTAGAAATTCATGAGCATCCTAAGGCATAATATCTTTAATCAGATCAAAACATTTCTTGTCACAATAATAGCTTATCAACATCGTGATTTATACCACTAAAGCACTTGGAAATCAATAACATTATATAAAAAAGGTCAGGTTTACTCTGTTTTGGGGTATATATTTTGTGAATAAAAACAAATGATGGATTTTAAAGTCTTTACTATCAGTTGGATTAGCATGAATGAATAAATGAATTACTTCTTACTTTGTTTTTTTAAAAAAGGTAATTTTTCTAAAATAGCCTTTGTCGTTAAAATAGCCCAAGTTCCGGTACTGGTAGACCACATCTATATTATTGAAATATAATAAAATACACAGAGGAGTTATATTGAACCTCACCAGAAGCCTTAGGTTATTCCACCTGTGATGACCACACATACATAATACAAATCTCACTTTAAAATAAAAATCAGGTAACACACTAAAATCATTTCAATTTCCCCTGTCTCTAAAGTGTTAAAAGCAATTGGTACTCACATTCTGCATATAACCAGAGAATCTCTCTGCTGTAGCTGAAATGGCATTTTTAACCTTCTTGAGTAAATCTTTTTTGGTCTCTGAATTACAGATATCTTTTTTAACAAGCAAATGTGCAAAACGCCTGGTAAAACAAGACTCAAGTTTAGCATGTTTTACACAACATTGGATGGCATGATATTTTAAAGACTGCTAACAATGGCACATAACATTTTAAGTGTGTAAAATTCCATAATTCTATAATCAATAAGGTAAAAGGTTACCAAGTAAGTGCATAACAATTACCTGATAAGTGCATTGTGTGGAATTTTCTTCCATGGGATACCTTGCTTAAGCAAGTCATTTGCAAATGACTGCAGTGAAAATAGGGATTGTAAAATAGCATTCATATAGCAGGTATTTCCCAAATTGGAGAAGCTGAAAATGAAAGAAATAATACTTTTAAAGACAATGGTAGTTCCTCAAGTATGTTCATGAGAGATCCGTTCTCCCGTACAGTATGCATCAGAATCACCTGGAGGGCTTGTTAAAATACACACTGCTGGGCCCCAGCTTCAGAGTTTCCGATTCAATACGTCTAGACAAAGAAGGTGCAAAAATAACCGTTTCTAACAGGATCCCAGTTGATGCTGCTGGTCTAGGGACCACACTTTGAGAACCACTGCATTATAACAACTTAGTTTCATCTTAAGGAAAATTATACATTTTCAGATGATGCCTAAAAGGACTGGGGACTTATCCAAAGAGCTATTTGTTCTTATTTATAATATTAATTTTTTCACTGAGCTATAACTTACTCTTTCTCTTGAGCATATGCCCAGAAGTACAACTGTTGGGTCATAGAATATATGTTGTGTTTAGCTTTAGTGGGTACTGCCAAACACTCTTCCAAAATATATATTTTTAAAAAAACTTTTATTTGGAAATATTCTCAGACTTTCAGAAAAGTTGCACAAGAATAATATGCTTTACCTAGATTCACCAATTGTTAACCTTTTGCACTATGTGCTCCATCATTTAATACCTCTATTTTTTTCCTGAGCCATTTGAGAGTAAATTACAGAAATCATACCCCTTTAGCTCTAAATACTTCAGGGTGCATTTCATAAGAGAACATTCTCTTGTTTAACCAGAGTAGAGTTATCAGCATTATAAAATTTAATGCTAATAAAAGTCTTATGTAATATATTATCTTTAATTCAGTTTTGTTAATTGACCCAATAATGTTCTTTATAGCATTCCCCCGCCCTTCCAAGTACAAGATTCAGTCCAGGGAAACACAATGCATTTAGTTTTCATTTCTCTTTTGTTTTCTTTAATCTGGAATTAATTCTTCAGCTTTCTCTTTCATGACATTGACCTTTGTGAAGAACACAGTCCCCCCTCACCACTGGTTTTTAAATGGAATGTTCCTCATATTGGGTTTTCTATTTTCTCATGATGAGCTTCAGCCCAGGCTGGAAGAACATATAATAATGCATAGTGATACTGTGTCCTTTCAAGGACATCACATCCAGAGGCACATGGTATTCTTCTGCTGCTCACTGGTTATGTAAATTTTGAACACCCTTGAGAACTTTTACTTCAGACTATGAGAAAGTATCAGGGTCTGGAATTACCCTATTGCCATAAACAATGAAAAAAACTGGACAGAATATTGGACAACAGGCAGACCAGGACTGTGATCTTTAAGAGAAACAAATGGTGAACCCTATCATTATGAAGGGTTTCAGCCTGCAGGTAATTTGTCAACTGCAGGTCAGGGAGAGGCCAGAAATCTTGCTGAGTTAAGCTGAAAAAACTGGAAGTCTGGGTGGCTGAGATTGCTAAAATTTCTGGGCCTGAGAAGAGGGCGCTATGCAAAGGAAGAATTCCAAATATCTGCACAGAAATCTGCTCGAGTACTCGCTGAACATCAACCTGTGCATGCTTAGGGTGAGGCCCCATGACACCAGGCAGGAAGAACTTCAAGGAAAACAATTACTGAGGAGCTATTAGCCGAACAATCCCCAGAGTTCACGCAGAACCTAAAATTGTGTTCCCACCAGTCAGAGAGGAGAAACAGAGAGACCTAAATGAATTCGTGGGGCATTAAGAGACCCCAGAGGGGCCATGCTTTGGAGAAGGAATTAAATTAGCCTTAGAGCAAAAGCCACTCTAGATTTGAGCCCAAAGAGCTTCATCACAAGTCTTAAAACAATCAAACCCAATTGCAGATAAGGATATTAAAACACCTATTATAAATATGCTTCATGTGATTAAGGATGTGAAGGAAAACATAAACATAATGAGGCAAGAAGTAGATGATATTAAAAAGCCTCAAATTAAACCTCTAGAGATTAAAAAAAAAAACCACAATATTTGAAAGGGAAATTTTATTGAATGAGTTTTATAGCATATTAAACTCCAAAGAAGGAAATATCAGTGACTTGAAGATTTAGCAACATACAATATCAAAAATGAAGTAGCTATATATTTTATATAATACATAAAATTTATATATTTATATAATTTAAAATAAAATACATTTATATACTTCGTAAAATATTTAATATATCTTTTATTTTATATAACATAATATATAAAATGGATTTTATTTAATATTGTAAATATTTTATACCTATATAAAAGCAAATATATGTTTTCTTCTCCTTTCTTACACAAAGGTAGCATACTATATATACACTTTGGCAATCTGTTTTTTTACTTATCAATATATTTTTTGTTATTTTCAGGTTTAATTATAGCCATCCTCATGGGTGTGAAGTGGTATCTTACTTTGGTTTTGAACCTTCTTTTTTTCATTTTCTTTTTGCAGCATCCATGTTGTAGCACATGTCAGAATTTCCCTCCTATTTAACACTGAACAGTATTCCACTGTATGTATATTGAACAGTATTCCACATTTTGTTTATCTATTCATTCACTGATGGACAACTGGGCTGCTTCCACTTCTTGACTATTATGATTAACACTGCTATAATCATAAACATGGGTGTACAAATACTGCTCAAGTCACTGCTCTCAATTCTTTTGGATATACACCCATAAGTAGACTTGCTGGATCATATGGTAATTTACTTGCTGGATCATATGGTTAATTCTTTGAGTAGATGCCATATTGTTTTCCATAGCACCTATGCCATTTTACATTCCCGCCAGAAAGGAAAGGTACAATTTTCCAACATCCTCATCAGCATTTCTTTTTTAATGCAGGCATTTACTGCTATAAAATTTCCCAAGCACTGCTTTTGCTGTATCCCATTAATTTTGGTATACTGTTTTAGCTTTCATTCATCTCTAAGTATTTTAAAATTTCCCTTGTAATTTCTTCTTTGACTCACTGGTTGTTTAAAAGTATGTAGTTTAAACAAGAGGTGGTGAGGATGTGAAGAAAGGGGAACCTTTGTGCACTGTTGGTGGGATTGCTAAGTAGTGCAGCCACTATGGGAAACAGTATGGAGGTTCCTCAAAAAATTAAAAATAGAATTACCTTATGACCCAACAATTCCACTTCTGGCTATTTATCTGAAGAAATCCAAAACACTAATTTGAAAAGACATATGTACCTCTATATTCATTGCAGCATTATTTACAATAGCCAAAATATGGAAGCAATTAAAGTGTCCATCAATAGATCACTGGATAAAGAAGATGTGATACATAAATATAATGGATATTACCCAGACATAAAAAAAGAATGAAACCTGTTGTACAGCTGAAACTAATTTTAAAAAGTGTGTATTTCATAAAAAAAAAATAGAAATCTTACCACTTGCAACAACATTGATGGACCTAGAGGGTATTATGCTAAAGTGAAGTCAGTCAGACAGAGAAAAACAAATACTATACGATTTCACTTATATGTGAAATCTAAAAAACCCCCAAAAAGAAAAAAGATAAATGAACAAACAAAACAGAAAGAGACTCATATATAGAGAAAACAAACTAATGGTTGTCAGATGGGAGTGGGGCTGGGAGGCTGAGTGAAATAGATGAAGGGATTAAACTGGAGAGGCCAGCTGAGTGGCTCAGTTGATTAAGAGCTTGCCAAAGAGTGCAAGCTCTGAGCAACAGGGTCGCCGGTTCGATTCCCACATGGGCCAGTGACGCTGTGCCCTGAGCTGAGCTGCCGCTAAGCTGCCAACAGGTGGCAGGATGGCTCCGGTGGTGAGAGCACATGCTCCTCCTACAAGACTGCCTGTTGGATAGTGGGCTACGCCAGCCCGCAACTACGTCCGCCAGCCCGCCGTAACTCGGCACCTTGAGCTGAGCTGCCGCCCAGGTGGCTCAGGGAATAGAGCGCACGCTCTTAACAACGAGACTGCTGGTTCGACTCCCGCATGGGATGGTGGCTACGCCCACCCACAACTATTGAATAATTGAACACTGCACCTTGAGCTGAGCGGTGCAACTGGACTTGGAGCTGAGCTAGCTGTGCCCTCCACAACTAAGACTGAAGGACAACAACGTGGCTGTTCCCCTTCCCCAATTCCCCAATAATATCTTTAAAAAAAACAAAACACAAAAAGTACAAATTGGGCCGGTAGGGCTGCCATAATGACAGACTGTGAGAATTCTTTCCACAGACATTGCAAGTTAAAGTCTTTGTCATAAATTTTATCAAGTCTCTTTTACTGCTGAACTATTTCTAATTCCTTTAATCATTTCTTTTATGACATTACAATTAAAATAATTATACATACTTATTGTTGAAAAAAGATACTTTGAGTAACTAAGCTTATTTTAATTAAAAAAATGAAATATTCTAGCTTAAAAAAAGTACAAATTGGCAGTTACAAAATAGTCAAGGGGATGTAAAGTACATTATAGGAAATATCGTCAATAATATGTAATGACTATGTATGGTGCCAGGTGGGTGCTAGACTTATTGGGGGGATCACTTTGTAAGTTATATAAATGTCTAACCATTATGCTGTATACCTGAAACTAATACAATATTGAAGGTCAACTGTAATTTAAAAATAAATAAAAATTTAAAAATGCATTAGGTAAAAAAAAAAAGAGTACGTTGTTTAATTTCCGCATTTTTCCAGTTTTCAGAAACACTGCTGGAATTTGGTTTGTTTTTCTACTTAGAAGATAAATTAAAGGTGGTGGTATTCTTTGTATCCTAGTAATACTGAAGGTGATGAGTGCTCTTCTTTGCATTCCTCATTCACTTCATGTGTTTTGAAGGGCTTGTGAGGAACACTGGAATTAGGGAGCCTTCAATATCCTCTATACCTGGCAGTTTTCTACTCAGCTTTTGTTTGTTTGTCTTAAGAAGTCCTTTGTCCCGAGTACTTAGCCTACTTGAAACAGTACACTCTAATTCCTGGAAGAAGTCTGAAAAAAGAAACGCCATATTTCTACAGATGGGTACATGTACTATACAGAAATTAAAGAAACATTGCAGGTAGACAGGGAGCCTGGAGCACCTAGAGAGAGTAACTCATGAGGACATCAAAACACTCTGAAGGAGTGAATGACAGAGACCAGAAGCAGACTATAAAATACACAAAAGCAGGCAATAAAAAATTGAGACAAGGGCCGGCAGAGTGGTGCATTGGATAAGAGCTGGCTTGGGATACCAGAGGGCCCTGGTTCGGATCCCACATATGAGGGCCAGTGACACTGCCCTCTACAGCTAAGATGCCGAACAACAGCTCAACCTGGAGCTGGGCTGCCATGAGTCGCTGGCGACGGCATTGGCTGCAGTGAAGCTGCAGTGGGCTGCCATAAGCTACCGTGAGAGGCTGGCAGCTGGCGTGAGCTGCCAAGAGCCGCCATGAGTGGCAGTCCAGGGCTCGGCGACCGATCTGCCTCCCCCGGGAAGAGCGCAATGATAATACCAACATGGGCCACTGAAGCAATGTCTTCCACAACTAGACTGAAGAAAAAAAGGACAGCAACTTGTCTGTTCCCCTTCCCCAATTCCCTAACACTGTTTCCCTAACACTGTTCCCCTCGCCCCAGTTCCCCAATAAAATCTTTAAAACAAAACAAAACAAAAAACAAACAAGCTAGTAGGTTTGGGGGAGAACAAGTTGGAAACAGTAATCAAAAATGTCAAATGCATTCCTTAGTCTTATTCCACTTCCAAGAATTTATCCTATAGAAGAGTTCCAACAAATATTAAAAACATATGCATATAAGAATGTTCATTCTAGCCTGGATTCTAATTGGAAAAAAGGGAAATCTAAATGTATACTACCATGGTTGAAGGTTTTATGTTAATATATGAGGACGCCAGGATGAATGTGGAGTGGAAAAAAAAGAGGGAACATAGAAGCAATATAGGCACAGTGGTTAAGAATGAAAGTGGAGGGCCGGCCGAGTGGTGTGATGGTTAAGAGCTGGCTTGGGACACCAGAGGGCCCCGGTTCGGATCCCACATATGAGGGCCAGTGACACTGCCCTCTACAGCTAAGATGCTGAACAACAGCTCAACCTGGAGCTGGGCTGCCGTGAGTCACTGGTGACAGCGTAGGCTGCAGCCCCTGCTGCAGTGGGTTGCCATGGGCTACCATGTATAGCCAGCAGCCAGCATGAGCGGCCAGCAGCCGCAGTGAGCGGGCAGTCCAGAAGCCGGTGACTGATCTGCCTCGGCCGGGAAGAGCGCAATGATGGTGCCAACTTGGGCCAATGAAGCAACGTCCTCCACAACTAGATTGAAGAACAAAAGGACAGCAACTTGTCTGTTCCCCTTCCCCCAATAAAAAATCTTAAAAAAAAAAAAATGAAAGTGGAGTCCAATTGCCTAGATTTACTACAGCTGTACTACTGACTATATCACCTTGAGCAAGATAATTAACTTCTCCAAGGCTTAGTTACTTCATCTATAAAAGCAGATTTTTTTTTTTTTTTTAGCTGAGCCATCCTGCCACCTGTTGGCAACTCAGCGGCTGCTCAGCTCGGGCGGGGACTCGAACTGCTGTTGCTCAGAGCTCAAACTCTTGAGCAGGCTCTTAACCAACTGAGCCACTCCACCGGCCCAAAAGCAGACTTTTAATACATCTAACTCACAGAGCTGTTATAAGCATTTAAAGGAAAAAATCAATAAAAAACTTGGCACACAACAAACACTTCAGGTTAAGACTGCTATTACAGTTATTATACTATGATCTTATTTTTGTGTTGAACAAAAATATAAGAATGAAGGGACTGGGGAGGATATAAATAAAACAATGCTGAAGTATCTCAGGAGTAGGATAAAGTGCATGGGATTGGAGATTACTCATTTTCTGCTTTATGATGAATATTTTAGATATATACATACATTTTTTTCAAAGTTCAAAAATTGGACCACATAATGGACTTATTATTTATGGATGTGATAAATCTTTAATAACTGAGCAAATATTTTAGAACTATACTCAATATGATACCTTTAATAATTATTTTTTACATCAATCAAAACATACTAGAGTTGAATCGCTTTGTAAAAAGAAAGCACAATAAAAGAATGTACCTACCCCTGCAGTTGCTGCTGTTGATGAGAGGAAAAGGGCACTCTTGGTTTGTTCCAGCCAGTATAATCTTGGTTACACCTCAGTTTTTTAACAGAAAGAGGAGCTGGCTGAGGAAGAAACCCCAAACTTCTTTTGGCAGAGGGAGTTTGGCTTGAAACATTAGTCCTATAAAAAAGAAGACAGTGAAGTAGCAAAACCATTTTGAATACTTTTTTCCCCTAGTAGATTCAGAGAAGTCAATGTCTAAGAAAAACAAAATATAAATTTGGGGAAATATCAATAATAATGATCACTTGAGAAAAATTCCACAAATGCAAGTCTGTTGATAGAGAGCTGAAGAGGCATATAATATTGTACCTACTTAACCTACAATCAAAATAATCCAAGTTAATGGCTAAAGAAAAACTATATAGTTTTACTTTTTTATTAACTTTTATCCACTTAATGGATATCATACATTAGTTTACCTAGACTTGAAAACATGTAGCCAGTTAACTTTTTCTACTATGACAACAAAAAAAGACACTACCAATATTCTTACCCAATCTCGAGAACTTCCTCCAGTTTATATACTTAGAAGTGAAAATGTTAGAAGTATTTTCAACTTTCCTAGATAGTATGATTTTTTTCCAAAAAGGCTGTACCAATTTATATTCCCACCAATAGTGAATTTTCATTTCTTCACATGGTCTCCATTACATTACTACCAATCTAATGCATGAAACATGATCTCATTATTTCATTTTCCTGATTACTACCGAAGTCGAATAAAGTGTTTACTCTTCGAATTACTTTTGTGTGTACCCTTAGTTTTACACTGGGTTCTTAAAGATTTGTATGTTCTAATCCTTTGTCTATTAGATATTCTAAGTTTCAAGTTTTTACATAGTCAAATTTATCAATCTTTTTTACAGTTTCAATTTTTGTGTCTTAAGAATCATTTTGTGGGGCAGCCGGTTAACTCAGTTGGTTAGAGCGCAGGCTCATAACACTAAGGTTGCAGGTTCGACCCCCACATGGGCCACTGAATTGCGCCCTCCACAACTAGAATGAAACAACTACTCTATCTGGAGCTGATGGTTCCTGGAAAAACACAGTTTTCCAATTAAAAAAAAAAATCATTTTGTAACATAAGGTCACAGAAATGTATTCCTATGTTTTCTCTTAAAAGTTTTAAGTCTTGTTTTCCCTCCTACTTAGTTCTTTAATCTGCTTGGATGTTTATTTTTTTGTATGTTGTGAAGTAGGAATGTGATTTACTTTTTTATAAAGACAAAGCAATTGTCTGTCTCCTAACGACTTACTGTTTCGGTAGACCATCTGTTAGCCATAGTATGGTTTTGTTACTTAAAAAAAATTGTGAAATAGAATAATTATACAGAAGTGTATAAAAATCAAAAGTGTACCACTGTGGTGCGGGATGTCAATAGTATGCAAAGTTGTACATATGTGGGGACAGGAAGTATATAAAAACTGCACTTTCTGCTCAATTTTGCTATAAATCTAAAACTGCTCAAAAAATAAGGTTTACTAATTTTTTAAAAAGTGTAGTGTGGAGCTTAACAAATTTTTATAAAGCAAATACCTATGTGATAATCATTAATGTTAACCTCCCCAAATGCTTCTTCGTAAACACAACCCTGTTCCTCTACCCCGAAAATTATCACTAGCTTTCAGTTTTGTCCCTTATAATGCACTACTAAACATTGTAGGTTTGACAATGCAAGGTATATTTGTTTCCATCTTTTTGCTCTCAACCTTTCTGAATCTTTATATTGTAGTTGTTTCTCTTTTAAATAGCAAATATTCTTCCTCCTTTAAAATCTAGTCCACCTTTCTCTTTAACTAGAACATTTAGTATGCTTATATTTAATATCATTACTGATTTGGGTTGCTGTTTTAATATCCTGTCTATTAATTCTATCATCTGTGTCATTACTGAGTCAATATTTACTAATTTTTACCCTCCTTATGAGTTGTATTTTGCTGCTTGTTTGTATGCCTAGTAACGTTTTCTCGAAGGCAGACATTGTGAGTTTTATCTTGTTGGGTGCTGGATTTTTTTGGCTTCTATAACATTCTCGAATTTAGTTCTAGGATGTGGTTAGGTTACCTGTAAACAGTGTAATCTTTTTGGGTCTTGCTTTTAAGATTTGTTATGTGGGACCAGAGCAGCAATTAGTATAGGGATAGTTTTCCTCACTAATGAGGCAAGACCTTTCTTAGCATTCGGACTGCTATTAGGAACAGGAACTATGCCTGACTTTATATGAACTCCAAGTGTTTTTCCCTTAGATCCCTTTGGGTGGTTTTTTTCCCCTGGCCTTGGCTAGTTTTCTCACCTCCATAAGCTGACCAGCACTCAACTGAATACTCAAGGGGGACCCTCTGCAGATTTCTGCAATTCTCTCTGTGCAGCTTTCTCCCCTATGGTACTCCTGAATTCTAGCTGCCTTGGTCTCCCTGGACTCCTAACTCCATTTTTCTGAACTCAGGAAGAGCACAAGGCTCCTCCTGGTTCCCCCTCTTTGTTTGGCAGCCTAGGAACTTTCTCTAGCAAGCAAGCTGGGGCAGTCATAAGGCTAATTTAATTTCATTTATTTCCCATCTCTCAGGGATCAATGTCCTTCACTGCCTCATGTCCAATGTCTTAAGATCTACCGTTTCTTATGATTTGTTCAGGTTCTTAGATGTTTCATGAAGGAGGGTAACCTGGTCCCTGCTGTTCCATCTTTGCCAGAAGAGGAAGTCATCTTTAACTGTTTTTTTTTTTAGATTTTTTTAAATTGGGGAATTGGGGGAAGGGGAACAGACAAGTTGCTGTCATTTTGTTCTTCAGTCTAGTTGTGGAGGACGTTGCTACTGGCCCTCTATGTGGGATCCGAACCGGGGCCCTCTGGCGTCCCAAGCCAGTTCTTAACCATCACGCCACTCGGCCGGCCCCGTTTTTAAGATT
>NW_017731388.1:2755824-2936828 GCF_001890085.2 Hipposideros armiger
AGCTAATGGTTGGGAGTTTTGACAGTGATGAGGAGTTGTATGAATTTTATGATGAATAAAACTTGAGTTCAATAACTTTATGTAATACATTTGTTTTCAAATTTCGGGTCCCCAAATTAAGGTGCATCTTATACATGGGAGTGTCTCATACATGGAGAAATATGGTATTTTATTAATATTTTGCTTTTAATGCTACCATATCCTCATTTTATAAAAAGTATCAAAATGTATTTAGATGCATAGAATAACTCTGGAAGAATATTGAAGTATTGGGTTGTCGGAAAAGTCATGATGCATTTTTGCAACGAAAAACATAGAAAAAATACGTCATGACTTTTCCGGCAACCCAACAGTTGCCTCTGGCAAGAGAAAACGCACAACTAGGAGTTAGGAAACAAGGGAAGATTTATTTTTCACTGTATATATCCTGTAACTTTAGAAGTTTCTACCATATGCATTATTATACAAAAAAATAAAATTTAAAAGTACTTAATTTTAAAATATGCTTTTAAAATTATTTTGCTCACTGCTATTTTTTCCACTTCTTCCTTTGTTCAATTTTCTTTTTGCTGAATAAATTCTCTTTGTATTATCTAAAAATAGCATTATTTATCTGCATTCTTCAATTATAATTTAGCTGAGTACAGAATTCTTTGATGCTATTACTCCAGTGTCTTCTGTTCCTACTGCTGCTAATATCAGTCTGTTTTACCTTTAGAGATGACATATTTTCTTCCAGTAGTTTTAAAAATTTCTTTACCTGTCATCTTCCACAATGTGGATTTTTCCATTTTTTTAATATTCGCTGTTTGGCATTTGTTGGGGCAGTTTTTCCATGTGTGAACTTTCATCATTTTCATCCATTATTTCTTTGACAAATTCCTAGCCTTTATTCCCCTTAGTCTTTTTTCCCCCAAAATGCTATTAAGACATGGAAGGTAGACCAAGGAGCCCAACTCAAGTCTCTTAATTTCATTTACATTTACCATTTCATCTCTGAGCTGCACTCCACGATCATGCCTTTTTGATATGCTTAGCAGTTGCCTCAGTCTGGACCTCTAATCTGCATAGGACTTCATGTTAGGGGTTCAGAATTCTTGCCTCTATGCAGATAACACTAAAGCAGATGCCAATCACTGCAATTCCCATTTCTATGTATTTGCTCTCTGCTTAGGGAACATCAAGTAAGCAGCACATTTATGGTTCCAAACCTAGGTAGTTATATAGAAGTGTTTTGCCTTCATTTACTAGCACAAAGAAGCAATTCTAGATACCCACCTTCACGTAAGAAACCAAGTTCTGGTCTGGGGTCATGTTCAGTTCCCAATCTCATGTTGGCTTTGAAGACCCAGCCCTAAATACTTGACTCCATGTGCCTTATGGCTTCAGCCTTTACTCATTATTAGTTTTCTCAATGATCTGGAAATTTTCACCTTATCTTTGAGTGCAGCTTTGCATTAAGATTTTTTTCCCTCAGTCATTGCTATGTGCAAAGAATATGCTCATTCTATTGAGAAGAAATTTGTATTGTATTTAATAAATCATTTATAAACTAAATTTGGTATTTAAAAAAACTTAGTGGCCGGCTGAGTGGCGCGGTGGCTAAGAGCTGGCTTGGGATGCCAGAGGGCCCCGGTTCGGATCCCACATATGAGGGCCAGTGACACTGCCCTCTACAGCTAAGATGCTGAACAACAGCTCGACCTGGAGCTGGGCTGCTGTGAGTCGCCGGCGACGGTGTAGGCTGCAGCCCCTGCTGCAGTGGGTTGCCATGGGCTACCGTATGTAGCCAGCAGCCAGTGTGAGCAGCCAGCAGCCAGTGTGAGCAGCAGTCCAGAAGCTGGCGACTGATCTGCCTTGCCCAGGAAGAGCGCAATGATGGTGCCAACTTGGGCCAGTGAAGCAACATCCTCCACAACTAGACTGAAGAACAAAAGGACAGCAACTTGTCTGTTCCCCTTCCCCCAATTCCCCAGTGCTGTTCCCATCACCAATTCCCCAATAAAAATATTTAAAAAAAACAAACAAAAAACTTAAGATTCTTTTAAGATTCTTCTAATAAACAGAAATATGTAAAGCTTCCACTCTCTTAAATTCACATAACTTAGTTACCACTGTAGTCATTCAGTGCTTGACAGAGACCACTCAAAGCTAAATATACAATATCAAATTCTTTACAAGGGTGACACACAAATTCATAAAGCGTTCCATATTTTTTTTTGGTTTAGTGTGTCTTGAACGTGTATTTTTTTGTACATTCAGTATCCATGTGAAGGGTCAGCTTTCTATTTTTTCTTTCCTGTGTGTTTACCACAATTTTTCCCCAAACATTTTACTTAAAAGCTGGGGTGCAGACTTTTAAAATGTCTGGAAATAAACTTATTTTTAAAAAATTCTTTACTCCGTTTTAATCATTTTATACAAACAATTAAGATGTTTCTACCACCTGAATTAAATTCTAGTAAAAAACAAAATATGACTTAATTGGTCATTATACAGCATATTTATTATATGCTACATTACCCCCACTTTTTACATTTACTACTTCTCCTCTGTGCTGCATTCTATAATCAAGCCTTGACAAGTGCTCTGCAGTTGTCTTGTATGTTTATAGCCAATAAATCTCAAAAAAATGTATCTGTATCTATAGAATCAGGAATTAAATTTCTGACTAGCGTTTCCCAGTAAGATATTCATTAATGTGAAACTTGCTTTTTTAAAGAAAATGGCTTAACTTTGGGTTAGATAGCTTAACAAATACACAGGCAACAAAGACAATTTTAAAAAGCTTCAGAGGAGAGATCTTAATATTCTCATCACTTGGGAAGACAGAAAAAACACTGGTCTAAATCTGATCACATTGCCAGTCACAGCCTGTAGCCTCAGTACAAATCTTCCCAGCACTGTTTATTCATTTCTTGAAGAACGTAAAAAAAAGAAGAGATTGAGCTAAAATATTTGTAGAGTAATTGCTAACTGAAATGTTATGAATCTATGATTCTTATCAATTCTGTTAGTTTACATTAGGGTATTCACTTAGAGCATAACGTACAGCCTATCCCATTATTCAAGATTCTGAAGAAGAGAGTTCTTCAAGTTCTTCACAAGGCATATAACCAATGCATACCTGTCTAGATTGGTACTGCCAGAAGAGTAGTCCTTAGATCCAGCCCTGCTACCATAAAAGGATGACGACTGCAAAGGTAAAAGCCCTATAAAATGAACAAACACAGGAAAAAATGAATTCCTCCACAAATTTTGCTTCTAATTTCTAACCATTTTTAAAAACTTGGTTTTTCTGATTTCCTCCATAGCACTAAATACTGTTTCTATTATTTTTTTATTTATTCATTTTGAGCAGAATAAGTTAACTATCAGGAAAAATTAGAAATTTCTCATTCACATCACCCCAATTCTTGTTTTCTTCTTTCTAACCAATTATTAGTTGTTACTTTAGTTCTACTGATATACTTTATAACTTTAATACACTTAAAACTTCTACATTTTGTTCCATGAACCTTCTTATCACTTGACCACTTACTTCCTTCTCTCTCCTTCTCCTTCACATCGACTTTTGTAAGATGTACCTTAGTTTAACCCTCCTGCATTGTTGGGGATTGCAAATTGATGCAGTCGCTATGGAAAATGGTTTGGCGATTCCTCAAAAAATTAAAAATAGGACTACCTTATGACCCAGCAATTCTACTTCTGGGTATTTATCAAAAGAAATCCAAAATGCTAATTTGAAAAGCTATATGCACCCCTATGTTCACTGCAGCATTATTTACAATAGCCAAAATATGAAAGCAACCTAAGTGCTCATAGACAACTGAATAAAGAAGATGTGGTATATAGATACAGTGGAGTACTACTCAGCCATAAAAAAGAATGAAAGTTTACCATTTGTGGCAACATGGATAGACCTAGAGGGTATTATGCTAAGTAAAATAAGTCAGACTGAGAAAGACAAATATCATATGATCCTACTTATATATGGAATATAAAGAACAAGATAAATGAAAAAACAAAAAAGAAACAGACTTATAGATACTGAGAACAAACTGATGATGCTTTGATTAAAAGTGCTTACTTTAGGAGAACCATCATGAATAAAGCCTGTAACAAACCACTTAAATGCTCCACCCAGATTCCCTCTGACCCCATTTTTGTATTTTTTTTTCCCATACCAATTTAGGTATATTTTCTTGATTTTCTAGGAAGTTAGGCTACTATGTTAAAGTCTTAACTTCAACATTGTTAAGGCTTACTACATCTTTAAGTATTGTTTTCTAACTACAGGTTGATTTTACAAGCTAAAAACCAATAAGTGGAGTTTACATAATGTATTATTTCAGAGGTAAAAATTAGAGATACTCCTTTCTGTAGGAGTACAATGTCACAACTCTAAACCACTTAAAGGAAACCATTCCTAGAGTTAAGATGAAATGAATTCCTTTAAACTCTCAATTTATCAAAATCATGCCATATTTTAGTTTGCTTCAATGTAATTGAAGTTGAAATAATATTCAAACCAATACTAGATCGCTGAGTTTCTAGTTCAGAGGATCAGAGCTAGGTTAAGTGCAGGAAGCACTGACAAAAATTCAGGGACAGTCTAACTTTTAGTTATTGTAAAAACAGAATACAAGGTGAGATTAAACAACTGCTTCGGGCAATAATTTCAAGATCTTCTAGAACTAATAAGTAGCAACACGATGAACTTTAATTTCAACCACTTTAACTCCTTGGATTCACTCTATGGTCCAGTTACTTTGACAATGAAAGAGCTGAGTTCTAGGTAGTTAAATAGGGAAGAGGGTAAAGTCCAGATTCTTTGTAAACAGAGTATTTATATTGTAATTGATGTAGAAATATATTTCTAATACTTTAAAAATATTTTAACAGAGTACTGGATACAAATTGGTACTCAATAACTAGTACTGAATTATGCTGTATTCCTGAATAACAGAGAGATATATCCCAAGTTACTATTTTATTTCTAGTCTATACAATATATCATATAATAAATGAGTATCTTATATAAAAACCAAATACTTACCTGATGTCCTATTCTCTTCTGACTGTTTCAAACTCAGCTGCTTCTCTCTATTGCTGGTTAAATACTTTCTTGAGGGATCCGTCATAGCCTTGTTGTTCCTATAGTTAATAATTTAATTCAATATATATAGGTGTAAAGATACAATTCTTAATTTTAAATAGTCATTAAAAATTTACATTGCAAGTGCTGAATTCACTGATTTTCTAGAAAGTTAGGCTACAGGTGTTAGAGCTTCAAGAGGTCACTGACTTAAGCAAATGAGAATCATGAAAATAAGCTTTCATTACCCTCAAAAGCCAATCCAATCCATAACCCTGGTAACTAAGCAAAAATGAAGGCGCATTTTATTTATACAAAAAGCAAACCAGAGACAGCAAGATTACATGGAGTTTCTTAGCCAAAGTCAAGAGTAGATGAAATGATTTAGCTACTAAGACCAAAAGAATCAATTAAGAGGTAAACTACTCAAATTGATATTAAATAGGTTTAAAAAGCAAATAAACACAAACCAAAATGTTCTTATAGTTTATAGATTTGAAATACTATTTACTAAACGTCAACATCATTTAAATTCATAGTGATTAAACTTTTAAGTTCATAAACACAAAGTTAAAATTTCTTAAGCCCCATTTTCCCCTCTATTATTCCCAAATACCCAAACCTATATAAGTAGAGTGGGTCCATTCAGATATATGCTCATGCTTTGATTAAAAGTGCTTACTTTAGTAGAACCATCATGAATAAAGCCTATAGCAGACAACTTAAATGCTCTACCCAGATTCCCTCTGACCCCATTTTTGTATCTTTTCCACATTAATTTAGGTATATTTTCGGTATCAGTACCTAGGACTATCCCTAATAATATTCGATTATTTTGGTTTCCTTAGGGATAGTCTGAGATCACACTAATGTTTCGTTTCCTACACTTCACTGTCTTGCTTTCCCCATTCCCTTCCTAGTATCCCCTGGGAGTATTTCCTTAAAAATCACTTGCACACTAATCTCCATTTCAGGGTCTGCGTTCTGGAGAACTTGATCTACAACAGCTGGCACAAGGAAGCACACTAAGGACAGGGTTCTGGAACTGGATCACTTGCTTGACAATGGCAACAGGAATGCCACTGCTGATGGTAACACCTCTGTTATCCTACAGTGTTACAATTACTAAGGTTCTTCATGGGTCTTTTGGATAAAAGGACACTGTATTGACCTGGGATGGGATAAAGTAGAAGAAGGTATGGCTCATGCAGTATCTCTAGCATTCAAGAAATGTGATAGACTACATGATGAATCTTACTGGAGTTACAGAAATATTCTAAAACGGGATCATGGTGATGGCTGCACAACTCAATGAATTTACCCAAAAGTACTGAACTGTATATTTAAAACAGGTGAATTTCATGGTATGTCAACTATACCTCAATAAAGTTTTAAAAGTGTCCCAGCTTATTCCCTTCTTATACCCAAGCCTCACCCCATCAAGAAATGCTGTCTCTTTTCCCAACCCCTAATGGAGTTAGTTGGGCTTGTGATTTCCTTTTCCGAAAATAATGTCATAGACCTAACAGTATATAAGTCCTAATCCTGAGGCTACAGGCACTTTGCAAATTTCTACTCACATTCTTGGAACCATGCCATTGCTATGTGAATAATTCCAGGATAATCTGCTAAATGATGAAAGACACACAGCCAATCACCCTCATCACTCCAACCACCAGCCAGACAATGGCCAGTCATACACATAAGTCCATCCTGGACCAGCCAACCCCTAGCCAACCCACCAACTGACCATGGATGCATGAGAAAATGAAAGACTCCAGCCACAATCATCCAAACCTGGCCCCGAAAACCAGAACCACTCAAGTGACCATTAACTCATAAGCAATAACAATTACTATTTTAAGCCAAGTTTTGCAGTGGTTTACAATATAGCAACATATAACTGATACAAGTAATGTTAGGTACATAATCATAGACTATGGAATCAGTTAATTGTTGCTATGAGTATCCACTCAAGAGTGAAAATGACAGGCTCAGCTGAGCCAATTACCAACTTAAGGACAAAGACATCATGTAGAATCACTTGCCCAAGGGAATTGCAGCCCAGATTCTTAGGATTTAAGAGCAACACTATGCTGTCTGGGACCTTTACTTAAAACACACCTTGGTTGGCTTCTTCCCCTTCCCTGTCCTGCTTTCCCCACTCTGTTACGGGTCTCTCCTATGAGCACTTCTTTAATAAGTCATTTGCACAAGTATATTCATCTAGTATCTGCTTCTAGGAAGCTCAAACTTTAAAAAAATATGATGGTGTAAAAAGTGCCCAGAATGATGATTAAAAATTTCGGGCTCATCAGACAGAATTTGAAGTAGAACTGGGACTTATTTCCCAAAGTGTGGTGAATATGGTGAACTGACATGCAGCCACCACTTTTTGTGTACTTCCCTGTTCTACAGAAGCCAGTAAACTAAAAAAAAGACACTACAGTTCCAAGTTAGTGTTCATGATGTGATTTAAGACAAGGCAATTTGTATGTACTCGTACAATATCTGGAAAGTAGAAGACAAAGTCAGAGGTCATGTGTTCTGCTACTTATAATGGCAAACATCATTTTGGAGGTATCTGGTTATTCTACAGATTTCCAAACTTGACAATGGAAGCATGGTCCCACAGATGATAGCTTTCGTGATAGCTTCCAATTCAGCTGTTATCTTCATGATAGCCAAAAGCATCTTTGATGACCTAATCTAGGGTATGGTTCTCAAAAATCATTCCTGAAAGCTTAACCTAGAGCATGCCTACCTACCTTTTCAGCTTTCCTAATGACTCTGTAAGCCATTTAATACTTTCTATATGCAAATACCTTTGTGTGTAAACTAGTTAAAGAGTGAATTTTGCTCCCTACAACTGGATCCCAAAAACACAAATTTTATTACTAGAAGTGGGATGCTGCCATAACAAACCTAAAATATGTAGTACCGGCTCAGTAGGAAGGTAGAGGGTAAGGACACAAATATTATAGACGGGAAAGCTGGTGACTGTTGTATCTCAGCAAAATATTTATAAAACTGTCATTTGTAATGTTTTGGAAGGCAGACTTCACACTTGCCAAAACTATAGCTTTAAAGGAAAATGCTGAGGCAATTAAGAACACTGGTCTGGGTTAGTGTTTCTTATTGCCTTCAATAACGTCCTATTCGGGCAAGAACAAGCCAGCTTGCAAGCAAGGATAAAAAGGAATACATCTCTCTGTGCCAATGACCTAGAATTGAAATTGTCTGGTAATATGAGACTATTTGGGACCAAAAAAAATCCAATTGCTTCTGATTTTCATACTGAGGCAATGATATGAGGTAAACTGAAAAACAGTTTTGTGAAAAACTTTGATGTCAATATTCAGGGAACCTGAACGAGGGGTACACAGGAACATTCCATATCATCTCTGTAACTTTTCTGCAAATCTAAAATTATTCCAAAATGTAAATGTTTTATAAAAACAAACAAACAAAAAACAATAAAAGTATTGGTCCCAACTCTTTTTTGAACCTATAAAAGCCTGCTTGTTCTACCTTTAAAAAAACTTCCAGACTTCAAAAACTTCTAGATTTCTATGGACACTTCTAAACTTCCAGAACAGCACCAGCATGGAGCAGGCTACAAAAGCTGCATGGCCTCAAAGAACATAGTTTTCAAAACCTTCAGCTGTGGCCTTGAAAGATAACAAAGGAAACCTACCCGAGGACAAAGCCAGGAGTCATTTGGAGTACAATGAGGAAGGTTTCTCCCTAAGGACAGAACAGAGACTGCTACAATACATGGGCTAATCAAGACTTTACTGCCTTCACAATTTCTGCTTAGCAAGATTTTATTGCTGCTACAGACCAGTGACTCCTCCAGTTTCCTAGTCTTGTGTTTTTTAAATGTAAATTTTTATTGTGGATATCCTGTCCTACTCCAGCAATGTACATGCATGCCTCATTTTATTGAGCTTTGCAGATGACTGTGGTTTTTTACAAACTGAGGGCAAGATGCTCCACCAACAAAAAAGATTATGACTCGCTGAAGGCTCAGATGATGGCTAGCATTTTTGGCAATAAAGTATTTTTAATTAAGGTATACACATTGTTTTTATTAGACATCATACTATTGCACACTTACTAGACTTACAGGATAGTGTAAACATACTTTTATATGCACTGGGAAACAAAAAATTCGTGTAGCTTTATTGTGATATTTCCTTTATTGCATTGGTCTGGAACGAAACCCATAGTATCTCCAAGATACAACTATATAATGATATGTGTATGGTGATGGGAACGGGAAGTGCAGATTAACTTGCCTTTTAGTTTTTAGGTACCATACCATGAGGTGTGTGGTCCAAAGCATACCTGGACCTTATGGAGAGGAATGCATATAACCTAGAAATCCTGGACTCTGAGCTGGATATGAGGACTGAATGAGAACCGGAGGCGGTCTCCATTACGATGAGAATTAAGAGTATTCCGTGTATGGGAACAATGATGAACAGGGGTATTTCTGTGGCTAGAGGGGTAAATTAGAGGAGCCTGTTAACTACCCCCAAATAACCATTGTATCCTTCTGCCATTTTAGTAAAATTTGGGCTAGGCATATTTCCCGGACTTTCTTATAACTTGATATAACCATATGACTAAGTTTTGATCAATGTGATATACACAAAAGTGGTGCGTACAATTTTCAGCCTAAAGAAAAGCAGTATGCCCTCCCTTTGCTCTTTTCCTCCTTCCAACCAATAGGAATACAGACATGAGAGTGTAGGCTGAAGCAGCTATCCTGGTTCACCAAAGGGAAGCTACTTATTAAAGATGGCAGATCAGGGCCGGCCGAGTGGCGCGATGGTTAAGAACTCGCTTGGGATGCCAGAGGGCCCCGGTTCGGATCCCACATATGAGGGCCAGTGACACTGCCCTCTACAGCTAAGATGCTGAACAACAGCTCAACCTGGAGCTGGGCTGCCGTGAGTCACCGGCGACGGCGTGGGCTGCAACCCCTGCTGCAGTGAGTTGCCATGGGCTACCATGTGTAGCCAGCAGCCAGCGTGAGCGGCCAGCAGCCGCAGTGAGCGGCCGTCCAGAAGCCAGTGACTGATCTGCCTCGCCAGAGAAGAGCGCAATGATGGTGCCAACTTGGGCCAGCAAAGCAACATCCTCCACAACTAGATTGAAGAACAAAACGACAGCAACTTGTCTGTTCCCCTTCCCCTAATTCCCCAGCACTGTTCCCATCCCCCCAATTCCCCAATAAAAATCTTAAAAAAAAAAAAAAAAAATGTGTGCCCTACCTTTAAAAAAAAAAAAAAAAAGATGGCAGATCAACAAGACAGAAGGAATCTGAGTCTATGGTGATTGTAATTTCAGATACCATACCAGACCTATTACCTACCCGAATTTTTGCATCTATTACAGCAGCAGAACCAAGATCCCAATTAATACATAAAGTTTCTTCAGCTTTTTCCAGGTCCCTTGTGGTGACCCCATGACCTTAAATACCAGTCAACTGACTATCAACTGATTTCTGTTAAGGTGTTAATTGAGGTATTAAATTAATAACTGTGTAATTTAAGTTTTCTCTCCCAGAAGACCAAAACAAAACAAACAAACAAAAAAGACCCTCCCATGAGGACGAACAGAATTGTGAATTGTGAGCTAGTGGCTCTCCTGTTGCAGGTATATCCCCTTTTGTTCAACCCAGAAAATAGCTCTAAAAGATTGATGCTCCTTGCCTAGAACTTATGTAGGGTTTACATCCTTTTATCCCTAAGCTAACTTTTTACATGAATAAGGTTAAAAAAAATTTTTTTTTTACATGTAAAGGGAAGGATGGAAACGGTTCACATTGGAAAGAGCAGTCACCAAAAAACACTTATTTAGAGTTCTCCAGCTCTATTCCTCCTCCTTTAAGTACCACAGATTAAAAAAAAAAAAAAAAAAAGCTATGATGGGAGAAGTGCAATGAAATGATCAAAGCAATAGGAATGGCCAAATCCTCTCTCTACTGAGTCTACAACCTACTGTCATCAAAATACTTTAAATTCTACTCTTTTATCTTTGGAATTCCCGTAAATTAAACATCACCCCCCTACCCTCCAATCTTCCTTAGTGGTTGTAATTACCAATATAACAAACATTGATCTAAGGTCTAGGGCCTCAAACGTTCTTAAAGCAACTTACGATGATGAATCATTTTCCTTAGGGTAATCTTCATTCAACTCTGAGCCAGATGATAGCATTCTTTTCCTCTTTTCAGTTCTATAGAGAACAGAGAAAAAAAGAGGCTATTTTAAAAAGCCATAATTCATACCATTAAAAAGTATAAACCAACATACTCAAGGACAGAAACTATGACTACTACTATCTAATTCTTTACACCACATTTAAATTAACATACTGTACATCTGCGTGTTCAATAAGTGTCATAGGCATAAACCACATAAGACAAATACTAATTATCTTTTAAAAATGTACTCTATACTTTTTTCTTCCAACACACTTTACTCACTGGACAATCTCCTCTTTTTTCTCAAATTATTGGTCTTTCTACAAGGCCAAAAAGACACTTATAAACAAGCACAGCTACTGACTAATAAAGAAAAAAAGTCTTTCATACCTATTTTCTAATAACCCTGATCTAAGAGGTGTAGATGTAGATGTCAAAGAGGGAATCGTCCGAGTCACAGTTATTCCACTTCCTGCTGCAGTCTTAATCGATCCTCTACCTGGAGTACCAAGAACTTTTCGAAATGGAATATCATCTTTAGTTTCCAAACTTCCTCTTTTTGAAGAGGCCTGTAAGAATAAAGTTTAATAAAGCTAAATCTTCAAGTAAATTGGCACACTTTTAGACCAGTGATTCCCAAGTGGCGAACTTTAAAAGTACCCATCTCCAGAGATTCTAGCCTAATTGGTCTGGGATGAGGCCCATTCATCAGTATTTTTTTTAAAGCACTATAGGTGATTCTAACGTATGGTTAGTGTCATAAATTGAACAACGCTTTTTTCCGTGTAGTATTCTTGTAAACCAAAAAATTCCACAGCATACCTAGAGGCAGAAGGGAATTTACTATGAATTACTGGGGAAAAAGATTCACATACACAAGACATGGTTCTGTGACCAGCATGAAAATAAATCTTTAGAGAAAAAAAAATCCAATTATGATTATGATAAAGTGATGTGCCATTGAGCTGACTCCAACTCCTGGTGACCCTATGAATGAGTGATGTCCACAATGTCCTCAACAGCCCTGCTCAGCTTCTGTAGACACGTGCTTATGGCTTCTTTTATGGCACTGAATCCATCTCATTTCTTGTATTCCTATTTTCCTGGTGCCTTCTATTTTCCCCAGCATATTGTCTCAAAGTAACATATGTGACAAAAAGGAACAACAATGACATCTGGTTGCCACAACTTAAATGCCAAGTCACATGTACCTCATATGACTTTTGAGGTGGTTCTAGTTTGGAGGAATGAAACAAATATACGTAATCATGGGGAAAATGAGAGTGGGACAGAGATCACTGGCAGAAGATGAATCAAAGAATGTACCTGAAAGATACAGTAAGAACATTTATAGAGAAAACAGTAATTAAAAAATATTAGTTGGGAAATAGTGCTTTCAACCAGCACTCAGCCAGATAAGTTTTATAGCACTACATTAAGGCTACGTGATTTCTCTATGAAAGGTATTTCCAATAACTTTCTTCATAATTATAGTCTTTGGCTAGGAAAGAAAACATCTCTGAGGTCATCTGAATGAACGGTTTAAAAAGTTAAGTTTATTTTCAAATGGGCGACACATTCTCAAGATTCAAAAATCAAAACAGTATTATAAAAACCATATACTGAGAAGTCTCATTATCACTCCAATGCCATCCACCTATTCTTCCACTTCCTTCTCCTACCCCATATAAGTATTCTTCTATTGTTTCTTTATGCAAGGGCAAATCAATATTTTATTCTTTTTGGTACACAAATGGTAGCATACTATACGTATACCATTTGGCATACTTTTCAGTCTTTTAGACCCCATAGTAAGACATATTTTTACATCACAACCTATTATGTACATGTAAATAAAACTGAAACAAGTTTCAGAAACCAACCTTTATCGTTACTATGTACAATACCTTCTCTCTTCTATTCTATCCTATTCTACTCTATTCTATTTCTAGTCTATTCTTTGCGTTTTTATTTAATGCTAGTCACAACCCACAAAATTGACTTTATAATCCAACTAATGGGAATCATTATTTGTGAAAGTATAAATATTTGCTTTTGCTATATATGTTAATACTTATACATTTAAATATTCCAACAGTTTAAATTTCTACCTATAAATGGATGAATCTCTAATTATGCTAAGTGGAAAAGCTAGATAAAAAAAATCATACACTGATTCCATTTATATAAAACCCTAGAATATGCAAACTAATCTATAGTGACAGAAAGCAAATCAGCTATGGCTTAGGCATAAGAGCCAGAGAAGGACGGAGAGAGAAGGATTACAAAGAGGGAATCAGGAAACTTTTAAGGGTTATGGCTATGTTCACTAGGTTTTGGTGATGGTTTTATGGGTATGTATATGTCAAAACGTATCCAACTGCTCTTTAATTATATGCAATTTACTTAATGTCAATTATACCTCAACCAAAATGTTAAAAAAAAAATAACCCATTCTATAAAAAAGAAATTAACAAAAATGAAATCTTAGGGCCGGCCAAGTAACTCGTTGGTTAAGAGTTGGCTTGGGAGTGGAAGCTCTGAGCAGCAGGGCAGCCGGTTCGGATCCCACATGGGCCAGTGACGCTGCGCCCTTTATAGCTAAGATGGTGAATAACAGCTCGACCTGGAGCTGGGCGGCCGTGAGTCGCTGGTGACAGCATAGGCTGCAGTGGGGCTGCCGTAAGCTACCGTGAGTGGCCGGCAGCCAATCTGAGCAGCCGGCAGCTGGCGTGAGCTACCGTGAGCCACTGTGAGCGGCAATCCAATGGCTGGCGACCAAATGCCCCACCGGGGAAGAATGCAATGATCACAATACCAACAAGGGCCAGTAAAGCGACAACTAGACTGAAGAACAAAAGGACAGCAACTTGTCTGTTCCCCTCCCCCAACTCCCCAATAAAATCTTAAAAAAAAAAAAAATGAAATCTTATTCATTGCTTAGCTCAGTAAATGGACTAAGTAATCACCTCTCTGCACAGCTGAATAGAATTCATTAGTTTACTTACAGGAAAGTTTCAAAGTTTCTCTTTAACATCTGGTTTCCCTTTGTAAAACAACTTAAGAAAGTGAAAAAGCAAACAGAAGACTTCAACAAAATGGTCTGGTATCATACAGGGTAGGGGCAAAGTTCATAACATAGAACAGACACAGGGGGCACAGAACCAACAGCAGCAAACATTGATAGGGTTGTTAGTATTAGCGCATAGTAGGCTAAACACTTTTATATGCATTATCTCACAGCAACCCTTAATATATTATTGCTCTCTCAATTTTACAGATGGGTACTAAGGTTCAGTATACTTAAGGAACTTCTCCAATGATCCACAGCTAGTAAGTGTCAGCACCAAGTCTCAAACTCACATCTAACTCCAAAGCTATGCTTTTAAAAACTATACTGTGGTTCATAATGACCACGAGACACTGAGCAAAGGCTAAATTGTGCTCAGTAAAACTACATGTAAAAAGAGAAGAATGTGATAAATCTAAGATTTTTTTAATTTTTTTTATTGGGGAATTGGAGGAGGGAAGAGCATTGGGGAATCGGGGAGGGGAACAGACAAGTTGCGGTACTTTTGTTCTTCAGTCTAGTTGTGGAGGACGTCGCTTCACTGGCCCATGTTGGTATTATGATCATTGCGCTCTTCTTGGGTGAGGTAATCGGTCGCGGTCCATTGGACGGCCGCTCACCGGCCATTGGACGGCTGCTCACAGCGGCTCAGGGCAGCTCACAGCGGCTCATGGCAGCTCACGGCAGCTGCCAGCCACTCACAGTAGCTCACAGCAGCCCACTGCAGCCTATGCCGTCGCCAGCAACTCACAGCAGCCCAGCTCCAGGTTGAGCTGTTGTTCACCATCTTAGCTGTAGAGGGCACAGCGTCACTGGCTCTCATGTGGGATTCGAACCAGGGCCCTGCTCCTCAGAGCTGGAGTCCCAAGCCAACTTTTAACCAACGTGCCACTTGGCCGGCCCTTGAGAAAGATTTTCATAAAAATAGTTGAAGAGCTTGAGATAGCTAAAATGGTAAATTTCAGGTATGTGGAAAATACCCTTGTGACAATGCCAGAATTATTAGGCATTACAGTCTAAATTCTACTTCCTGTAGTTACCTTATAGAATGCGTATGATTATCATTTTCTTAAAAAAGCTAAAAAGATTCAAATGAACATACCTGATTGTCTGAGTAAGAAAGCTGCCTGTTGGTTTCCTTCTGTGAGGTCCTGCTGCCCAGAATAGCTCCAAAACTACCAGACCCCTGAGAAGGTTTTATGGCTGGTACAAAACAAACAAACAAACAAAACCCAATTCATTTATTTTAATAAAGAGATGTTATTATTTATATAATATTGAAGAAATAGAAACAGGAACAAAACAAATCGAAGTGCTTATAAACCAATTCTTTCTGAATAGAAAGTACATCTGATATACATATAGTAATTAAAATTTAAAGGTAATGTTTCAAGCAAAAAATTAAATAATATGCAAAAATTTGGGAACATATAATAGAAGGATAAAATTTTAAATGCAAAAAGAAAATGCTAGAATTTCTCCTATATAAATATTTGGTAATTAACACTATAGAAAAGTTAGTCACTGTGTCTCTATGGCATGAACACTGACATTAGATGCCAAGGAAACATGTCAGAACCAGTGACAGATATACTTCCAATAATGCATACTCCAAAACATTAGGTTCAGCAAGTGGGATAAATGGCTTCTATTCCAAAGAAATCAATGCTAGTTTAAAGAACATGCAAGATACTGTATAAACAGGAATTTGTATACTTTTGAAAGTATTTTACACTTTAGCTAATTTCCCACTGATGATTATTTGGAATATTTTAATCTTTAAAAATTGTAAACAATGCTGAACATTCTTTCACATCTCTTGTACTAACAGAACTGTTTTTGCAGGTTAAACTCCTCAGAATAAGAATTGTTAGGGTAAAGGATGCTCTGGCTAGGACTTTCAGCACTATGTTGAACAGAGGGGTGAGAGATAGCATCCTTGTCTTGTTCCTGATCTTAAAGGAAAATCTTTCAGTTTTTCATCATTAAGTATGATGTTAGCTGTGGGCTTTCATATATGGTCTTTATTACATTGAGGTAGTTTCCCTCTATTTATAGTCTGTTGAGTCTTTTTATCACGAAAGGGTGTTAAATTTTATCAAATGCTTTTTCTGCACCGAGATGATCATGTGGTTTTTGTCCTTCACTCTACTAATGTGGTGTATTATACTGACTGATTTTTGATATCTTGAACCATCTTTGCATTACAGATATAAATCCCACTTGGTCATGGTGCATAATCCTTTTTTTTTTTTTTTTTTAGCTGAGCCATCCTGCCACCTGTTGGCAGCTCACCAGCTGCTCAGCTCGGGCTGACTCGAACCGCTGTTGCTCAGAGCTCAAACTCTTGAGCGAGCTCTTAACCAACTGAGCCACTCAGCCGGCCCTCATAATCCTTTTAATGTGTTGAATTTGGTCTGCTAGTATTTTGAGGATTTTTGCATCAATATTCACCAGGGATATGGTCTACAGTCTTTTATAACTGCTAATGTCAGATCTTGGGATGACTGGTGCTCACCTGCGTTAAGTCTGTTTTGATGGACTGCATCTAGAAACAACCTCATTTCCTCTGCATCCTTACTTGGTACTTTGTCAATAGACAAGAAGCTGTTATCTTGTAGCGTTAACATTAGGCGGCTTTGTTTTGCTCCACTGGGTCGAAGCACCACATTTTTAATGTTATGACTTAACTGATCAACACAAAAGAAAAATTATCTTATCACTAAAAACATATAATAATGATGCATATAATAAACTGTATAATGAATACTATACTTTATACTTTCTAAGTTACATTTCTTACTCTTCCCCACATTTAGTTCTTTTTCCCCCAACCAAAAAGTTCCTATTTTTTGATATATTGAAATCATAAATTTTAGTTTTAGAAGAGGCAAACACATAGTATTAAATTTTACTTTACATTGTAATCCTAGCACTCTTGATTTTATGGTAGGGAATTACATATTCTCAAGTATAAAGTTATAAAAACTAGTGAGTTTATTTTCAGAATCTAGATGGTTATACCATCACCAGTTTAGAAAGCCATATTGGATTAGAGGCTTTCTTTTTCTTTTAAACAAAAGTTTTAAATGGTTTAAGTAGCTGCAATGTAAAAGGATCTATTAATCCAAACTATAATCCTCAAAAGAATTCCACTTCTCCAAAACACAATGAAATAAAACTTCACTATTATAAGGATCTTTTTTTTTTTCTTTATTAACTGTCTAAGCAGGCTCGTTTAACTTTTATTCAATCACAAAGAATATGAGTGCCCTGGAACTATCTTAGCTTACTTCTCCCACTCCCCAGAAGTTGTTCAATAATTTGTCTTACACTTTTACAGACTCTGGATATGTGTTACAAAGTGATAACTTTTATTTTCTCTGGGCTGAAATTTTTCCAAGACTAAATTAATAAATCTTGCAGTTTCTTTATTATCTAAATAATTCCTGCCAACCAGGCATCCTTAATTCTCTAATGTTCTCCCTCAGCAGGCATATACAAAGGTTTCTAAAGCTGCCTTTTGATGAAGATATACCCTCTGAACAGCATAAGGGAGTAATAACATTTCATAATTTTTTTTAATTAGGAAGAATGACCTCTGTCAATTTTTAGATAAGAAAAAACAATTTTACCAGACTTAATTTACATTTAAATCTTAAATTATATATATAGATATATATATAGATAGATATAGGTGTATATAGATATAGATATGTATATAAGTATATATATAGATATATAGATATAGATATAGCTATATATATAAATATATATGCATGCTTCAAAGTAGATCTTAAATTAATGTCTTTGAGTAGAAATTCTATCACAAAACACAATAACTAGTTTCAGGTGCTTTAAGTCCAAAATTTAAATGAACAGTTTAGTAAGCAAAAGGAAAACAGATCACATAAAACCATTATTTCATTCAATATACTTTTTAAAAATAGAAGTTAAATATGAGGGGAAATGTTTGTTCATTAACAAACAAGGTAAGAATAATCTTGAATTCGATCACTTCAATAACTGAAAATCTCACCTAGGCCCACCATTTTAGTAATTACCCATGTGGTAAGGCCTCCCAATTCTTTCTCTAAATATAGACCTCTCTGCTGGAGCTCCAGTCCTGTTTACCTAAAAAGCCCACTGGACATCAATATCTCAACACCTCAAACAATTCATCTCTCCCAATTCCACACCCCAATCTTCCCCTCTGCTCCCTATCACAGAGGACATAAAAGGGACTGCCATCCACCCCAAAACTTAGAAATCTCCCCCAGACTCTTTTCTCTTACCCACCAAATCTACTGAGTTAAGTCTTCTTGAAATCACTTCAAATCTACCGTTTCCTCCCCTTGCTTCTCCCACTACCTTTTCCTTTGTTCAGGATTTTCATTCTTCAACTAAACTCCCACAATAACTTCCTACATGTCCTTATTCTCCCACTATCTCTTGAAATAAAGTCATCTGCCTAGTCCTCAAATGAAACTAAAGTTAAGATTCTTGGCTCCTTAGAATCTAAGCTCCCCTTAGTATGACAAATAGATATTTCAAGATTTTGTTCCTATCTAACCCTTCAGCATCTATTTCTGCCACTCACTCCCTACTGTCCGTTTATTTTAAAATAATTTTCTGGTTCCCTGTGAGTGTTGATTCACACTTGCATGTGTTTGTCCATGAATAGATATCACCCCTGCATTACCTCGACCATACGTGGTAAATTCCTATTTATCCTCTAAATCCTCAGAGCACAAACCACTCCCTTGTGTTACCTCAGTATCTTTGAAATATTTTTTTTTAGAAAAAAAGTTTTATTAAATTACAGTTGACATAAAATATTATATTAGTTTTAGGTGTATCACATAGTGATTAGACATTTATATACCCACAATAAGTCTAGCACCAATCTGGTACCATACATAGTTATTACAATATTATTGACTATATTCCCTATGCTGTACTTGATATCCTGTGACTATTTTTATAACTGGCAGTTTGTACTTCTTAAACCCCTTCACCTTTTTTGCCCATCCTCCCAACCCCTTCCCATTCGGCAATCATCAATTTGTTCTGAGTTTGTTTCTGTTTTGCTTTGTTTGTTCACTTGTTTTTTAGATTCCACATAAGTGAAAGCATACAGTATTTGTCTTTTTCTGTAACTTATTTCACTTAGCATAATGCCCTCTAGATCCATCCATGTTGTTGTAAATGGCAAGATTTCATTCTTTTTTATGGCTAACATTCCATTGTATATATGTACATCTCTTTGAAATATGTTTACAGCTGAGAACGCATTTGGTTTTAAGTTCCAGAGGAAAAGTACTCATTCAACCCTGTATTCTTAGCTCTTAGCACAGTACCCACCACAGCAAGCTGTAGATGGTTAACAAATGAATGCCGAATGCAAACTAATCTAGAATTGAGATGAGGATAGAATCACAGGTAGAATCTTTATGCTCCTAATGATCTATGTTTGATTAAATATTTAAATATTTACTCAGTGCTAATTTGGGCTGAGGACTAAAAAACTGATTATCTATTTGGAAAAATTATTTAACTGAGATGGGCAATTAGGAGTTACAAGTATGTGGCAGAAACTTCTATTGTTCTATTACCTGTCACCATTTCTAATCTATTTAAGAATATCTAGTGCTTACAGCTCTTTCTGAATTTGTCTAGTAGGTCTTCCAGTTCTCACCAGTACACCCCCACAAAGGAAAAAAAAAAGGGTATCTTTGATGCACACAATCATAAGCATTTTATTTTCATAGTTCAAAAGCAAAGACAAATGGAAATTTTACTTCAGATCAGGTTCTCAAGCATAATGTTTTATAAATTGTTCTTCAATAAAGTACTTTAGTTTAGAATGAATATGCTTTTGTATAATCTAATTAATCCATACAGAACTTTAAAGTGCAGAAAAATGTAAGGAAGACATTATGTTGTTAAATTCAACTCTTATCAAGATGAGTAGTTCTTGGCTGCATAAGATAAACAGTATAGAAGTGAAAACAAAATTATTTCTTTCTTGCAGTGATAAAATAATGAGATCCTTTAAAAGTTTACAATTAGAAAAAAAGAGCTATAAGGATGACCTTGAATAATCATCCTTGAATGGTCTATACCACCACTCTGGCAGGATTATTTAGGAAACAGACATTAAGTTGACACTAAGAAGTCCTATTAAAAGCTAACACTAAATAAGGATAAATCTATCACATATGTTAAAAAAAAAAAAAAGGAATAAAGTTCTCCTACTGTGGTTTTTAAAATAGCTTAGATAGTATCCAAATAGTTCCTCTAACCTTCCTCCCATCAGCTTTCGTTTCAATAATGGTGACTACTTCCCACTCTTTATTATACATCATCAATAATGTTACTGAATAATTTATAAAATATGAACATAACAGTGTCAGTGTTCTGGAAATAAAAAGCAAGAAATATTAATCTAGGAGGGCTACCATGATATTTAGTATGGCACAGAACAGTTATTCACTAAAAGATGTCACTGAAGATCTATTCCAAATCATAATTTGTAATACCTGAAATGTCCTTGGAATTCCTCCAGTGTTATAGTGAACTATTAGGCTGACTTTATTTTCTTTTTCCACAATTTCAAAGGATCCTTCTTTCCATTTTGTAATCCCAGTCTGCATACTTCGAATTCTGATAGGACCATGTATCTTCAGAGGAGACATACTTTCTTAAAAAATAAATTGCTTCTAGCCAAATTATAAAACAAAAATACACCTTCACCTGACAGATTCTAAGGAAGAAAAATAAAATAAAAAGTTACAATTTACTAGTGATTAAAAGTAAGTGTTTGAAACAGGACATTTAATGAACCATCTTATGTGCTTTTCTACATTTCAATAAACCACACTTAATTAAGCATCCTCAAAGGCCTTGATTAGTTGCATGGCACAGGCAAGAAAGACAACTACAGCATTCACTGATATGGAGTGTCTGAATATAACCAACATTTACTTACTTCTTCAGCACATGTTCCTCCCTCTGCATGTGTCTAGTACCTCTGTCTATTAGTGCCTAAATTTTGCATTTTGCACCACTAACAATCATACTGCTGCCACTAAAGGCATGTCAATCGGAATATTACAGATTGCATTCTCAATATGATTGCCCAAAACAACATGACCAACTTTTACCTTCCTTCATGACTGCTAAAGGGTCTTGAATTTCAAATATAAGTAAGAAAATATTTTCAGTCAGCTGACTCCATTTCTTAGAATGGAGTTCCTCTCAAAATATCAAATCATACCACCAAGTAGTCTAAGAATATCCACATGTATGGAAGGCATTAAATGAATACAAAACTGTAAGAATAATCAAATTAGCTTAACCTCCAAAATTGTATTATTTGAGAAAATCATTTATTCTCCAAGGAAAACAAACTAACAAAAAAAACCCTCTTCCTAAGAACCACTTGCCATTTATGTTTAATATTACAATTTCTGGAACTCTTTACCAATTTTATCTAGGACAGATATTCAAATTTCACAAATGAACTTCTAATATTTAAAAATGGCTTACAACAATGATAGCGTCTAAGACTCTTCAAACTAGCTTACCAAATGTCAACAAATACAATTACACTCATAGCAGAGAATACTAACAATGTATGTTATACAAGTTTACCTCCATACACCTTCCAGATATCTTTATAATGAACTGCAGATCAAATCACATCACACTCAATGTTAAAACATTTTATTTATACTCTTTTCAAATCTCCTAAAAACACTGCCTCTAATACAGATGTGTGCTAATAATTTAATCAATTAAAATTCATTTAACTTTTGCATCTGCCTAAACAGCTCAACTAGAAAAGCTTTTCTAAAAAGTAGTAAACAAAGGAAAAACATACTATGTCCAGATATCAGGAGCCAGCTGTCACTTACTAATTTATAACTTATCTTTTCTAACCATTAGTTTTCTCAATTGTAAAACAGGAATAGCAAATGCTATAGTGTTGCAGAATAACAGAATTAAATGAAATAACACACATTAGGCACTCAATAAATCCTAGCCTTAATATGAAATCAGTTTCCACTTTCTGAATTTATTCCTTGTACGCAACACTTTGTTCTTCAAAGACACCTGATAAATAAGTTAACAGAGGTTACCAATTCAACTGCCTACAGGCGTCAGGCAGGTAACACAAATGACTTGGGCAGGTAAAATATGAAAACTGCTATTCAAATTTAGCCAATTTTATCATGTAGAAACAGTGAACCTAGTACTGCCAGATCGTCTAATTTTTCAAGAAAATGACATCCAAATTTCTATGTAAAACTGCCCATTTTTTATTGTGGGCAATGAATTCAAAGTTATTTTTAAAAGCTACAAATCAAACAAAACCCTAGGCAGGGTCTAGCCTAGGGGCAGCTAGTTTAAGGCCTCTAGACAGTGTACATCAAATAACAGGGAATAAAATTTAAAGAGACGTGAAAATACTCTTAATAGTTAAAAGGTGTTATGCATTGTAAGTTCTCTTATTATTCACTCATCTCATCAAATGTTTTGAGTACTTACTGTGGCCAGATTTAGTATAATTTGCTGGACATATGAATCCATCAAAGTTAACAGAGCCCACTACTTGTTTATAGACCTGTCTGTTAACATGACATTTTGCTCAAACTAGTAACTACAGAATTTTGGGCCAGCACTGTGTTTGTAATACTATTTTTTGGTGCTTCATTGTATGGATATGTCCTTGAGATTTTTTCAACTCTATTTCAGCACTGACAATAATAAGTGGCCCCTCTCCTATCTCAGTTTCCTATGCTAGAAACACGAGCATTATCTTTTACTTCTCTCTTGATGATTATTGGTATTGGATTGGAGATGAAAAGTCAGGGTACAGTCCTGTCAATTCTACCTCCATACACCTTCCAGATATCTTTATAATGAAATGCAGATCAAATCATATAATTCTCCTCCTTAATATTATTCAATGACTCCCCATTGCCCTCACAATAAAATCTAGACTCATTAACATGACATAAATGCCCTTCATGATCCAGGTCCTGCTTACCTCTCTCTTCCCAACAAGCCCTCCAAATCCAGCCATCTGAATTACTTATAACTTCTCTAAAAAAGCCACATGCTCTCATGTCACTATACTTTTACATATACTGTGGTTGACATCTGCAGGATTTTTATGTACTCTCCCCATCCCCCACAAGCTCCTATAATTTCTTCTCCTGTCTATAAAATCAAGGCTCAACTTAGATGTAACCTTCTTTAAGAAGCCTTTTCTAGCTATCTTTCACTTTTTCTCTCACCCTATATCTTCACTAAGACTGTTTAATGCTTCCCTATTCTTCTGTTGTAACCCGTGCTTGCTTCTAGCAGAGCATTTATCACATTGTATTATAAACTGCTTACCTCTTTGTCTCACTCTATCTAGACTCTTCTATTTAAGACAGGGAATATGTTCTTTAATGTTTGCATCCCCATTAGGACAGTGTCTGAGACACAAGAAACAAACTGATTATTCAAGAATAATGAACAAATCAGTACTATCAATTTTATTCAATTTACCGTGAAAATGTACAACAGTAAATAGTGGAACCATGAATCCCTTTTATATGGCCAATAGAGGATTATATTTCCTAAGCTCTTTATAAGCATATCACTATGCACTGTATTACATATAACTCATCTTTTGAACATTAAGCTTTTTCTATGTGCACATGAAATTCATTAAATGTACAGCTGTCCTCATATCTAAAGATTCAATGAGAAAAATAATAATGCTTTATTAGAACAAAAACCTTAGTAAATTTGCCTAAACTAGGATTATTCATTTTCAATAAAGAAACTCCATTCTAAGAGTTTTGTCAAAAAAGAAAAGTTGTGTCAAATTACCTCATCTTTCTTTATATGTCACTATGGGTCAGGATGCCAAATTAAAAAGAAATAATATAAAACCCCATTATCTTAGTGTTTTCCTTACAGACCAAAAGTAAGTAAAGGTCACTGACCTTGAATTCCACCAACAAAAACATATTTTTTAAATTAATTTAACAAAATTTTGAGGTAAAGATTTCAAAGTTCACTAAAGTATATCAGAAATAAAAAACTTTATTGGTTACTTCTACTTCTCTCTATACAATTCTCTATAACTTCTCTCTACATAATTCTCAAATATTTGATGCAGTTTGGTTAAGTATATAAAATTTTACTTCAGATATTTAACATTTTAACCATTTCTACTAACAACCTCTTTCTCTTCTAAGGAAAAAAACAAACAAACTACAGGACATAAAACTGGCAGAACCAATAAAATAAACTTTTTCTTAATGCCTCAACTTAGTCCATTACCTGCTCTTGCACTAAATGAATTAACTATATCTACTTTTGTATAGTCATATTTTCAGGGTTTGCCCTACCTACTTGGTTAAGAGAAAAAAAACTAAGTTTCTTTTTCAGTTTTTGGCATGATCTAGTAATAGTTAAACTTTCTATGAAACTAAGACAAAGACAAGATTTCTTTGACCTCTGTAATGCTAATTCACTATCAAAGTGATATCAGGAAGACAAAGTATAATAAAAACTCATTATTATTTAAGTATATCCAGAGAGATACCCCTTTCCCTAAATTTCTTCACAATTATTAAAATACCCAATAACATTATCAAAAATATTTCTATACCCTGGTACAGGGATTTAAATGCTCATATTTTAGGTACCGCTTTGAAAACATCCTTATCCAGAAGTGCATTCTGTGGTAAAGAAAGCATGCTAACGGATAAAACTGTTACTACAAAATAGAGGAAAACTGTCAATTCTTGTCAATATGCATACTCTTGGAAACATATCCAAAATAGAAACATTACTTACTTTTCAGTGACTTTTACTGAAAAACCCTATGTAATAACAATTCACCTTTATTCTGATGCTTGTGCCAAAGGGAATGCACTCTTCTTGGGGAACTACTCATATTCTGCAGCTATGCCAGCTCTCCGGAAGCCATCAACTCAGCTAAAGAAAATATAAGCGTGCCTTTTTAAAAGAATCCAATGTATAAAATTAAAATTATTTTAAAATGTGATCATTTATACAACAAAGATTAACCTTTTGATTATTTAAAAACCATAAACTACCTTACTGAAAACATTAAAAAATATAATGCTCAAGATACACATACACAAACACACACACACAGAAAAGAGCAACAAAACTAAATGTAGGGATATATTGTATCTGTGTGCAAAATGAGGGACCCCAGGAGGGGCCTGCACCTTGATCAACTTGTGTCTTGGTTTATTTATCCCTGCTACATTTTGAAAAAGAGTGTATCTTTTGTTACCTTCATAAACACTGTTTCATAATAATGTCTTAAGTCTTTACCACCTCTATGATGTGCTGATACAATTTCAAAAGGTGAGTCAACTTGGCTTTTTTTCTTTCAAAACTAACTTTATGGGCTTCTTTTTCAAATGTAGGCATTTCTAAACCTCAACTTTCCGTGAAGTTCTGCCCAAACATCTCTCATTGCTTTCTTGAAAGCTGTAACATCAACTTGAAACTCATTTATTCACTTAATAAAAAATCATTTATTGAGCTACTCCGATTTGATAGCACTCCAATAGGGATACAAATTTGAAAATTATATAGTCCATGCCCTCAAGAGGCTCCCCAGACTTCTCCACAGGTCTCCTTCCACTTTCATTCAGGCAAAAAATTCCTAGCATCAGCTTTAACCTCATTCTCATTTATCTAAAACCCAGTCTTTTCATAGTTACTACCCTAATTCAAAAACACATCACTCTGCCATCACTCCAACCTAATATTATTACGCAGATTTACTAAGCACAGTGCTAAGCGCCATACATGCACTACCTCATTTAAATTACACAATAATCCTAAAGGATAGGGAATACTATTATCTCTATTTTACAGATAAGGAAACTGAGGCTTAGAAAGATTAAGTAATTTATCTATGGTCACAGAGTCAGTAAGAGACAAAAGTCTAACACCAGAACCCACCACAACTACTACCACATTGCATCCTCATCAATGGTTTGCAGCAACCACTTTCCCGTCTCCATTCTCTCAAGGTTTCTTCATCCAATGAATCCTTTACCCTTTCTAAAGAACTACTCTTTTTATCTCCTATCAACAAAAGCCTCCTTAACTTTCTCCCAAAAGTGGGGGAGGGAGGGAGGAAGGACCTGTCCTACCTTCTTTTGTACTTCAACAAAATAACAGGCACTGAGTAAGTGCTAAATATTTGCTATTGATGCTGATTCCTTCCCAAACATTTTTAAAATTTTATTTTATTGTGGTAAGAATATTAACATAAGATCTATCCTCTTAAGCAAATTTTTAAGTACTATATTTTATTGCAGACACCATGTTGTACAGCATATTGCCAGACCTTATTCAACTTTTCAGGTTGGTTAATTGAAACTTTCTCCCAAACATTTTTAACAGCTCATCACTACCTATAAGATAAACCCAATTGCCTCTTTGTTTGGCATTCATACACTTCCTATGCTTTATTTTCTATTTCTCAATAAAAATCTTGTTCTACACACACAAATTATTAAACTTTAATATTACCTTCCACATCTACCACCAACTTACTTAAATAGGATGTTTTCTTTTATCTATTTTTGGAAACCTCCTCCTTACTGGCCTCATAGTTTAATCTGTTGTTTAAAAATATATAAACCACTGCTCTGATTTCTAAGGGCTTTCTTGCCTAAAAAGATCCATAAAACAAATGCACAAAGAGATAAAATTAGTGTTGTGGCTGCAAGTGAGAAGTTGCCCTAAAGTTTATCTCCAATTCAAAGAGTCTAAGTGATTTTATGACACATGAATGTAAATTCATCCAAAGCTGGAAAACCCCTTGTTGGTTTTTTTGTATCCTTTGATTTGTCTGCAGAGTGAAAAGGTGCTTGTCATCAAATGACAAGAATATCAGTAAGCTGGTGCTTCCAAAAGACATGATGGTTACTCATTTAACCAATTCTTGAGAAACAGAAATGAAATAGTTACTAGCTTATATTCTAGTAGGAGACAGACTTTAAATAAGCACACATAAAAATATATAATTACAAGTTCTGAAAGATGATACAAAGTGCAGGGCATGATGAGAGATTATAATAGGGTACCTGATTTAAGACTTGGGGGTTAGAGGTTAGACAGCATCAAGAGGTTTCTCTGAAGAAGTACCATGTAAGCTGAAAATTGAAGAATGAGTTAATTAAACAATGGTCATGCTGGAACAACCCAGGTAAACAGAACAAAATGGCAAAAGACCCTGTGACAGAAAATAACTTGGTGTGACTGAAGAAATGAAAAGCAGTGTGACTAGAGTTTGATGAGAGAGAGGAAGATGGTGCAAGATGAAGCTAGTAAAGCAGGAAAGACTCAGGTTATGCAGAATCTTGTACACCATAGAAATGATTTTGAATTTTACCCTAAATGTAATAAACACTTAGTGATGGGAAATCTACTGAAGGGTTTTAAGCAGAGAAATGGCATGTTACTGCTGAATAAAGAAGCGATGTGGTTTGCTTCAATTTGGGGAGGAGAAAGGAGAAAGAATGGAAGAAAACAGGACAGCCAGATAGGAAAGTATTGAAGTGATTCAGCTTATAACAACAATTACAATAACAATGCTTACTGGCTATTTACTGTGTAACCATGTTCTTACCACAGTTATCTCATTTAATTCTCATGACAATTCAATAAGGTGATGATTATTCCCATTTTACAGATGAGAATACAGGGTACCTAGCAGTGACATTAAGTTCAGGTGAATGAGGATTGTGGCTTGAACTAGAAAAGTGACACTAAAGATATACAGAAATAGATTCAAGACATATACTGGAAATGAAATAAATAGAACTTGAAGAGGGTATGGATACATGAGCAGAGGGAGAAGTCAAGAATGCTTTCAAGTGTCTAGCCTATGTAAGTGGATAAAAGGATATGTCACTTAATGAAATGGAATACTGGAGAAAGAGTTTGGATATGGAGTGAAAGATTAAGAATTTGGTTTTAAACATGTTATATTTGAAATCCCTAAGAAAAAAATCAAGCTGAGATGTCAAGCAAACAGGGGCTATTTAGATCTTAAGCTATTGGGAACAGACTGGAAATACAAGTTCTGAAGTCATCATTATATAGGTGAATTTAAAGCTTAGGGTGGAAAGGGAAGAGCAAAAAAAACAGGACCTAGGACTGAACCAAGAGATTCCATTTTACTCCATCAAACCTCTCTCGCTGTGATCAGTGATTACTTTGATTTCACTGGGTTTCTCAGTCCTCATTCAACTTTATCTTTCAGCAAAATCCAACACTACTGATTACTTCTTCCATTTCTTTTACAAGGCTCGTATTCCTCTATCCAGTTATTAAACACTAAGAATCCCTCAGTGCTCCATCCTAGATCCCCTTCTTTTCTAGCACTATACTCTCTTTAAGCAATTTCATCCACATCCATAGCTTTGATCACAAATGACACAAATACATTTATCCATAAGTCCAGCCCAGGACTCTCCTCTGAGCTCCAACCCAATATGTCCAACTGCTTACTTGACGTCCTCTCTTAGATATCTCTTCAGTTAGCTACTTGTCAGATACTGTCACACACACACCCCCCCTCCCGAAAAGGCATTTACACAGAGCCCAAATTTTGAAAGAATTACCACAAAACCACTACAGGCTAACTCTCCAGAAAACAGAATTTTGTCATCAATCATCATTTCCTTCCATGGCTCATGACCTGAAACAGATAAACTTGACAACCTGAACTGATGGCTAGAGACGGGGAGCAACCAAATGCACTACAAAAATACAATTCAAGCCTTTTAGTGAGAGATGGATGGTTAGGAGAGTAAAAAAAGTGAGAAACTGTCAAGAGAGTGAGAGTATCATGTGCAAGGCCTGTTGGTGTGCGGCAACGTAGGTCCTCTTTAGAGATAGCAGGCCTCGCTAAGGGGCGAGTGGCGGACGACGACAGCCCCCAGCGAAATGGGGGCAGGTTCCGGCTGCGGAGGGAGCGAGTGACAGTCAAGACCAAGTCAAAGGAGAAGGAAAGCCCGGGGGAAGACCCAAGTGGAGTACCGGTGAGGCTAGGGGAGCGTCGAGGGGATGGGGGCAGGCTGAGCAGCAGCCGGGCGAACTCCAGAAGAGTGAACGCCGAGTGGGCGGACCACGGGGGGTGGGAGGAAGGTCGGCTGGGGAAAACGGCACAGTTGAGCAGCTTTCTGGGCCCGCCTTACCTGTGCCTGCGAGTCCTGAGCCCCGGACAGGCCTGCCGGAAGCACGGAGTCCGCACGGAGGAGAAAAAGTGGGGGGGAAGGAAGGAAGGGACAGCCGGTACGAAGGAGAGGGACAGCTCACTCCCCCGACTCAGGGAGAGCGGCTGATGGCGGGAACTGAGACCACACGCAAACACGCAACGCACGCACGCACACTCTACGCGACCGGACGAGGCGCGTGCGCGCAGGCATGCAAACCCCGCCCCTCCACGCCCTTGCCCCGCCCCAGCACCCGGCGAACTCTCGCCGAGGCAGCCCCGCCCCTTCTGACTACAGGACGCATGCGCATTTTCCACTTCACTCACTTTCGACTTCCCACCATTTCTCTCTTAACTTAGCCCAAACGGGCATGCGCACTACTTCTCCTCCGGGGACTGCCCGGCTTTTCCCGCCCTTCAGTGGCCTCTGGAGGAGGGTCAGAGTTCACTCCCCTCGCTGGGGATGCCTGCCGGGGAATGCGAGGACTAGTAGGTGGCGGACGTCCTTCAGGTCCTGAATCTTAAAAGGCAAAGGACATACTTTAGGACTAACTCCGCCGAGAGCTAGGAGGAGGGAAGAGGTTTGTGGGCGGGGTCAGGGGTGAAAGGTCATAGGGCTGCGAAGGGGGCGGAGCGAGCCAGAGGCGGATGGCGGCTGCGGAGGCTCCTCATCTTTGGCGGCAGAGTCGCTGAAGCGGGGACGTGGGTCTGGCGCGTCCGGCGGTGGGAGCAGAGCGGTGGCCGCTCCCAACATGCACAGCCTGGCGACGGCTGCGGTGAGTGGCTGCGCTACCCGGCCTGGGCCCAGAACTCCTCCTCAGCCCTGCGTTTCGGCCTCCTCGCCTATCTCCCTTATGTAGAGCCTGGGGTCCAGCTCCTTCTGCCCTCAACCCACGAGGCCCCGGCCTCCCTCCTCGCCGCGCCTTGGCCGTGGTGGAGCCACCCCCCTCTTTCCTCGCCGGCCGGCTTTCGTGGTCTCTCGCGCCTCATTTCGCGTTCTTTTCCGGCCCCGGGGCCTGGTCCCGCGCCCGGAACGCCTCCCTCGCGGCCCCGACTGGCCATTCATTGATTCATTGCGCTGACCAACAGTTTCCGGGTGCCAGTTGCGCGCTGGGCGTCGTCGGGGGTGAGGGGAATTCAGTGATCAATCTGACAAGGCCCCTGGCTCTCGGAACTCACTACCTAGGCACATCGCAGCGGAAAGGAAATGGTTTCTACCTCCCACTACTTTGCAGATGGAAAATCTGAGACCCGGAGGAGAGAATAATTATGTCTGACTTACGGGTCTCTGTGCTTAAGAGATTTTTTTTCACACATCTCATTTTATCAGCGTGGTTTTTTAACCAAAACGGATCGGGTAATGCACCTGTCTGAACTAATCCTTTGGCTTCCCATTGCATTTAGATAAAATCCAGACTCCTTGCCGTGACGAAAAAGACCCTCCCTGGCCCTTACCCACGTTTACAGTCTCGTCTTATGTCACTTGTTCGGTAGGCTCCAGTTACGCTGACCCCCGTTCATCCTGTCTACCGTCCCTTCTAATGTGCTATTCCACGCCAAGGTGCACTTTTTGATATCTATTCCTGGAACGCGCTTCCAGCTTAACACACACACATACACACACCACCACCACCATCTCCCCCACCACCACCCCTGGGTGGGCATAGCTGGCTTCTCTTCCCTCAGGCCTCTGCCTAAAGCTCCCTTGAGTGGCTTACCCTCACCATCCTTTTTAAAGTAGTTTTGTAACTTCCACCTTTTCTCTTAGAGTACCTTTTAATAGCATTGACTCCAATTTGTAATTTTTTTGTATTCATTTGGTTGGTTGTTGTCTGCCTTCCTCTTGAGGACAGAGACGGGGATCATGTGGGTCTTGTTTACGTGATTACCCTAGTCCAGGACAGTTCCTGGCACAAAGTAAGGGCTCAGATACTTTGCTGAATGAGGGGTGTAGATGAGGGAGGTGGCTACTGAGAGCGCTTAGGCACAATGAGGAAATGGGATCATACGATTTGAGCACACATTTTTGTGTAAAAATGTGTGTTTCACCAAGGTAAAGTGACTTAATGAGAGAGTAATATGCTGAAGTTGCATTAGTAGGCAAAGTGATATAAATACTAAATAAAGAACCAAAAGAACTGCCTTAACTTGAAATATTAAAAGTAAGCTTAGTGTAATTAGGTTATAGAAAACATTGTCATTTCCAGAGCCAGTGGCATCTCTTTGCCTCCTGTCACCATGTTTGTAACTATTCAAAGTGGAATATCTCTGAGTTAGGTGTTTTTTATATCTCTCAATTGGGTGTTTGCAATTTCCCCAATTTTTTTGTTTCTTCTCCCAAATTATGTGTATAATGTGGAAGAAGCAAGTCTGAAGATAAGGTTGCTGCTGGTAGGGGAGGGACAGGTTAAACAAGAGCTTCTTCTAAGATTGGCTTGTCCTTCTCTCAAAATCTGATTGTGTCTTCTCCACACTTTGATACCAAGCTGCTCTTTTCTCTGCCTTCCCAAACTCTATACCTATACCTATTCAATTTCTTTTCATTTGCTCTCTATAATTTTCATCTTTTGAACAGCCATTAAAGCTGTGGTTCATTACTTATCATTAAGTACTCAATACACATTCTTCAATGAAATTTACAGTGCATTTAAAATTTGAATTTTTATTTTATTTATTTATTAAATTTGAACTTTTAGATACATTTTCACTTGTTGTGCGGCTTGGTCTACACAAAAGCTCTGACAAGTTACTTTGTACCACTCATTCACTAGAGAATATTTGGTTAGTGAGGAGACTGAAGCCTAGGAAAGTTGAGCTGCCTCTTTCCCAATCCTTCATGCCTTCCATTAGACAAAACTGTTTTATTCTTATCTGGGTACATGGACAGTGATGGTGTTTGTCACTCACTCGAAATTGAGAAGAGTTAATAATACATGCACCAGTGCCTGCTGTAATCTAAGCAACTTGATTATTACTTTTTGCCTTATGATGAAAATTTGTGTGTACCTTTATTTCTTTTTTTTTTTTTAATAAACCATCATTCATCTAGGAAGCTAGTATTGTCAAAGGAGAATGTGATCACATGTGAATGCAGGATTTCATTCACAATAGGGAGGATTTGAGATAATTTGGGAAGTATCTCAAATTTTTACTTGAGTAGTATTTTAGTATACTAGAAATGTATAGTATAGTAGACTTTTCATTCTTTACAGAATACATCCTACATCTTATTGCCATCATAGAATATAATTTCTTTCTCACATCTATTAAATAAAGACACAAATACGCACAGGATTACTTAAGGACTAAATAAGAATAACAGAGTGCTCTGTGGTTGACTAGGTTCACTCACTGGTTAAATGACTTGCTCCCAGGTTCAGCTTTGGGGCTGTAATTCCTGCCTCAACAGAGTAACAAAGCACTTTGTTATGGACCTTAGAGATTGATTAATAGAACTACATATCTTCATATACTGTGGGTCTTCTGTAATGAATGTTATGCTAGTGATCTAAAATAGCCAAAGGAAAGCCTTTAGGAGATACACTGGGTATGCATTTTTCAAAATTTTCCCCACTGATTTCTCCTGGCAAATTCTAACATCCTTAAACCCTTGTTTTTCCCCTCACTTTCCAACTGACTGACAGCGTCATTAGTTATTCTGTATCTTTGTGTTGAAGTTGTGCTAGAGTCCCAGATGCCTTCCTCTTTGGCAAGTAAAAAGAACATTGTGCATTCTGAAGGATCTAATTCAAAGACGGTTACCTCCCATGTCTCCTGTTGAAGTTTTAAGTAAATTGCCTAACTTCTCTTCGCTTGTTCACTTCTATTTTTAAAAAGTTATTTTCGAAGAACATTCTGGCCCTTATTTTTATAAAGATATGAAGATAATTAAGCTAATGTAATATTTCCCTTGGGCAGTACTTAGAAAGTATGTTTTCTTGGAATATCATCATCCTGTAGACACCCAAAAGCACGTGTTGAGTCATCTTCAGACTTGGGGAAATAATCTCTATTTCAGTCTAAGTCTCATCTTTCTTTATTCACTGTCACATTCATTGGTAGAAATGCCAGCAGCTATTTTGTCCCTTGAACATAAAGTTGTATTGATTTGGCTGTTTTCTGTTTAAGAAAACCATCATCATCAATTTTTAAATTTACTCATAAGGAGTAATTCATATTTCTTTTTCATTGATAGGTAAATGTGAGTCTTTTTATTTAAATTCTAAGTATCTTTTCCTTTTTACATTGTTAAGATCTTACAGACAGAAGACCAACTATCAGTACCCAGTGTTTGTGACACTTGAAGTTAACCATTGCTGACTCACATTGGTAAATGTCTTGCCAATGTTTAGCTTTGTTGAAAGGAAAAAGTTACTTGAAATGCATTTTCTGTATACAAATAGTTAAACAGAAAAGAGGAGAGCAATCCCCTCCTAAACTTTGACCACACAAACATTTTTAACATTGAAAGGAAGGAACCACTGACGTTAAGTGAGTTATATCCGAAGATATACAGTTATATCCAATAAATCTTGTTTGTAATCTTGGAAGATAGTATTGCGGAAAATAACTAATAGTCCAAATCAGACTTCTCATAAATGACTTTATGTTTCTGGATATATAATTGAACTTACTGTTTATCCAAATCCAACTGTTAAATGAGCTATATTATACATAACAGAATTTTTTTTTTAAGATTTTATTGGGGAATTGATGAAGGGGAGCAGTGTTGGGGAATTGGGGGTGGGGAACAGTGTTGGGAATTGGGGAAGGGGAACAGCCAAGTTGTTGTCCTTCAGTCTTAGTTGTGGAGGGCACAGCTAGCTCAGCTCCAAGTCCAGTCGCCATCCGGCCACCCGACAGCAGCTTGCGGCCGTTCAGCTCAAGGGTGCCGTATTCAGTCTTAGTTGCAGGTGGGCATAGCCCACCATCCCATGCCAGAGTTGAACTGGAAACCTTGTTAGGAGCACATGCTCTCAACAGCTGAGCCATCCTGCCACCTGTTGGCAGCTCAGTGGCAGCTCATATGGGAATCGAACCAGCAACCCTGTTGCTCAGAGCTCATGCTCTTAACCAACTGAGCCCCCTGGCCGGCCCCAATACATAATAGAATATTAAACTTAAAATTCTGTATTGGGATCTTAAGAAATATTTTCTTCAATTTGGAGGGATATTTGTGATTTCAATCCTATAAACCAGGTAGGGGCTCACCTAGAGAGAAGTAGACTAGAACTTAAATCTAATTCTGCCATACACTCGCTGTGTGAACTTGAGTATGTTAAACCTTCCTGAACCCATTCTCTCTTAGAATTTTGAGAATAAAGGGAGATGATCCACAGTGATGGGCACATAGTGTGTTCAGTAAATATTACCTCCTATAAATAGTTTCCGAAAAAGACAGACCTAATCTATAGTAGCAGAAAGCATATCCATAGTTGCCTAGGGCTGGGTGTGGTGGGGTTACTGACAGGAATACTGGAGAACTTTTGAGGGTCATGGAAGTGATCTATATCTTGATTGTGGTGGTGCTTACTCAGTTATATAGATTTCTCAAACTTCATTGAAATGTACACTTAAAATGGGTGCACTGAAAAGTTTTGTTGTATACAAATTATACCTCAAAATTTATTATCTTTAAAGAGCCACTTAGATTAGTCTCTCACTTATAACAAAGAACTAAATAATTTCTAAGATTCTATAGCCGACTGAGACTTTGGTAATTAATATACTCGTAGTTCCTTCATTTTGCCAATGATAAAACTGAGGCTTGGAAAAGTAAATGACTTATCCTAGGTTACACAATTCTAGAAATGGCAACGCTGTGTTTTGAAGCCAGTTATGGCTTTTAATCCAGTGTGTATTCCACTTATGTACTTGTGTAGTTACTTGCAAATCGAGGTATTTCTTATTCTTTAACTTGATAAACAGGTTCTTAATCCTAGGTCCATGGATAGCTTACAGAGGGGGTGGTCTATGAATTCCCTGAAATTATGTGTAAATTTGTGGAAAACAAATTATGTACAAAACAATTTGCAATTATGTATTTTTCTGAGGAAAAGATCCATAGATTTCATTTGTCTCAAGAAATGTTGGGGCCAGCCGAGTGGCTCAGTTGGTTAAGAGTGTGAGCTCTGAGCAACAGGGTCACTGGTTCGATTCCCACATGGGCCAGTGAGCTGCGCCCAAGCTGAGCTGCCAACAGGTGGCAGGATGGCTCAGCCGGTGAGAGCACATGCTCCTAACAACAAGGTTGCCTGTTCAACTCCCATATGGGATGGTGGGCTATGCCCACCTGCAACTAAGATTAAATACGGCACCTTGAGCTGAGCGGCTGTGAGCTGCTGATGAGAGGCCAGATGGCGACTGGATCTGGAGCTGAACTAGCTGTGCCCTCCACAACTAAGATTAAAGGACAACAACTTGGCTGTTCCCTTTCCCCAATTGCCCAATTAAAAAAAAAATCTTTAAAGAAAATGTTAACCTCTGTGCTTGCAGTAGTATCCTGCCATCATTGTTAAAATATTTAAAATAAGTTGTCTCCAATAGGGATGTCATACATGAGTTTGCTTATCTGCTGCTGGACAGTGTGTGCTACTAGACTAAGTTTCATATCAGCCACAGCCTCAGAAATGTAATTTGTAAGTTATTAAAGAATTGTAGCAAGTAAATTAGGAATCTTTAGAGGTGATCTATAAATAGACCATGGGAAGAAGGGGAAATCTGTCCACCATCATTTACTCATAATTTCATCAGTTGTAAAATGAGGATAAAACTGCATTATTGTGATCATTAAATGAAACCATGTTTTTAAAAAAGTGCAATATAGTTCCCTCACTTCCCTCATCCCCCATTTTCACTTCCCACTTCCTTTTAAGAAGACATCAATTTCCAGATCCCAATATTTTTGTGAAAGGTGTGCCTAAATGATCCTTGGGATTCAGAAGGAGAGCGAGATACATTTTAGGTTTTTATTACCATTATGATCTAAGAATGAAACTAGACCACTATTTCACACCATTCACAAAAATTAACTCAAAATGGATTAAAGACTTGAATGTAAGATCTGAAACAATAAAATATATAGAAGAAAACAGAGGCACTAAGCTTTTGGACATCAGTCTTAGTGGATTTTTTGTGAATTTGATCCAAAGGCAAGGGAAACAAAAAGACATCAAACTAAAAAGCTCCTACCCAGCAAAGAAAACTATCAACAAAACAAAAAGGCAACAAACTAAATGAGAGAATATATTTGCAAATGATATTTCCAATAAAGGATTAATATCCAAAATATAGAAAAAACTCATACAACTCAACAACAACAAAACGACCTCATTAAAAAATAGGCAGAGACCTGAATAGTGTTTACATACAGAGGGCCAACAGACATGTGAAAAGATGTTCAACATCATTAATAGGGAATTGCAAATCAAAACTGCAATGAGCTATCACCTCACACCTGTTAGAATGCTTTAAAGAGACAAGAAATAACAAGTGATGAGGATGTGGGGAGAAGGGAACCCTCGTACACTATTGGTGGGGCTGTAAACTGGTACAGCTGCTATGGAAAACAGGATGGAGAGTCCTCAAAAAAATTAAGACTAGAACTGCCATATGATCCAACAATTCTTAATATTTATCCGAAGAATATGAAAACACTAATTTGAGAAGATATATGTACCCCTGTGTTCATTGCAGCATTATTTACAGTAGCCAAGATATGGAAACAACCTAACTGTGCATTGGAAGAAAGGATTTGGAAGATACACACACTCAATGGAATACTACTCAGCCATAAAAAAGATAAAATATTGCTATATGCAACAACATGAATGGATCTTGAGGGTATTATGCTAAGTGGAATAAGTCAGATAGAAAAGGACAAAACCCATATGATTTCACTTGTGGAATATAAAACAGATACAAATAAAAACAAACTCATAGATACAGACAACAGCTTGGTGGTTACCAAAGGGAAGAGGAGTGTGTGGAGGACGGAATGAGTCAAGGGGGTCAAATATATGTTGACAGATGGAAACTAGACTTTTGGTGGTGAGCACACTATAGTGTATACAGATACCAAATTATAATGTTGTATATCTGAAACTTACATAATGTTATTAACCAGTGTTACCTCAATTAAAAAAAAGATCTAGTGAGATGCTGAAGTTGTGCTTTGGAGTTTTGTTCAGAGGTGATGTCCAAAGTATTTTATCAATTGTCTGGTAATATAAATTAATATATAAATCAATGTATAACTCAGAATTGTAAAAATATTTTTTATTCTTCAAAAAAACAATTTCCATATGTGTTATAAAATTACTTATTGATATACGGGGGCGGGGTGTGTGTGCGCGTGTGTTCATCACTATCATTAGCTAAATTATGTCCATCTGAGCCATGATTTGACATAGGGAACTATGTCAAACAAGTCCACAGACTTTTCCATTAAAATTATGGTTATTAAATACCTTCTAATCTCAACAAGTAGAGAATTTTTCTTACGTAATATCAATGACATTGTTGATGGTGCTGATTGTTTTTCAGATTCTGCTGAACTAGCAGCAGTAACACTTTAACTTTTGTCTGAGATTTTTATATATTCCCTATCTCTATTGTCTAGGTCACAGGAAATAGTTTTTTAGAAAGTCATCTTTCGATCAGACCTAATCTTTTAGACAGGTGAGAAGCAGCAGTAGCAAAGCAGTTAAGAGTATGGACTCTTACCAGATTGCCTGAGTTTAAATCCTGCCTTTGCCACTTAAGATTTTAAATAACTTCTCTGTTCCTCAGTTTCCTCACCTATAAAGTGAGAGTAGTGATGATAATTATTTATTTAGGACAGTGCCTGACAGTAAGCACTATATATGTTAGCGCCCTCTTTTATTTTAAGAAATAATTGTGTTCATCCCATAACAAATAGGTATTCAGTGGGTTTAAATTAACTCCTGCTATTAAATTGGAGGCAAAATTCAATAGGGATGATGAAAAGGAGGGTCACTATCCCAGATATTTCCTGGTGCCAAACTGCCCTCGCTGCCTTCCTATTGCCAGAATGGCTACAGAACCCATAGCTCTAAGCTAGTGCCTGAGAAGGCTGTAGCTCCCACAAGTAGCCTCAAAAGTTGGAATATTTCTGGCTGCAGGTGGCCATGGGACCCAAGTAGGCACCAGGCATTGGCTCCTCACAGTGCCAGCACCATTCCTGGGGTACCATCTGCTTGCTGGAGTCAGGCCAGGTCTGGAACAGAATATGTGGGAATGGGGCCTGGTGTTCAGAAGCCATGATATGCTGACTGGTGGCTACCAATTCAGGTAGGGTGCCCCAGAACCGAATGGGGTACCGGGTTACTTGGATGCAAGTCACAGACTGGCTTTAGTGGGGGTGTGGGATTTACTTGATGGTGGTGTGGTGACAGGACTTTGGTGAGAGTTGACCAAAATGAATAATGGCTAATCAGGGTGGATACTATTGGGCTGTCGGAAAAGTCATGATGCATTTTTGCAACGAAAAACAGAGAGAAAATACGTCATGACTTTTCCGACAACCCACTATATTGCTGGAGCAGAATCTATGAGGCCCCCTTCTGGTGGGAATTATATTCCAAAAATAATTTTTTAAGTTGAGGGCCTGTCTGTAGCAGCTTTGACAGGGCAGCTGCTTGACAATACCATTTTTGCTGTTGGGAGGGGGGAAACTACCCTTTCACATCATATTGTTGCTTTAGAAGCCTGTTTTCTTGAGGAGCATCACTGATGGGAGTCACAAAACAGCTTTTAACATATTACTCTAAGGCACTTAAAGAAGGCTTACGCTGCACGGTGTTTAAGTTCATTTAGCAGAACACCTTGTGGCTCATTCTGTCGAGCAATGGAAATGATAAACATTAAGGTAAAAGCCTATAATTAAGCTTCCATTTATAGAAGGCTGTTGTTCAGCTTGGGTAGAATAAATGTGAGTACACCTTAGAGTCCATCTTCAGATTTCAGTCTATTTTTCAACAAAGACAGTCCTTTTTGTTCCTCATCTTTCCCTCTGTTCAGTGGGTGGGTCATCATTTTATCACACTAAGGTGTAGTGGGAACATGTAAATACTGTGAGAAGCTGTGTAATAACAGTTCAAGAAAGCACTGGAATGTGCACCTTCATACTTGCGTGAATTGAACAAGTTTATTGAGCATGGTTATCTGCAAGTGTAGATCCCTTCTTTCTATTTATCCTAACTTTATTGCTCATGGTTTGGGGGGAGTTAAGTGAGAAAAATATTGGACATAGGGATAGAAATCACCATGAATTTGTTAGGACTTTAGAGCTAGAAATAGCAGTGGTGATCATTTTTCTAGTCTACCATCTTATTTTCCAGATAAAAATAATCAAGGGACTTAACCAAGGTCACAAGGCTATTTGACAAGTGTGAAAATTATAGAACTCAAAATTTTTTGAAATATTGTGATTCTTTACCACAATAATGAAAGCATGTTCTATAAGTCTCTTTACATAGTCCCTACATGAGTAAATTATGAATGATTCTTATACGGAAGAACCATTAGAAAAGGGAGCATTTTTCAAATTAGATAGGTTTTCTGTTCCGTGGAGTGGGATGCTAGAATTACTGGGGAAGGACTGAAATGGGTGGGGAGGATGTAACTTTTATTTTGCAAACTATTATAGGCACAAGGTTAAAAACAAAATTTAAACTTTGCAGAAGATTTTATTGTGCACAACAAAAGTCTCCCATGTGTCCTAAAAATTTATATGTAAATATGTAAAAATGTGTATGTGTTAATGGAAGCATATATGCTATTCAATACCTTTTTTTTAAATTTAGTATTAGCACATACAGAGCTATCTCTTTTATTAAAGGGCTACATAGTATTCCATATAAAGATGTACCCGTACATATTTAACCAATTCCTTTTTGATAGATATTTGTTATATCAAGTTTTCTTCATCGGTGTGTCTTCAGTACAGCCCAAGTATACCTATAGGATAAATTCCTAAATGTGGAGTTATTAAAGAGGGTGTGCATTTTAGATTTTGATAGATTCAATTCGTTTATATCAAGTGTATGTATTTAAAAACCTCTCCTGGTATTTATGAAAACTATATTTCCTCTAAAGCACTACTGCAGAGTAAGACTTGGTTTGACTCTAATGAAACTCACTTGTTTACTTTCTTGTTTTCACTTGAAGCCTGTGCCTACTGCACTGGCTCAGGTGGATCGAGAAAAAATCTATCAGTGGATCAACGAGCTGTCGAGTCCCGAGACAAGGGAGAATGCTTTGCTGGAGCTAAGGAAGAAGCGAGAATCTGTTCCTGACCTTGCACCCATGCTGTGGCATTCATTTGGTACTATTGCAGCACTTTTACAGGTGAGTATACATCCATGAGTTGCAGTTCATTCCTCTTCATCTCCCTCGTATCGCTCTGCCTTTGCCCAAATGATTTTGAAGACATTAGTAGGCTGCATCTCTCTAAAGTTAGCATCTGTAAGAATATTTTAGAGAAGTCCAAGGAGCTTGTTAAAATGTAGATTCTTAGATCCTAGCCAAGATATTTCATTTATTTAGTCTGAGATTAAAAATCTGTATTTTTAACAAGCACCTCCCTTGCTCTCAGATTATTCTGATTTAAGTGGTCTAAGAACTACACTTTGAGAAACATAGCTTTAGGAGTACTACAAGACAATTTTACATGGCTGGGGAGAAGGTGGAAAGTAAGGTGTAAGGGCCACAAGGTATATTCTGGGGAAAGAAAATGTTAAAGATATAACCAGCTATAGTATTAAAGGTGCATACATTTGTACATTAAAGAATAAATAACTGAAATTTGGTTCTGACAAGAATGGCCTTTGGTGGGGAACAAATTGATAGGCTAGTCAATTTGACTCTCAGTGGAATGATCATTCTTTAAAGTACTGTCTGAAATACCTAGTAATGTTTCAGGTCTGTTAAGTCAATTCACATTCTATCCCTACTGCATGTAGTCAAGAATCTAATCTTTCTCATAGAAACATTTTTATGTAAAAGTTTTATAATTAAAATAAATGAGTGTATTCAAGAAATTTTGCAATACATATATTCATTGCTGTTTATACATATCCCCATGCATACACCCATGTTACCATTGCATTTTTGCAATTGGTACCTAACTAAACTCAAAGTTCTTTATGAGTCACCATGATTGATTTACTAACGCTTTCTGGTCAGATATCTCATCACCGTAACTTAAAGCAGAGTGTTGACAAAAAGAGGAATTATAAATGTAAGAGTCCCTCAAATGAAAACCTCAACAGATGCAGGATATAAAGAAAGTGTCGGTGACCAGAGTTGCCTCCATAGAAATCTTCCTAGAGACATGTAGAAATGTCTCAGATAGTCTCAGTCAAGCGTATTTCTGATGAAAGGATAGGAGCATTGTTTGTTTATTTTAAGTTCTTAGCTTTAATATGGGAATTAATTTTATAAGTTATTCTATGTTCATCTGGTGCTGCTTTCCATTTTTAGGAAATTGTAAATATTTATCCGTCTATCAACCCACCCACCTTGACAGCACACCAATCTAACAGAGTTTGCAATGCTCTGGCGTTACTGCAATGTGTGGCATCACACCCAGAAACCAGGTAAAAGGCTTTGACTACATCTGTTGGGGGAGGTTTATACTGAACGTGGTCTTTAACTGTTGATGGTGACAGGAGGGGCATGCAGCAGGGTGCGTGTGTGTGGGTCTGGTTTCTGACTCACTAAATTTTAGTGTAGTAACAGTATAGTATTGTTTAACATGTTCTTTTATATATTTTTTACATTTTTTATTGTAAAATATACATAACAAAATTGACCATTTTAACCATTTTTAAGTGTACAGTTCATTAGTATTAAATATATTTACAGTGTTCAACTATCACCACCGCCCATCTTCATAACTCTTTATCTTTTAAAACTAAAACTCTCTACCCATTAAATAATAACAGTGTTCCCCCAGCCCCTGGCAACACCATTTTACTTTCTGTCTCTATGATTTTGATTACTCTGAGTACCTCAGATAAGTGGAATCATACAGTATTTGTCTTTTTGTGATTGGCTTTATTTCATTAAGCATAATGTCCTTAAGGTTCATCCATATTGTAGCATATGTCAGGATTTCCTTCCTTTTTTAAGGTTGAATAATATTCCATTGTCTCATTTAATTTTTACCCATTCTTTTTTCCTTTTTTAAAAAAAATATTTTATTGGAATTGGGGGAGGGGAACAGCATTGGGGAATCGGGGAAGGGGAACAGACAAGTTGCTGTCCTTTTGTTCTTTAGTCTAGTTGTGGAGGATGTCGCTTCACTGGCCCATGTTGGTATTATCATTGCACTCTTCCCGGGTGAGGCAGATTGGTCGCCGGCCACTGGACGGCTGCTCACAGTGGCTCTTGGCAGCTTACGCCGCCTGCTGGCCACTTACAGTAGCTTTATAGCAGCCTACACTGTCGCTGGCGACTCACAACAGCCCAGCTCCAGGTTGAGCTGTTGTTCACCATCTTGGCTGTAGAGGGCGCAGTGTCACTGGCCCTAATGTGGGATCCGAACCTGGACCCTGCTGCTCAGAGCTGGCATCCTAAGCCAGCTCTTAACCAACGCACCACTCGGCCGGCCCAACTTTTTACCCATTCTTAGCAGTGAATTTTAAAGGCGTGGTAATCACATCTCAGGAAGGGTCAGGCATACAGCCAGTTCTTTCTCCTGAATCCATGGAAGGCATCACTGTGCCATGAATGAAGCAGTGCATGGTATTTAGTAAATATCTGAACCGAGCATTTGTTTTTCACCGAACCTAGGTTGGCATCAGAATCTTTCTTAACACAGGACTCTAGCAACCCACTGTAATAGATGAGAATTGGCATACAGGTTGAAACGGTTTTGCCTTCCTGCTATGTCTGTCAAATTAAAAAAAGGGAAATTCTGTTTAGGAATCTGCTTTGTGACTTTTATGACCCTGAAGCACTTAACAGTCATCTTATTAAAGTTTTTTTCTCTCTTTGTCAAGTTTCCTTATGGAATCTGAGTGCTAGGATGGCACTGACCTTCCAGAGCTTTACAGAACTTACTAAGAAAATTATTTTTAAGCACTTAAGAAAAATGTAAGAGTATTTTGAGGGTTAAAAATGTGGGATGTTGGCTCATGTACAAGGTTTAACTATAAATAATATAAAGTAATAGATTGATTCCATATTAGTTGCCTGACGTAATAGTTACAGATTAAAATGTTTTTAGAATACTTAGTATATCTGAAATTCTCTAACAAAAAAGAAGAGTGGGGCCGGCCGAGTGGCGTGATGGTTAAGAACTGGCTTGGGACGCCAAAGGGCCCCGGTTCGGATCCCACATATGAGGGCCAGTGACACTGCCCTCTACAGCTAAGATGCTGAACAACAGCTCAACCTGGAGCTGGGCTGCCATGAGTCGCCCACGACGGCGTAGGCTGCAGTCCCTGTGGCAGTGGGTTGCCATGGGCTACTGTTTTGGCCCGGAACCAGCGTGAGCGGCCAGCAGCCGCAGTGAGCGGCTGTCCAAAAGCTGGAGACTGATCTGCCTCGCCAGGGAAGAGCGCAATGATGGTGCCAGCTTGGGCCAGTGAAGCAACGTCCTCCACAACTAGACCGAAGAACGAAAGGACAGCTACTTGTCTGTTCCCCTTCCCCCAATTCCCCAGCACTGTTCCCATCCCCCCAACTCCCCAATAAAAAATCTTTAAAAAAAAAAAGAAGCGTGTGCATTTAAGCATAGCAGATAAACCTGATGATGGCTGCTTTTATTTGTTGTCTTGGTTTATAAAGTTTTATCTGACTATACCTGTGACTATTGTTATTCAGCCGTAAATTAGGTGAGAAAGGGCATCTAGGATAATATCTAGGATACTTGATTGTATTTTATGCTCTATTTTTTTAAATCTGCAATTGGCTATTTTATCAGTTTTTAAGGTACTTGGTGCTAGTAAGAGGTAAAGTCATGTATTCTCTTAACCATTGGCTTAGACTAGGGTTTTTTAACCTTGACACCAGTGATGTTTTAAGCTGGATAGGATAAGTCTTGGTGGTGGGAGGAAGGGGGTGGGAGAGGGCTGTCCTGTGCATTACAGGATGTTTAGCAGCATCTCTGGCCTCTGCCTACTGGGTGCCAATAATATCCCCTCAGTTGTAGCAACCAAAAATATCCCCAGACATTGCCATGTGTCCCCTGGGGGGCAAAATCACCCCATTTAAGAGCCACTGTTCTAGACTATTGACCAATAACTGTCTTTCCTAAAGATTCCTTGGTCAGGCAATATTATAGACCTTACAGAATTAACCAACTGGAAATTTGAATGTTTAGAATCCTTAGGAATTAGCTCTGGGCTCTAAATGTGATTATTTTTCTCTTCCAGGTCAGCATTTCTTGCAGCACACATCCCACTTTTTTTATACCCCTTTTTGCACACTGTCAGCAAAACGCGTCCCTTTGAATATCTTCGGCTAACCAGTCTTGGAGTTATTGGTAAGTTATTAGGACTGTTTTGCAAGCCTGAAGTCCTAATTTATAATAATGGTCTTAACTTGGGTGTTTTGTCTGGCATTTTATAACTTTTGTCTATTAATTGTTTGTTTTCGTCTTTGAGATTAACCCTGTTTTCACTAATAAATAAATTAGTATCAGGATCGTGATGGCTCTTATCGAGTACCATGCAGAGTGTTGCTAATAAGGCTCAACATTTGAGGTTAATTTCAGCATATATGTAGAATTGTTTACTGGAATTGTAGGGAGAGTAAAGAACAAGACCTTTAGTCAACAAATAAAGAATATAATTATAGAAATAAGAATTTGAGTTTGTATTTTGTTTTTTTTTCTCACTTCTAAACTGTTCTCCCTTAACTCCAAGTGTTTAACTTCTATTTCACCTAGTTAAATTTTTGCATGCTCAAGTTAATGTTTCCATGTACGTTTACTATGGGAAATGTGTCTAAAATTCTCCATACTCAAAAAAATAATATATCAGCTATTTTAGATCTCAGCCTCCTGGGTAGTAAAGAACTATCGATTTGTGACATGCAAATACATTCAAGAGTTTGTTTCCCAAATTACCCTTCCTTTTTTCAATTTCTTTTTCTCATGGTTTTTGCTTACATACTGACCAAACAATAAGAACGTTAATTATACAAATTTTGTTTTGTCAGGTTATTGTTTTTATGTTCAACCTGTGTTCACATGCCTGTGATTATAAACCATGAATCAGGAAGTATAATTTAAAAGTTTGGTATTTCTAATATGTCTGAGACATTTTATTCTACTCTTAAGGAGTAACTGTTATATACTCCAAATGAATGTTATTGTTTTTTAGATCTCCTTTCAAGTGGGACTCTAATTAGAAACTTTTTTCTAATATATTCTTTTCTGCTTTTAAGCCATAAAAATTTTTCATGTAGGATTTAAAACATCAACAGGATTCCAGCCAAAAGAAAACATTTATATTTTTAAATCTGATTCACATCATCATACTTCTTAGTTTTTTGACCACTGAAGTGAGATGATGCATTTACGAAATGTTAGGATAAATTTAGCAGTGGAGGACAATATTAAGCCAATTTTCCACCCTTGCATATGTTTTCTGAAACTCAGTTTCTCCAAATCAGTTGAAAGAACAAACAGAAGGTGAATATTTGGGCCTAGACTCTTTGCTTACAGTTTAAGCATTATCAGACAAGATTGAATACAAATGAAATGGTACATAAGAGAAATTAGTAAGCATTTGAAACTGAATAAAAATAAAAACAACATATCAAAATTTGTACAGTGCAGCTAAAGCAGGGCTTACAAGGAAATTTGTAGCATGAAGTTATTACCAGAAGAGAGGTCTTTCATCAGTGAGCTGAGCTTTCACTTTAAGAAACTAGAAAAAGGAATAAATTAAACCAAAGCAAACAGAAAGAAGGAAATAATAAAGACTAGACATCAATGAAAATGAGAACACAAAAACAGTAGATAAAATCAATGAAACCAAAAGCTGATTTTTTTAAAAATTGAGATATAATTGACATATAACATTGTATGTTTTAGATGTACAACACAATTTTATACATGTATATATTGCAAACTGATTACCACAGTAAGTTTTGTTAACACCCATCACCACACATAGTTAACAATATTTTTGTCTTGTGATGATAACTTTTAAGGTCTATTCTCTTAACAACTTTCAAATATACAGTGCAACGTTGTTACTGTAGTCACCGTGCTGTACATTACATCCCAGGACTTATTTATCTTATAACTGGAATTTTATACCTTTTGACCACCTTTATCCATTTCACCCACCCCAATTTTTATTGAAAAATAATTCAATAAAATTAAACCTTTAACCAGACAGACTGAGGAAAAGAGGGAAAAAGAGAAGACGCAAATTACAAATATCAGGGATGAAAAGGGGTATGTTATAACAGACTCTACAGACATTAAAAGGATACTGCTAATAACTTTATGCCCATAAATTTGACAACTTAGATGAAGTGGACAAATTCTTTGAAAAATTCAATCTGCCAAAATGCACTCAAAAAATATAGATAAGCTGAATAGTCTTACATCTATTAAATAAATCGTTTTTGTAGTTAAAAACCTTCCAACATAGAAAACTCCAGGCCCAGATGGTTTTATTTCATTAATGAATTCTGACAAAAATTTAAAGAAGATATAATACCAATTCTATAAAACTTGTCTGGATAACAGAGAGGAGGCTTCTCAACTCTTGGTGAGGCTAGCATTACTCTGATAGTAAAACCAGGGGGGGAAAATTATAAGAAAGCTATAGGCCAGTATCCCTCATGAACACAGATGCATAAATTCGCAACAAAATGCTAACAAATCAAATCTAAGTATATGAAAAGAATCATCATGACCAAGGTGAGGTTTATCACAGGAATGCATGCTGGTTCAACTTTCAAAAATCAGTCAATATGATTGACCATATCAAGAGACTAATGAAGAAAAAAATGAATCATATGATCATTTCTATAGTTTAAAAAAAAAGCCTTTGACAGAATTCAGCATCCATTCATATTCAGCATCCAAACTTCAGCAAAGTATGAATAGAGGGGAACTTTCTCAATCTGATAAAGTACAAAAAACAAAAACCTACGGTTAAGATCATAGTTAATGTGGACAAGTGAATGTTATCCCCTAAGACTGAGAACAAGGCAAAGATGTTAATTCTCACTACTCCTGTTCAGTATCATCCTGGGTAACCTGGCTGGTGCAATAAAGAGAAAAAAATAAAGGGCATCCAACTTAAAACAAAAAAATAAGACTGTCTATTCACAGACAACATGATTAACTACATATAAAAAATCTCAAAGAATCTACCCAAAAAAGCTACTAGAACTTGAAACCTACCATTTATAATAGCACCAAAACCTGTGAAAAACTTGTGTATAAATCTAACAAAATATGTGTATGTGCAAGCTCTGTAGCTAAAAACTATGGTGAAAGAAAGGAAAAAGGCCTAAATAAATGCAGATATACCATTTAATGTTCATTGACTACTTTTGAGATGTCAGTTCTCCCCAACTAATCTATGGATTTAGAGCAATTCCTAAAAAAGTCCAGCAGGATTTTTTTAAATAGAAATTGATAAGCTGATCCTAAAATTTTTATAGAAAGACAAATGAGCTGGAATATCCAAACATTTTTTTTTAAAGAAGAACAAGTTGGAAGATGTACATTACCTAACTTTCAGACCTACTAGAAAACTAGTAGTCAAGACAGTGTGGTATTGGATAGACTTGTACTTCAATGAAGCAGAATGGAGAGTTCAGAAATAGATCCACGCTAACATGGTCAATTGATTTTTGACAAAGGTACAAAGACAATTTAGGGTAGTTTTTTTAATAGATAGTGCTGGAACAATTGGATATCTATATGTAAAACAATGAACCATGACTTATACGGTGTACTCACTCTATATACGAATAAACTCAAAATGGATTTTAGACCTACATGTAAAACCTAAATGAAATAGTAATTTGACATTACTGTAGGCCATATTAGTAAATTATGGTATATGCTGTTTGCTGTGGGGTTTAGAGATGTAGCAGTTGTAGATTATTAGTTGTGGTTAAAACAAATGATATTCCCTACTCTCTCCTAAAGTGATTGATTTTAATTATTACAGGTGTAGTTAACCAAGGCCTTTCATAAAAAAGCTAGTGATGCATTGGGCAGCTCAGAGAACAGTCATTTGTTTCATGGGGTTCTGCTTCCCTCTATACAGAATGGAGAAGATACCACTGAACTGTGTTGGTCGCCTGATCACTGGTGTCAGTTTAGAAACCAACAGAATGATACAATTGGGATGAATTTTAGAAGTCATTTGCTCCAACTATTATTATATAGATAGATTAAAAAACAGGCCTACAAAGGGAAGGTTACTTTATCAAACTTAAGTAAACTAGTTGTATAACCAGGATTAGAATCCAGGTGTACATGTGTTTCTTGTTTTGATACACCCACAATGTTTGTGTCCTTTGGGGAATGAGGGACAATTAAATAATCAGAAAGTAATGTTTATGCCCATTGTGAAGTAGGATTCGGATTGATAGCATTTCTTTGCTACCTGGGAATATGCTTTAATACTGATGTAGAATTCTTCTCTGTTACCTAAAATAAATGGAGATTAGATGGTGATATTGTATCTACTAACAGTGATAGACAAATGATTTAGATAACTATACTGCTGCTAATTACATGTACATGATGGACCATACTTGGTACCTGATCTTTTCATGCTGACTGATAACAGTCAAGCTGAGCTTTTCTTCCTTTTTTTTTTTGGTTACATGGGTATTACTGATTCTCTGACATATAAACCACGTTTGTGTTCTACGTTATTTAAGTTCCATAACTAGTTAATTTTAATTGAAAACCCTGACTCTTGAAATCATTTTATTTGCCCTTATTTTCTTTAGGGGCTCTGGTAAAAACAGATGAGCAGGAAGTAATCAACTTTTTATTGACAACAGAAATTATCCCTTTGTGTTTGCGCATTATGGAATCTGGAAGTGAGCTCTCTAAAACGGTATGTGCTTTTAACTCAATTAGATTTTACATTGTGTTGGCTCTTGGGTTACTTCTTCATGGTGTAGTATAACTATTTTGGAAAGCTATTTGGCAGTATCCACTATAAATATGCCTACTCCATGACCTAGTAGTCCTACTCTTGGGTGTATACCCAAGAGAAATGAGATCTCATGTACCGGGGTGCCAAAAAAATGTATACTCGTGACATGTATTCATCTTTTGTTATCAGTATATATCATTACAATTTTAATACAATTTTTTCCTTTCTTAAAATGTGTATGCATTTTTTTGGCACCATCTGTATATCACAATACATGTACAAGAAAGAATGAACTGCTGATATACGAGTGTAACATAGATGACTTGCATAGGCATTTTGTTGAGCAAAAGAAGCCAGACACATGTGAGTTCATACTGTATGATCCCATTTATGTGAAATTCAACAAAAGGCAAAACCAGTCAATGGGGATAAGTCAGAAAAATGTTTACCTTTCAGGGAAGGATATTGACTGGGAAAAGGTGCAAGGGAATCTTCTGGGGTGCTGAAAATTCTATATTTTCATCTGGTTGTGGTTCATAAATGTGTACAGAGGCAGAAATTCATCGAGATACACTTCAGATTAGTGTACTTTGTGCACTTCGCGCATTTTACTGTGTATATGTTTGTATTAGTTTCCTATTGCTCCATAACAAATTGTCACAAGCTTGGTGGCATAAAACTATTTATTCTCTTAATAGTTCTGGAAGCCAGAACTCACAAATCAGTTTCACCAAGCGAAAGTCAGGTATCAACAGGACAACATTCCTCCCAGAAGCCCTAGGGGAGAGTCCCTTTCCTTGCCTTTTCCAGCTTCTAGAATTGCAATCCTTGGCTCATGCCCCCCTCCTCCATCCTCAAAGCCAGCTGTGTAGCATGTTCACATCTCTCTCTGCTTCTGCACGTCGCCCTCTCCTCTGGTCAGATCTCCCTCTGCCTCGCTCTTGCAAGGACACTTGAGATTACATTTAGGGCCTACCTAGATGATCCAGGATGATTAATCTCCCCCCCAAGATCCTTAATCACATCTTCAAAGCCGTTTTTTGCCATATAAGGTAGCATTTACTGGATTTATGTAGCACGAGTGATAGAAACATGATTTAGATGGCTAAACTGCTGCTAACTATATGATGGACCAAATTTGGTACCTGATCTTTTAGTGCTGACTGATAACAGTCAACCTGTGCTTGTCTTCCTCTTTTTTTCTTTTTTTTTTTTTTTTACATGATTGTGACTCTGATTCTCCGACATAATAAACTCCAGTTTGTGTTCTGTGTTATTTAAGTTCCACAACTAGTTGGATGAATAATACAAAGTTAATTGTAATTGGAAATCCTGACTCTAGTTTGGTGATTAGGACTTGGATATCTTTGGGAGCCATATTTAGCCAGCCACAATGTTATACCTCAGTAAAATAGTAAAATTAAATAATTCTCACAGTTGGTTATGATGAGCAGCCAAAGAAGAGAATCATTGTAATAATTATTTGACTTGAATTAAACTTGTATTTTTAAAATCCCTTCTAGGTAAGAGTTAATGAGCACAAGTTGAGGATATTCTTTTTTTTTTTTTTTTAACTGAGCCATCCTGCCACCTGTTGGCAGCTCAATGGCAGGTCAGCTCGGGCTGGGAATTGAACCGCTGTTCTCAGAGCTCAAACTCTTGAACGAGCCACTCGGCTGGCCCAAGGATATTCTTTACTACTGTTGGAACAATTTTTGAAGAGAGGCTTAAAAATCTTGTTTCTTAAAGATCTTTTAAGAATAGGAAAAGCCTTACCTCATTTGGAAGGGATAAGGCATAGCTGACTGAATCTCTAAAATCACCTTGTCCCATGGAATAGAGAAGAGGCTCTGCTTTCAAACTAGTTTTGAATGTCAACTCTGCAACTTAATAGCTTTGTCACTTGGGACTTTAACCTGGCAAGTTTTTAATTAGCAGTTTTACCTGGCACATAGTAGGTGTTCAATAGCTGCGAAAGTCTCTACATTTTTAAGAATCTGAGAATAACAATGTTACCTACCTCATAGGTTTATTGTGAAAATAAGATATGGCATGTTATGCTTTTAGGAGAAATTCTTGCACATAGTAAGTGTCCAATATGGTAATATTTATGGATTTTTTTTGTACTATGCATATCTCGTTAAGTAAGTTGTATATAATGCAAGGGTCTCTGCTTAATTTTCTGCGTCGTTATTCCTGGGAGATGAATAGACAGTGTTGTGGGCCCTTAATTTTGTTTTACTCCAGGTTGCCACATTCATCCTGCAGAAGATCCTCTTAGATGACACCGGTTTGGCTTATATATGTCAAACATATGAGCGTTTCTCCCATGTCGCCATGATCTTGGTGAGTTCTTTATCTACCCCCTTTGCAACTACTTCTGACCGCACATCTTAGTCCCTTTGCAAATGACACTGAGCAACTTCAGTCTTCCACCTAGAAATAACAGCCTGGAATCGTGTGTAACAAGTCTTGAAATATCTGATTTCTGATGTCAACCAGGATTATTTTGTGTTTTGTTGTTTTTTTCCTACTGCACCCCATTTTGGGGGGAAACAGGGTAAGATGGTCCTGCAGCTATCCAAAGAGCCTTCCGCCCGTCTGCTGAAACATGTAGTGAGATGTTACCTTCGACTCTCAGATAATCCCAGGTAAACATTTACAGTATTTATAGGACTTTGGGGAAATACTCTGGTGAAAATGGTTGCTCTCTCTCATGACATAGCTTCTGTATCTTTAGGACAGGGAAGGGATATAACTATATTTAGTTTGTCTGAGACAGAACTTGATTAGTTCCTTTTAAAATATGAAGTGCTGAATTTAAAAATTCCATCAGTTTTATTTCCCCACTGTAACTCTACCCTACTCTAAAATTCCAGGGAGTCCAGACAGTTTCCAAAGAACCTTATGTATGATACATTACTCCTGTGGTTTGAGCTTTCTATTGCTATTCCAGGAGGTCAGAAACCAAAAGGTATTTTCAAAGATCTCTTAAGAAAGGAACAGAGCCCAGAGGGCTCTTGATATATTTTCAATTCTCTCCTTGATTCCTGTAAAGTCCTTGAGCTAATTATTTTATCTCCCTACGTTCAGAATCTTTCTGCCAGAAATCATACATTGAAGGTATAATGCATTTAGAAATGTTTGACTTTTTTCTTTGTAAATCCATAATTCATGCTGAAAGCCACTTTCTCAGATTCTGCTAAACCACATAATGGGGCAATTTCTGTGTTCCTAGGAATGGGGATAATGTGAACTTAGCCCCCTGCTACTGAGGTTATTCAAGCCCTAGCTATTTCTTCAACTATTTTGTCCTATTCTTCAGTGGTTCCAGTTTTCACCAAAGTTTGAAAATATGGTTATTTGAGATTCTACTTGTACAAAGAAACTAGTCTGAGTACAAAAGCTGTAACTTTGTTTAAAACTGCCTTAGAGTTTGCATTTACCTCTTGTGAGGTTTTCAGACTTGACTTTCTGCTGGTCACCTGTTAAAGAAAATGAAACATGTAAGAGTTCATCTGATAACATTGTTACCATAGTTTTGTTTTTACTGCTCATCTCTTATTAAGGGTTTTAACTATAAAACTAAAGCAGTTTTTGGAAAGACACAAATTTATATTAGTTCAGAATTAAAATTCATCTATCGTACTATAAGTCAGGTCATATTCCCTGTTAATGTACTGATTTTGGAAATGTTTTATTTACTATAACCAAATATTTCTAACATGAGTATATTGGCAGTACTTACTGCAATAAATCAGAAAGCAGTTTGAATTGAAGTAAACTATTGTACCATTTATTCCATTCTCTTGTCATGGAATTCTGTATTGGGCATAATTCTGAAAATGTGTGCAGACTACAGATCCTGGAGATCCTGAGCCTATGCCTCATGTAAGCTTTATAGAATTTTAATGGCTTCTTAAAGTAACTTGACAGAGCCATAGATTCCCAGGATTCTGTATATTTATGTCTAAGAAAGGGGCTCTTCCCTGTCCCCCAAATGTGGGTTTATTTGTTGGTCTCCCTGGTTGGTTTGTTTGTTTCTGATGTAGGGCACGTGAAGCGCTCAGGCAGTGCCTCCCTGACCAGCTGAAGGACAGCACCTTTGCCCAGGTGCTAAAAGATGACACCACCACAAAACGTTGGCTTACACAACTGCAGAAGAACCTGCAAGAGGGCCAGGTCACCGATCCCCGGGGCATCCCCCTGCCCCCTCAGTGATCCAACCCCATCCCTTCCCACTACTCACACAAGTTGGGGTAGGGAGGGGGAACCTTCGAGGAAAACAGCTCAGGTTTTATCGCCGACCAAGAATAGACAACCTCAATGCTGAACTGCACTGGAGAAAAGGGGCAAGGTACTCCTGCTGAGGTGTATGAGATGCCCTCTCAGGCTGCCTTGGGGACCTGGGTTCCCTCTGCTACTCCCAGGAAATGGGCTCCTGACACAGCAGTCTGCCACCACAGCCCCAGGAGGGTGTCAACACCAGCAAATGCTGTATTTGCAGCATGCCCAAGATGACCCTTCTCCCCACTTGTACCTGGCCACTGGCCAGAAGAGGAGACCGTGGTGATAGCAGCAGCACTCTAGGCTTGGTGAACGTCTGGGACCAAGCCATGTGGCGTTTTCTTAATTTTGCCTTCCTGGAAGACTCAAGATGTGCTTCTTCATTCTCTCTCTCAGTATTTGTTTACTTTGGTTTTTTGTTTTTAATCTCGGAGAGAGGTGTGTTTAGTGGACACAAGCTGTAATATTCAGCAAAACTTTGTCAACTGGCACTGTTTACAAGTCTGTTGTTAGCTGCATAAGCTCAATAAAAAGTTGGTCTGGGCATTACATCCCCTCTAGTAGGCCAATAGCTGCATGAACTATTGGGAGGAATGGGAGGCAGGGGAAAGGTATAAAGCCAAAGGACAGCAGGAACCCACCTCCAATTTTCCTTCCCTTTCCCAGTCTTCTACCCACAGTTCTGGATGCCACGAGGACAGCCTTGTTTTTGGCTTTAGCTGCTAGCTTTTCCAAATCTCAGTGCTTTCCCCTTTTTCACTTTCCTCCTGTTAAAATAGACGTCTTAATTCATCAGGCTGTCTTAAAAGGGTTTTATATTGGGGAGGAGAGATGGCGGTGGATCTCACCTTCAATTCAAGTCCTCAAAGATATTTTCTGGATGACTTTTAAAAGGGAGGGATTAAGATGAAAGGCTACTTGATCCCATCCTTTGCATTAGTATGAATTGCTGCATTTCCATCTGTCTTCATGATTGTACTTGAAGCTGTTTTAGCTAAATTGAGTTAATTTTATTCAGATTTAAGCTAGAGGGCTGAGTCCACTATCTTAGTCCACTCAGTTTTTGTTTTTGTTTTGTTTTGTTTTTGACACATTCCCTTTTGGTCTATGGGAATTACAGAGTTGCCACTTGTTCATATTGTGTTCAAGAATCCCCCTTCCTTCTCTGAAGCTTTAGATGACTCTATTCACAACCCAATGTAAAATGGCTTTGCTTTCTCCCAATCCTTGCCTATACCAACACCTGCTCTCTCTCTTATCCCCATCTCCAATCGAAGAAGGGATTGTTAGTCCAACTCTAGAGAGAGAGACCAAGTATTTTCTGTCCATATCTCATACAATTGGAGGTGTCTCTGAACAAGTTTGGGGAGGATCTGTAAGGGGCAAGCTCAGAAACCTTTGCAGAGGCAGTTTTGCCAATACAAGGGCTCTTACAAGCCGACTTTCATAAAGGGAGCCGGCCTCGTTAGTTGGCTTCTGTCTCATTGGAGCCAAGACAGTAGTAATTAAATAGCCTCGATGTAGGAAGGGTAGGATAAGCACTTATTCCCCTGCCTTCCAAAATGAAGAGGAGAGCCAGGCCAGCTCTCAGTAATCTCAAGCCTGAAGAGAAGAGGTATTGGAGAAACAGCATGGACTGGATAGACGTCTTGACTCCCTTTAGCCCACAGTTTGTATCTGGAGAGTCCAGCTAGTAACCCTGATTTTTGCCACCCGCCTTCCTGCTGAGCCAAAGTTTTCTCATTCCCCCTCCACTGGGGAAGCAGCTGAGGCCCAGGACCTTGCTCCCTGGGAAGTTCTTTTTCTCCATCTTCTGGTGCATTGGCCATGTTACTGTGCCAATAGTGTCTCAGTTCTTGCTCCATCTACTCAGCTGGGGGAGGGATGGAAATGGGAGTTGTTCTTGTAGTTGACCCTGACATCATGTGTGCATAAAGAGACTCCCCCCTCATTTTGTGTTTTCCATCCCTCTCACTCCCTCAACAGAATTGAAATAAAACATGCTTCTGTTTTTATAAAAATAACTTTTCCTTTAGACTGGAGATTTTATTTGTCACTATAGAGATATCTAGGCACTTTGGTCAGGTGATCCCCGTCACCCCTGCCTCTGTTCTCTATCCACCTGCACAACAAACACCCTACCCTGCCAAGAGGGCAGTGATGGTTCCTTTGTGGATAGGTCCTTTGGGAGAATCTTGCTGATTATAAAAGCTGTTTGGGAGACTGAGACGGTGCCCTCTATCTGATAAAGTCTCTTGCTGGAATAGAACCTCACTCCTGGCAGTAGTGGCCAGAGCTTAGTACTAGTGTGGGAGAGACTTCTATAAGTAAAGAGGTAACACTTGAAACATTTTATCACAGACTTTAATATTAATTTCCTTCTAAGATTCGAGACTTAGAGCACATCTCCAGAGTTGCTTCCATTCCTGTTCCTGGCTCTCAGTGGGATAGAACCAACCTCTGCTTCCAGCTTCTTTCTTCCAAGACTTGAGAGGGCCTCTGACTGTTTCAGTGGTGGAACAGGGCAAGGACAGGCAGTAGGAGCCTTCAGAGCATGCCTTCCTTAATATCCATATATGTGAGTCCCTTGCTCACTATTCCTGCTGCTCAGTGGCTGGGAAAGGGGGTTAATAGAAAGCCACTGCTATCAAAAGCCCAAGAAGGACCTCTGGAATAGGAAATCGCACAATGGAATGAGATTTTTTTCCTGAATATTGTAGAATTTAATTTTAAAAAATATTTTAGTACATTTATTTCAGAAGCAGATATAGCATAAGTTGAACAACACACCTAGCTTAATTGACATATAGAACACTGTCCTCTAAACCAATAGTATACATACTCCTTTTGATTACACTGGAAGCATTTTACCAAAATTGATCATAGCTGCACCATCAAGTGAGCCTCAAAAAATTTAAAAAAAAAAAAGATATTCTCTGAACCAAACACATGGGATTAAGCTAGCGGAAAAAAATGGAAAGTCTCTCTCTAGCGATTTACAAAACAGGCAGTACAATTCTAAATAACCCCTGGATTACAGAAGAATTACAAAGGAAATTAGATAATTTTAATTGCATGATAATGAAGATATGCCATATCAAAACCTGTGGTGTACAGGTAAAGTAGTACTTAAAAGAGATACATTACCTTAAATTCACACATTACAAAAGAAAGGCTGAAGTAAACGATCTAAGTTTTCATGTCAAGAAACTGGAAAAGAAAAGCAAATACAAAAAATGGAAGAATTTTAAAAAGCATATCAGTGAATTAAAAAACAAATGTACAATAAAGAAAATCAAAGCCAAAAATCATTCCCTTGAAAACATCAATAAAATTGATAAACCCTTAGTAAACTGATCAGAAGAAAGAAAAAAAAACGAACATACGTCAACATGTTAGAAATGGAAAAAGGGATATCACTTATAGTTTACAGTCACCAATCTCATAACCTGTTACAGAGACTAGAAAAAGGGAACATCCAATTCACTCTTAAAGCAGTGTAACCCAGCCACCAAAACCCACCAAGGATATCACAAGAAAAGAAAACCAGGGGCCAAACTCCAATGAATACAGACATAAAATTCCCAAAATAAGCAAATAAAATCCAGCAATATAAAAAAATGAATGTATTGGCCTGGCCAAGTGGCTCGTTGGTTAAGAGCTGGCTTGGAACACCAGAGGGCCCCATTTCGGATCCCACATATGAGGGCCAGTGACACTGCCCTCCACAGCTAAGATAGTGAACAACAGCTCAACCTGGAGCTGGACTACCGTGAGTCGCCGGCGACGGCATAGGCTGCAGCCCCTGTGGCAGTGGGTTGCCATGGGCTACCATGTGTAGCCAGCAGCCAGTGTGAGCGGCCCTCAAGCCACCGTGAGCGGCCGTCCAGAAGCCGGTGACTTATCTGCCTCGGCCGGGAAGAGTGCAATGATGGTGCCAACTTGGGCCAGTGAAGCAACGTCCTCCACAACTAGACTGAAGAACAAAAAGACAGCAACTTGTCTGTTCCCCCCCCCTAATTCCCCAAGAAAAATCTTTTAAAAATAATAATAAATTAAATAAATAAATAAAATTTGTTTGGAAATGCAGAGTGCCAAAATAGCCAAGGCAATCTTGAGTAAAAACAAAGTTGGAGTCCTCCCATTCCCAGACTAGTCTTACAGAGAGCACACACTTGTATTTTGTTGTATGACCTTTTCTGAAATGTCTCTTATGGAATATTATAGTGTTGGTATTTTTTATTTTAACTTCTATCATATTATTGTTGGGTTCATTTTATACCTCCTTATTCTCCCTTCCCCTTGGTTTTTTGGGTTTTCTATAATTTTTTTGGAATGGAGGAATGACTATATAGTTTCTGGTCTTCTGAAGTTATACATTCTGGTTTTTAATTCTTCAGGTAGCCTCATTCATGAGTTTTAAAATGAAATTTAATATTTTATGTTGCCTATTTGACCACCAAGAAGATTGGCTTTACTCCAGAAGTGTGAGGTTTGGCTGGATGGGTTGGGGAACTGGTCTCTGACTCCCTAGCCTGAATGTTGCAAAAAGAAAAATGTTTAGGGCATCTTCCCTGTGTCAGGAGGATGGTCTAGGCTTGCCTAGGTGGCAGCGTGAGAGTATAGTGTTTATGTCTTCCTCTTTGCCAGCTGTACTTTCATTTCAATTTGGGGCTTCTAGACCTTTCCTGGGCATGGTTCCCAGAAAGTCCCTCTACTGTTGCCCTGATCAGGTTTCTGGATCTGTTAATAATAGACAACAGTGGGGGAAGGGCCAGGATCATTATGGAAATAGGAACAACCAAACCAGATGGACAGTTCCTATGCCTGGAGCCCTGTCTCTCTGCTCCCTTCCTGATCTAAACAGCGTTTTGCAGGGGGCATGTTTTCTAAGCCACTCCTGGGAGCTATTCTAACCTGTGAAGGTTTCCAACTACCTGTCCCCAAAATCAGAACACATGATCTGGGAGCAGTGGTTTATGAGGACACTGAAACAGAACATTTGAAATCTGGACTCTCCCAGAAATTCCAGAATGAGTGATAACACTCCTCACAAAACACCCAGAAGGAAGGAGGTTGGGCAGCATTTAGGTGAAGCAAATAGTGCAAACCAGAAAGAGGCAAACCATATATGATCCTGGAGTGCTGAAGAGTGGGGAATGTGAAGAGTAAGCATGGAAAAATAAGGACATGATGATGCTGGGGAGGCAGAAACGGGAGAGCGAGACAGGCATGTGAGATACAGCCTCTATTAAGTAAAATCTGAAATCACAGTTTAAATGTCGATACCCCCCTAATCTTGCTGTTCCCCATGAATGGCCTCCCTCTTCTGCCTCCCCTCTTCCTTTATCAAAACCTGCTTTCAGTAGAGTATGGTAAACTCAACCTAGGTATAAATTGTGAAAACGCAGTAAGGCTTCAGAAATTCCCAGTTGCAAAATTTTGAAACCCTCTTATTGTAAAATATTACACAGATATAGAAAACTACATCAATAAAATGTATAGCTTAGTAAGTTATTATGAAGTGGAGATGTTTGTTAGCACCAAGTAGAACTAGGACTTGGCCGGCTATTTCAGAAACCAGCTCTGGGTCCTATCCCATCACAGCTCCTACCTCCCCCCCAAGGTAACCACTATCCTGACATTTATGGTAATCACTTAGGAGGATTTTATTTTAATGGGACTAAAGTTTTAGCTATAAATAGTCACTAATGGTAGACTCTTAGGCAGTTGAGGGGTGTTTGGGGGATTCATGTGAGGCAGCCAGATCTCAGCACACTTAAAATCACATTATTTCCAGTGATGAAGACGCCTCACTGGAAAAAGGATCCCACTGAAGTCCAACTACAGAGCTGTGCCCTATGCCCTCAGCTGCCTTGTTGTCTCCCACTGGTTCAGAAAGAGCCGTCCCCTGCAGTCTTTCCAAAGCAGAGCAGAAGTAGGTCCCAGCGCACACTGCCTGGGAGGGTGCAAGGGACTGGCTGTCTCTGCTGCTGCAATGTGAGTCCAGGACGTTCCTAAACTCCCCTGGGCCTCAGTTTCTCACTGTGAAGTATGGGGCCATAATAAAGCCCGTTACAGTCCCCTATCACTCTCCTAACTTGTTCCCCTTTCCTCAATCTTGGTTTCTGTTTCAGCTGCCTCTTCACTCACCCTGCCAGCAGCGTGTTACCTACCTTTTCCAGCTGGGTGTCTTTCCAGGCCGGTGCTCTTCTTTTTGCCCTGGATGCCTACACACCAGGAGTCTTGCTTCTCCACACACACCTTTATAAACGCGTGTACGTCCTTGCACGTGGGAGGTGCTGAACAGATGCTCACAGAGAATAAATGAGTATAAAGGAAGGGCAAACGAATTCCTGTACACATTTCTTCAATATTTAGTGAGTGCTTCATATGTACAGAGATACTAACCTGTCCCTCTACACTCTACGATCATACCTCTCCTCCCTCCTCATCTTTCCTCCTTTTCCATCCTGTTTCTTGTTTCCTTTCCCTGTGCCACAGAGCTAGACTGAGTGCCCTGTAAGATAGGATGCAGAGACTCAGAAGCAGGCCGGCTGGTGGAAACAGACACTGTGGACAGGCGCCAGATGAAATAAGGGCAAAGACAGCTATATAACAGCGAGAAACTGGGCAGAATGAAAAGCAGTGATTCATGGAGCCCTGCAACTCAGGCACTCCTTGGGTTTCACTTTGAGAGCTCTGGCGGGATTGGGGTCAGTGAGGGCTGGCATCAAGATGACAGGCAGCCAGGCTCCTCCTCCCTAGAGATGTGGTGCTCCAATCCCTCCCCTTAATTCTTTTCTACCTACTCCACCCCCACGACTCCCTCACTGACCAATGTCCTGGGCCTTTAAGAGTTAGATGGGCTGGACTGAGGAGAGAGCTCACACTTCTCCCCACCCTGCTCCTTCCTTCTGGCTGTAAGTGCCAGTCACAGCAGCAAACTGCAGTAGAAGAGGGGAGGAAGGCAGCGAGGACAAGAGCAAAGGAGCAAAGGAGGGGGCTGGCTTTCCTCATCCCACGGTGGAGAACATCGCAGAGCACAAGACACAGGACTGCTCTCCTGCCCAAGGTAAGTTCCTGGAGGCTCTGACCAGCCTCTGCTCCAAGCCCCGGCCTGCCTGAGTCCCTAGCTCTGCACTCCACGTTTATCCACCCTGATTAAATTGCACCCTGGATTCCTTTGCCAGAACAGGTCTACAAGGCTCCGACCTGATTCCCTCCAGCTTATCCTCTTTGACTTACAGTTTTCCTCCTGGCTGTGTCAGTCACCTCTTTATATGGGACCTCTTAGCTACCCAGGGCTGTCACTCAGAGGTGAGCCCCATCCTAGTAAGGGGAAGAGAGAGAATTGGAGTAGTTATGCTTTAGCATAGATTCATTAACAGATTGTTGAGGATGATTAGCAAATGAGGGTTGGCCAAAATCCAGGGAGCATAGAAATCCCTGGTAATAAGGAACTATGAGACTTCCTTGGAAAGAACCAGGGTTTGTATTCTATACCTTGTTCTCCACCTCCTCAATAGGCCAGGGCAGTTTGTTGGCATGCCCAAGTGCTGTGCTGAGCACTTGCTTTTAGTCCTGACTCTGCCATTAACCAGCTATGTGACTTTGAACAGCAACTCCCTGATCTGTGATAAGAGGGAGTTTAGGGTTTTCCAGACTTGCCTGTGTATCCAGGGTGCTTCGTAAAAATAAATCTTCCTGAGCCCCATCCTTGGAAATTATGATCTGGTAGATTTTGGATGGGGCTAAGGAATCTCTGTTTTAGGACATCTCTGTTTTAGAACCTCTGGGTTAGATATGATAAAAAGAGTCTTCAAGCTCTAACATTCTGAGGGCTATGACCTATGACTGGAGCCATCATGTCCTCTTTGTATGAACCAGGTCAGGCATAATCCTGCTCCCAAGTAAGAGAGCAGACACAATAATTCCTCCCTTCCTGCTCCTCAGAGCACCTGAGACACCCTGAATTCCACTGTAACGACTTTGGCACTTTTGCCCCAATCCATCTCTAGGGGACAAACCACCTGGAAGTTAAGGACCAAGTCTTGCTCGGCAGCCCTGGCACCTCCCCACCTTATTTTGTGTCTGTTTTCTCATGTGTATTGTAGAGGAAATCATCTGTATTCTCAAGGATCTCTATATACACGTCCAGGAGTGAACAGGTATGACCCAGTCTCTCTTACTCAGGCTTCAGCCTCTGTCCCTGGCCTCTTGTTCCCACTCCCAAGTCCTTTGTGCCTTCTCACCTAACTGCACCTGCATCAGCTGTGACCATTCTTTCCATCCTACCTTCAGACACCAGAGGAAACACCAAAACCTAGAACTTCTGGGTTCTGTCACATTCTCTTTGCAGTTTGTTTAGTTGGTCTCCTAGGATACAGGGGAAAGCGAGGGTGAGCAGAGGGGATGTGCCACTGGACCACAGTGTCAAACTACAGGAGCTGAGAACCAGAAAAAAGAGAGAGAGCTATGGAGAGAAGGGATGAGAAGGATGAAAAGAGGAGAGCAAAGAGAGTCTGACAAGTGAGCAAATGGGGAGGCAGAGAAAGGATCAGGAGAGAGAATGGTTGGGGAGGAAGGAAAAGGAAGGGGTCAGGCAGAGAATGGGGAAAGGAAAAAAAGCGAGAAGAAAGAAAAGGAAGGCCATTTTGTGGTATATGGTAGGAATAGGAAATGGTGGAGGGGAAAGACAAAACATTGGTATCCCACATTGATTCTTAGCCCTGCTTTAACCTGCTTCCTAGAGAAAGCCCTTTCTAAGGGTAGAGTCTTGGTGAGATCTCTGAGCTGGTCACATGGAGACCTTGGTTCTAGTCCCTGCTTTGCCACTTAATACATTTGGTAACTCTGGCAGTTCAGCTAATCTTTCTAGCCCTCAGTCCCCTTTTCTGTAAAATGAAATCCAGCCCTACCATTCTGTGTCTCCTTGGCTTGAAATTGGCTTTCTTACGGCCACATATCACCTGGATACAGCTTTTAAATAGTCAGGAATGGGAACAGGATTTGAAGAGGATGCCAAGCCCTGGGGTTGGAAGAGTTTGACAAAAGAGGATAGAATAATTTTCTAAGTCTGGTCTGAGAGGAAGTAGGCTCCAAGATAGGGGTGTCCTGGCACTTGGTCTCTGTTCTCAGGCTCCCCATGTTTTAGGACATTGTTGTCCAGGTGTAATGGAAGGTAATTTTGTCTTCTCCCAAGGCCAAGGCCCCACACCATCCCAGAGTCCCTATGCCCCAGACATGAGAGCTTTAAGTTCAGCAAGGAGATAAGGTAGGATGTTGGCAAGGGGAATTAAACTTCAACCCCAAGCTGACCCCCTTGCCTTACCCCAGAGTGTGAGGTACCTTAAGTCTGAAACACTTAAGAGGGACCTGTTACTTTCTACTTCAGTCTTCACATAGCTTTGGCAAGCCTCAGATTCCAAACTGTGCATCTCCTCCCAGAAAGTAGAAATGCTTTTCTGTCTCCAAGGAAGCACTCTGGGGCCCTTCTTCCATGCAGAGTTTTCTCATCCAGTCTCCCATATTCAGCCTCAGCCAGCAAAACCTTTTGTTCTTTAAACTGTTGCAGGGTTCTTTCTCTTCTGAGAGCTGCCTTGAGTTGTCCTTCCCACTTAGGTACGGTACAGACTGATTCCCAATCTCCCCCTCTCCCTCTGGGTACCTGCACATTGCTACTCACTTAGAAAGCCTTCTCTAGGTCCTGCAGTCGAGGAAGCTGTATTTTCAGTGACCTCTACCTTCTTCCTAAAGACTTTGCCACCCCCAGATGATTTATAGGCTCTTCCCACTAAAGAGAGATGGGACCCTAATATGCTGTGTGACCTCAGACACGTCCCATCACGTTCCTACACTTCTGCTCTTTCATTTGTAAAATATCAGAGTTTGAGCTGTACGATGTTTTAATGGAGCACTAGCTGAATGACTGCTTCAGAGATTCTTTTAGTTTTTTAGATGGTCACCATTGTCAACGTTTTAAACTTATCAATGAAAAAAATAACATTTCTATTCATGTGTAGATCATTTGCTTATACAAAAGCATAGAGCTTTGTGTTTTCACAGGCACTGACAGTTTGAAAATGATTTGGTCAAGAGTTGAGTGTTTCTTACAGGGGCAGAGATAGAATCAAAGTGGCCACATATCAAATCTTCTAGTTCTTTTCAAGGGAAGATTGTTGTTACCTACTAGGACAACAAAAGCGTTCCTACATTAGCGTATATCTTAAAGAAGGTACTCTTTTTTTAGTCAGTAGAGAAAACTTGAAAATGCAGTTCTGAGACTTTGTGATTTATCTGGTCCATTAAAGCTGAGAATAGCTGTTATGGACAGGAGTGTAAAATATACTTTACCATGTAAAGGTAGAAGAAGATGACTTATTTAGCTAAGTATAGCACCAAGTGTTGTAGAAGAGGTGAAAGAAACGCTCTGCCCTAGCCCTTCAGGAGCTGGGGGACTGACATGACAGCATGGAGAGGGCTCCCAGAATAGGGAAGCTAGGATGATTCCACTTGGAGAAGAGCAGGCTAGAATGTAGGGAGATTCCAGGTTCCGAAAGGGCAGCCAGCAAGATGGTGGTGCTTAAAAATGAGAAGCGGACTGGGTGACATCAGATTACCTTGTGGATTACAGGGTATTGGGAAGGAGAGGGGTATTCGGCAGGAAGCCCTGGTTTAGCACTCTCTGGAGATGGCTATGGGAAACAGCAGAGGCTCTAGAATTTGATCTACTTGGCTTTCAATTCTGAATCCCTGTGTAATTTCAGACAGGTTTCTCAGCCTCTCTAAGCCTCATAATCACCAAATTCAAATAGAAGCAAAAATTGCTACAGGCTGTGTAGATGAAATGCCTGACCCATGATGGGCAGTCAAGAAACACTGGTTTCCTTTTCTTCAGTTGATCTATTCTAAGACCACCTAGCCTTTTGCTCCACCTTACTCCTTCAGGTGACTCTGGCTCCGGCTGGTGGAGCAGTGGGTGATGGCGTCCCTGCTGCAAGGCCGTGAGTACCCCTGCAGAAGAGAGCTTGGGTAGACAGCCCAGGGACAGGGAGGAGGCTGGCCCCGGGCTCAAGGGCTCCTCCTGGGCGCTCCACCCTCCCGGCTGGCTCTCCAGCCCCTGCTTCTCCTGGCCCAGGGCTGCCCGTCAATCAAGATGTGCTGCTCATGCAGAAAGGCACGCTGATGCGGAAGGTGAGGTCCAAAAGCTGGAAGAAGCTAAGATACTTCAGACTTCAGGAAGATGGCATGACAGTCTGGCATGCCCGGCAGGTTGGAGGCAGAGCCAAACCCAGCTGTGAGTTAAATGGGTAACTAGGGGTGGGCACATGGGTGGATAGGACCCTGAAGAGCCAGCAGCCTAAGAACAGGGTAGGGACCAGGGTCCTGTGATGTGCCCTTCTGCTGTCCCACTTGTATCTATGTCTGTGCCTATAAATTGGAAATTAGAATAGTACTTGCCTCTTAAGGATGTTATGAGGATTAAATTAGTTATTGCATGTAAAGGGCTTAGAAGAGTCCTAGCAGATTACAAGGCTCACTAAATCGTAGGTTATATCTTGTTCTTCTTATTACATTAAGAGCATCATCTCAGGCAGCAGACTGCTTGGATTAAAGCTCTGGCTCTGACACTTTCTAGCTGAGTGCCTTTGGACAAGTTATCTAAACTAAACTTTGGTTTCCTCATCTGTGAAATGGGGATTAAACAGTACCTGCTTAGCAGGTTACAGGGACTCAATATATTAATGTCTAAATCATGGGACCTGAAACCAGGATGCATTTAATAAATGTTAGCCATTATGGTGAATATTTTAAAATACCATAAATGCATCATAAGTGTGCATCCTATTGACTGTAAACACTTTATGATCTGTATAAAAATCAGATCACAGGACACATCTAAGAGAGTCTGCCTTAAAGACATAACCAAAGCTCACAATCCACACCACCCCCAGCTGAGGAAAGAGGGTGGAAGAATTTCTCTGACTCCCTCCTAAACATCTGGAAAGAGGAAGTCCTCAAACCTGGAATGGGAGAATTGAACATGGAATATCATGCTTTGGTGTAACGGGCTCTATCCTGCAAGTGTGTTTCCATTTGTCAGCCTCACCAGTCCTCTTGTGATCACCATGTACACTGGCCATGTAAGGGACCACCCCTTATTTAAGATGAGGGCACTGAGGGCCAAGCCTTTTTTGGTCTGTGTCGTACTGCCAGCTGATGGCTGGAAGCCAGGTCTTGCCATTCCCAGCATAGGCCTCTTGCCATGCTGCCTATGAAAACAATGATTCATGTGGAATCTTAAATCCCAGGCTTTTGGGGTTTCAGCCTGTGGAGGCTGGGGTTCCTCCTCTCTATGGCTTCCCAGAGAAGGGAGTAATGGTTGACCCTTGGCTACTGCCATTTGGCGGACTCTCTTCCTCAGTGCCCCCACTTGCTCCTTCTCTGGCAGTCTCAATCTCTGACGTGGAAACAGTGCGTGAGGGCCATGAGTCTGAGTTGTTGCGCAGCCTGGCCGAGGAGTTTCCGCTGGAGCAGGGCTTCACCGTCGTCTTCCATGGCCGCCGCTCCAACCTGGACCTGGTGGCCAACAGTGTTGAGGAGGCCCAGATCTGGATGCAGGGGCTCCAGCTGTTGGTGGACTTTGTCACGAGCATGGACCAACAGGAGCGGCTGGACCAGTATCGGCAGGCTGGAGTCAGCGTGGGGGTCGGGGGTCACTGAAGGAACAGATGCTGCAGGGCTAAGGACAGGTGGGAGGGGGAGCAGGGCTAGGAAGGCCCAAGAGTCCAGATGGGGTGGGCAGGGGCAGCTCAGGCCAATGTGAGGCTGAATATTGAGAGAGGAATGGAGGCTTGAGGTGGCAAAGATGTAACCAGGCAGAGTTTGGGCATGAATCAGGCCCCCTGGGAGTGGGGAAAGGACAGCGAGAGACAAAGGGCCAAACAAGGTGCTGATCCTGAGAGGTTAACAGAAGATTCCAGTGGCATGAACTACCACAGGGTAGGAAGCAACCCCTCCTCAGAGAGCTTACTGGTGTTGGCTCACTTCAAATTCCCTAGACTGTATTCACCTTCTATGCCAGTTCATTCGTTTGTTCATCCATTCATTCATTCGCTCACCATCTACTAAGCAGAATGTATCTGGCACTGTGCCAGGCTTTTCAGTACAAAGATTAATGAGACTCAGATATCATGTTTGTCAGTGGAGAGGATGGAATTGTCCAAAATAATTTAAGTATCATGGAAGTTTATGGTACTTAGATTATTTGAGGGTGTTCAAAGGAAGGGGAAATATTTAATTCTAGCTGAGAGAGTTCTGGGAAAGCTTTAGGGAGAAAGTAGCATTTGAGCTGAGGCTTGAAAATGAGTAGAATTTGAACATGAAGAGAGGAGGAGGGAAAGACACTCCTGCCCCAAGGAGCAACATGAGTAAAGGCCCAGAGATAGGAAATTGAAGAGCTAGAGAGAGTGGGACATCAGAGAGCAGGGAGTTAGGGGTCTGGTCAAAGTACCGGGAAGACAGAGATGTGTGAGGAAGGCTGGGTTGGGGCCAAATCATGGCAGCGCAGGAAATCTTAACTTCTACATTAAGGGATTTGGACTTCTTTCTGCAGGCAACAGGGAGGTCCCTGCAGGCACCTGAGCCATGCAAGAATAAGATAGGTTGGTGTTCTGGGGAGATTATTCTGGAAGCTAATGTGGGAAATTAACTGATGTGGTGGAGAGAAGGGGAGCAAAGGCGGGGGAGAGATGTCAATGGATGAACATGCACAAACATCTGCACACACAAACACACACACAGTGCTTTTGCCTTGACTCAGACCTGGATGGTTGAGTGACTGGTTCCAGCGTGGAGACAAAGACCAGGATGGTCGGATGAGTTTCCAAGAAGTCCAGCGGTTACTACACCTGATGAATGTGGAAATGGAACAAGAATATGCCTTTCAGCTTTTTCAGGTGAGGCTTCTGAGGAAGGATTGGCAGAAGCCATCCAAGGCCACATCCTCACTTGGCCAGAAGTACTCTGACCCTATCTGGCAGCATTCACTTATCAAATCTCTACTCTGTCCCCTAGCACTATGCCAGGCTCAATGGGACGTGTAGGCCACAGTTCTTACTCTTCAGTCTTGTTGGAAAGGTGATTTGTAATCTTATGAAAGGTAAATAACAATATGTTATTACATCAGACCTCAAGGACCCCTCCGTCCATGGCTAGAAGGTCACAGGTGCCTAGTACAATGGAAAACTCCAACTGGAATGTAAATGAATAGGAGGAGGGATTTTCTGAATTTTAGGGACCTTTGGGGCATTTAACTCTTTCTAGTTGAAAATTTTCTCTAGTAGCAAATGGTATGACTAAAATTTTGCTTTTTTATTTACTGAAGCAGCTTCTGTGAACACTATCAGGAGTTCAGTGGAACCATTTTGGATCCACCTGTCAGTAAGACTGTCCTTACAAGACAAGCCAACGCCATAAAATTTGCTGTTAAAGAGTTCATCTACTCACCTCTAAACCCTCTTACAGGCAGCAGACATGTCCCAATCTGACACTCTGGAGGGAGAAGAATTTATAGAGTTCTATAAGGCACTGACGAAGCGTGCTGAGGTGCAGGAACTGTTTGAAAACTTTTCGGCTGATGGGCAGAAGCTGACCCTGTTGGAATTTGTGGATTTCCTTCAAGAGGAGCAGAAAGAAGGAGACCGTGCTTCTGACCTTGCTCTGGAACTCATTGACAGCTATGAGCCTTCAGATAGTGGTAAGAGGACCAGAGCAGAGAGGCCCCAGACTTGGGAGCAGGGAGGGGGACCATGACCCGAAAGGTTCAGAGACCAGCAGCCTTCTGCCTAACTCAAGGAAGACTGAGTCCACCCCTATGCCAGTCCCCTTCATCTTCATCTCATTCAACCACACCTCTGGAAGGAGAGCGGCCATTTCCCACCCAGATAGGACAGGAGTCTCTTCTGTAATGCTAGGTCTCTCTAGAGGAAGAACATTCCATTAGTCCCCTTTCTTCCATCATGCACTTGTTTCACATCCTTCACCTGCTAAAAGCTCTTCCTGATATCGACCTTTGGCCTCAGTGGAAATGGAACATTCTTAGTCCTCTTGCTTTGGCCTCTTCTTCTCTAGTGCATATGATTCCTTTTCGTCTAGATCCCTTCATGGTTCCTGTTTGCTGTCTCTTTACATGCTGGCTCTCTGCCTCTCCCTGGACTATCTCCAAATTCACCAAATGGTTCTCGAAGTCTCTAAGCCTGTGAAGGCCCTAGGAAGCTAGTCAGCCCCTGGCTGAGGGGGATGATGATGAGGCCAAAAATGTAGCTTTTTAACAAGTACAGCTAAAATATGTCCTGTCTGCCCTTAAACCTTTCTCCTTGCCCCTTGAGTAGACATCTTCCTGTCCCCATTCCCTTTAGAATGTGAGGAATTTACGTTATTAATAATACATTATTTATAAGGCACTTTCACATTTCTTACTTCATTTAGTCCTCACTACAACCTTAAATCAAAATCAGTAATCTAAATTGGGCCTTTGCTAAGTATTCCATTATGCGCCAATATCTCTACATGTCTTTTCTCTTCTAATCCTTCGAATGACCCATTGAAGTAGGTTCTATTATTAAGTCAGTGTGCAAAAGAGGAAAACAGGTTTAGAAAAATTAAATGACTTGTTCAAAGCAACAGCTAATAAGAGGAGGAATTGGGATTCAAACCCAGGTCATCTGACTTACTTGTTGCCTCTCTTGAAAATGAGGATTAGAGATGAGATGAACGAGCGCTGAACAAGGTTTCCTAAGTCTCAACTCCCACTTCCTTTCTCTCACTCACTCACTTACTCACTCTTCACTCACTCACGACTTCAACTAATGCTTACTGAGTACCTCTAATGTGCCAGGATCTACGCTAGGCACCGGTGATACAGTAGCAGGTCAGACAAGGATAATGGCCTCATGGAACTTAGGGTCAAGCAGAAAATGCTGGGATCAGTGATCCTGTTATTATATGAACCCTGGGCTGAAATGGGTGAGAGCTATAGAAGTAGTGTCTGGGCCCTGCCCGCAAAGGGAGTATAATTCAAAGGGATGTTGGACAAACACTCCTCAAAACATGATATGGGAACTGACGATAGGAAGAAACCCTCAGGCCAGGGTTGGCAGCAGCTACACAGCCCAGGGAATAAAACAAAGGTACCTTGGTCATGTCACTAATAAGTCTTTAACTTTGATTCTTTCTGGGTCTCATCATCAGAGCTTGCCCATCTATAAAATTAGCCCTTTGGACTAAATACTGTGTTGTCCATTATGGTAACCATGAGCGCCATGTGATTGTTTAAATTTAAATGAACTAAAATCAAAATTTGAAATTCAGTTCCTTAATTCAGTTCCACAGTCACACAGCTTATGTGTCTAAAAGCTACCTACTGCACAGTGCAGAATACGACATTTTCATCATTGTAGAAAGTCCCACTGGACAGCACTGGACTAGAATGATCATAATGATTCCCCTTGTGGCTTTGGCATTCTCCAAGGGTGGGGAGGATTGAAATGACAGGCACTGTGGGAGGCAAGTTTGGGATCTGGAAGCTGGGAGTGGACACCACCTCACAGGCAGGACGCTGGAGAGAGATGGGGTGGAGGCCAGACTGTAGGTGTGCTGGGGAGCTCCCGCTCAGAATTCTCTCACTCTAGTGTCCCCCCCACTCCACACCCTAGGCAAGCTGCGGCATGTACTAAGCGTCGATGGCTTCCTTAGCTACCTCTGCTCGAAGGACGGAGATATCTTCAACCCAGCCTGCCTCCCCGTCTACCAGGATATGACTCAACCCCTCAACCACTACTACATCAACTCCTCTCACAACACCTACCTGGTCGGGGACCAGCTTTGTGGCCAGAGCAGTGTCGAAGGATATATAAGGTGCAGTGGGAGGAAGGGAGAAGGGGTCGAGCTCATGAAAAGGGACCATCTGTGGGACATTGAGGTGTGCTGACAGTAGATAAAAGGAATTGAGTAGATGTGTGGGGGTTTGGGGCTGCGGATCCCTGGATACCTGAGAGACTTGGAGGAGATATTGAAGACTGGTGGGAGAGTTGTATAGAAGCCCTATGGGTAAATGGAGCTTCTCTCTTTCTTAGGCTATGAAACTCTCTTGGAACTGAGAGGTCCTGACAGATTTATCTTGAATAAATAAATAAACTAAATGTTAAATAGAAGGCAGTATCACATAGGAGTCAAAAACATAGGTTCTGGAGTCAGATCATTTGAGGTCAGTCAAATCCTAGTTCCCTCACTTGGTACTCTGGGGCTAAGTATTTAACCTCTCTGTGCCTCAATTTCCCCCATCTGTGAAATAAGGATGATAACTGTCTATTCTATCTGGGTTGTCGTGAGTATTTTATGAGATAATCCATGTGTCAATAGCTAATAAATGGTACCTGCTTTTATTGTGATTAATCATGGATTAGATCGAATAGTCAAGATATCTTTGCAGTGCCAGCAACTGACCTAGTAGCTTCAAGGGTTACAAAGGTGAGTGGAACATATAGTTTCTGCCCTAGGAAGTCTAGTAGAGAAAATCAAGTATAAATTTACTGATAGTTTGAATAATTCATGTGTTGTATAATGAAATACAGCCAGAACACCAGAAGCATCATGAGACAGTATGTGATGGCTTTCTAAGGAAAGATTGCGAGTTGGGTTGGGGGGGCGGTGGAGATCAAGGTGAGCTGCAGCAGTGTCCCAGTGGACAGAGAAGGGTCCATGGAGATGTAGCTTGAAGGGGTCTTGACAGGTAAGTGCCTGTGAGCACTGTTTTCTCCAGTGTGGGGAGAGGGTTCCTAGGTGGAAGATCAGACCTTGACCCCTCCTGTCCCTGGGGGGGTTGGGGTTCTTGCAGGGCCCTGAAGCGAGGGTGCCGCTGCGTGGAGGTGGATATATGGGATGGACCTAATGGGGAACCTATTGTTTACCATGGACACACCCTGACTTCCCGTATCCTATTCAAAGAAGTTGTGGCCACTGTAGCACAGTACGCCTTCCAGGTAGGAGCCCCAGGATGGGAACACTGGTGAGGCAAGAGGCTCTGAGGGAAGAGTGGCTGGCTCTGGGTCTGGGGGGATAAGAGGAGGTTACATTAAACGGCATACAGGTAAACAATTTTAATCGTGAAGCATCAGGCAAATATTAAGGGATTATTATGAATAAGTGTGGGGTGTGTTACCAGTAATTAGTTATCATAGAGGTAATTGCTAGAGATTGGTAAGTATTACTTCTAACAACTTCTGTCACCTATCTGGGTGACAGACAGGGCGGATAAGGAAACAGAGAAAGTGATGGGTAGGGCTGGGAGAGGATAGGAATCGGGAGATGAAAGCCTGAGGGTGTAACACGCACGTAACCAGGGAGATGGCCTGGCCTTCCCACTCTAAGCCTGAAAAATCAAAGGTCCTAGAAAGAGGGACCTGGGTTAGACCTGGCACAGGTCTGAAAGTGACTTTTAGATGTGGGGTGGACTCCAGACCCAGCAAGACCTCCTTGAGGCCTGGAATGGGGTCGGAGGAGCTTAGCAATCAGGGTACTTCAGTGGAGTAACTAGGTGGGACTGGAGACACAAGGAGGTTATAGGCTTTACAACTCTGGCTCCAGCGTTCCCTTCCCTCCCCATCAGACATCAGACTATCCAGTCATCTTGTCCCTGGAGATCCACTGCAGCTGGGAGCAGCAGGAGACCATAGCACAACATCTGACCGAGATCCTGGGGGAGCAGCTGCTGAGCACCACCTTGGATGGGCTGCTGCCCACTCAGCTGCCCTCGCCTGAGGTAGGGACCTGCCCCCCCAGCCCAGGCTCTACTGTGGCTTCCATGTCCCCCCACCTTGATGCCTTCCTCCAAGTTGTTTCCTTCTCACTGTCAGGTAGACCATCTTGCTCTTTAATATCCTTGGAGACTTTAATAGACTTTTTAAAAAATATAATTGAACACAGAATTCTATTTATAGTTCTCTAAATTTTAAATCACTTATTTACTTTATATTTATTTTTTCAATGGAAATATCTTAATTTTTTCCTGATAGTTTGCAATTGTTATAGACTACACCAGCAATATAGAGAAAGGGAAATACCCCCACCATAATATCAACCTTCCCCAATAATTGATGTCAATAGATTTTTTTTTAAAGATTTTATTGGAGAATCGGGGAAGGGGAACAGACAGGTAGACAAATTGCTGTTTTGTTCTTCAGTCTAGTTGTGGAGGACGTCGCTTCAACTGGCCCATGTTGGTATGATCATTGCGCTCTTCCTGGGTGAGGCAATCAGTCACTGGTCGGCCACTCACAGCGGCTCATGGCAGCTCTCGCCTGCTGCCGGCCGCAAGCCACTCGTGGCAGCCCAGCTCCAGGTTGAGCTGTTGTTCATCATCCTAGCTGTAGAGGGCGCAGCGTCACTGGCCCTCAATGTGGGATCCGAACCGCAGCCCTGCTGCTCAGAGCTGGCGCTCCCAAGCAAGCTCTTAACCAGCTGAGCCACTTGGCCGGCCTGATGTCAGTAGATTTTTAAGTGCTTATATAAACATATGTGTATATATAGTCACATTTTTTAAACTGAATGGGATTAACCTCTATATCCCTTTAGAGCTCACATATAATATATATCATGGGTGTCTTTTCATGTAGAATTTCTTCCTTTTTAACAGTTCTATAGTATTTCATTTTATGTTATAGACCCTAATTATTATTTTTTTTTAAATCCAAGCTCTTTTTTTTTTTAATTTTATTGGGGAACAGTGTGTTTTTCCAGGACTCATCAGCTCCAAGTCGAGTGGTTGTTTCAATCTAGTTGTGGAGGGCACAGCTCAGTGGCCCATGTGGGGATCGAACTGGCAACCTTGGTGTTATGAGCCTGCGTTCTAACCAACTGAGCTAACTGGTCACCCCCTGCCAGTCATTTTTATGTCTTCTGACTTTTCATCCTGTGTTCTAAAGGCTTTCTCACCTTAAGATTCTTCAAAAAGATTCTCTATTTTATTCTGATATCCTTTATGTTTTCTATATTTACATGCAAATCTTTAATCTATGAGGAATTTTTATGCATCAAATGTGAGGTAGGGGTCCCCATTGATGTTTTTCAGTATGGATGTAGATGTCACTAGTCTGCCTAACAACATGGAATCCTGACTGTATGTATCAAGCAGCTTCCTGTGGGAACTTCTGGCCACTCACTTCCTCCACCTGTGAAGCAGTGGGACCTGCATGGTCCCCAGAAGGGTCCCAGAGCAGACAGGTGGACAGGCTCCTTCCTTTTTGTCTCCTAGGAGCTTCGGAGGAAGATCCTGGTGAAGGGGAAGAAGTTAAGGACGCTTGAAGAAGATCTGGAGGAAGAGGAGGAGGAAGAGCTGGAGTCTGAACTAGAGAGGGAGCAGGAGGCTGGGCTGGAGCTGGAGGCCCAGTCTGAGGCTGAGACCCAGGAGCTGAGCCCTCGCAGTAAGGACAAAAAGGAGAAGGTAGGCCAGGAGAGTGGTCTTCCTGCTCTGGTGTCTGGTCAGAGAGCCATCGTGTGGAGAGACTAGGGGCCAGACAGGGTAGAGGGCCAAGGGGCAAAACAACCCCTGCCCCAGTGAAAGAGGCATAAGAATGCACACTTGGCACCACTATATATTGCCATATATAGATATATTGCAGTGGCTTTCCAACTTCTTTGGGCCATGGAATCTTTTTTTTTAATGAAATCTTATCTGGAAGCTCAGTATACAAAACAGACAAATGCAGAGCCATCCTAGTTGGAGCACCCATTTGGCTCTCTCCTGGGTCCGCTGGGTGACTCCTGAGACATCTTTGTACTACTACTCAGTCTCCTTAAAGGCCAGTTGAAAACCACTGATGGGTGCGTGTGTGCAGCATTATTATATTGGGTAAGTAGGGCTGACTGGAGTGACTGCCCTGACCTCGACTAAAGGGGGCTTAGTTAGAGAAAGCTTCTTGGAAAAGGTGAGTTTGAGGAGGGGCCAGAAATAGCCAGAGGAGGAGCAGGAAGGGGTGGGGAAGGTGAAGTCTCTGAGAAGGTTGTCCCTGAGTAGTCAGCTCCCTGTGGGGAAGGGGAGCCATGTGTGGGGCCACCACGATTCTCGTTTGAAGTCTGCATTTCTCTCTCTTGCGCATGTGCTTGGCTCAGCTGGCTGATGTCTAGCTTATCCTGCTCTCTGGGGCTGTGCTGTATAATCTGCTGCCATGTCCACGGATGGAAATGGGAATTCAGGAGACAAATCTAAAGATATTACTCTGGGATCCTCATATCCTTGCAGCTGTGACTTCCATGACCATTTGTATAACTTGACATATCTGTGGGTTCACGTACATGTTGACTAAAAATTGTTAATTTGGTTTAAAAGACGAGAGACAGGAAGAATGAAACTTGTTTAAAAATGATAAATTAAAAACCTGTTACCCAGAAAGTAACATAGAGCAGACCCTTCAAGCCCACAGGCGGAAGCTGATCCCACCAGTGAACACAGACTGCCTTCATTCCCATTCCCACCCCCAGGTTGTGATGTGCTCGCTGTTTTGTCTGCCTATCTGTTGTCACACTATGGTCCAGGCTCCTCTTCCCAAGCCTGGGTCCCCTCTCCTTCCCAAGCAGGTGAGGTAGAGGGGAGAATGCAGTGGGGAGGAAGTGGGCAGAGGCCTAGGTCTGGTGGGGAAGTTCTGATCTTGGCCATTGGCTTTCTTCCTTCTCAGATTGCTGATGGTGCAATTCCATCGTCTTCTCTACTTTTTCCTTTTCCAGAAATCCACGCCCATCATGTGTCCATCCCTATCGACCCTGGTTGTCTACATGAAGACTGTCTCATTCCATAGCTTCACTCATTCAAGGGAGCACTACCGCTTCTATGAATTATCATCTTTCTCTGAAACCAAGGCCAGGCGCCTCATCAAGGAGGCTGGTCAGGACCGAACGGGAGGGGCAGGGAGGGAATTGGGATGAGTAAGGTCAGGCCTGATGGGCAAGCAGACGAGTCGCAAGAAAGAAGATGAGGGAGCTAAGGAGGGATCAGGGAGCTAAGAAACTCCTGAGGAGGCATGGGGACAGGAATTATATTGGGCTCAAATCTCGAGAGAAGAAAGCTAGAAAGCTAGAAAGCAAGTAGGGGAGGTGGTCTGGATGGAAATGAGTAGAGGCACAGTGAAGTTTCCTGGAGCCAGCCTCGGGAGATGCTGGGAGAAGAGTGAAGTCAGTGGGCAGGGTCCCTGGGACCCGGGAAGGGGAAGCACCCACCCCACACCCATCTCTCTACCTACACCCTTTTTACAGGCAATGAGTTTGTGCAGCACACCGCCTGGCAGTTAAGCCGTGTGTATCCCAGTGGTCTGAGGACAGATTCATCCAACTACAATCCCCAGGAACTCTGGAATGCAGGCTGCCAGATGGGTGAGGAGGTAGTAGGGACAGGGAAGAGGAAGTGGAAAAGCAGCAGGTGGGAAGTAAGTGCCCGGGTGGCAGTAGAGCCAGGGAATACTCCAATAAGAGTGCTAGGCTAAGTTATCTATGGAGGTGTTCCCAGCGGGCCCTTTTATGCCCAACATGTCTTTTTTAACTCCCTGAAAGAGGAGCTAGATGGCCCCCCAAGGTGAATCCTTCCCCTCTCTTCTTCTGGGGCCCTCAGTGGCTATGAATGTGCAGACTGCGGGGCTTGAGATGGACATCTGTGATGGGCTCTTCCGCCAGAACGGTGGCTGTGGCTATGTGCTGAAGCCAGACTTCCTACGTGATACCCAGAGTTCCTTCCATCCCGAGAGGCCCATCAGCCCTTTCAAAGCCCGGACCCTCCTAGTCCAGGTATAATGGAAAGCAAAACCATTGGAAGAAACTTGGCCTAGTTGGGCTAGAAGCAGGGGGAAGAGGCCTGACAGGAGTGTAACGGGTGAAAAGTCCCTTGAGAGGCAGGATAGCCTGATGGTTAGCAGCATGGACTCTGGAGCCAGTTGCCTAGGTTCAAACCCATTTACTCGCTGGGTAACGACAGGCAAGTTCCATAACCTTAGTCTCCTCACCTGCATCACGGGGGTAATACCACCACCTACCTCACAGGGTGGTTGTGGTTAAAATGAAGTGCTTACAACAATGCCTGGTGCGTAGTAAGTGCTATTAAAGGGGCTGCTGTCATTATTAACCTTTCAAACCTTGTTAAACTTCCACTTAGATGCATTTTAAATTGCACATAGATTACTAGAAGGAAATATATTACCCATGGAGGACTGGCTTTGCAAACCCAAAGCTGGAGCACGAGGTCCTGTGTCTCCTGCTTCCCTCACCTTTCCCCTCTCCCCTGGGGTGTGAGCTGGAGTGGGAATGGGCTGAGCAGGAACCACTGAGGTGTTCTAGAGCCCTGGTTGCAGGTGATCAGCGGTCAGCAACTCCCCAAAGTGGACAAGGCCAAAGAGGGGTCCATTGTGGATCCGCTGGTGAGAGTGGAGGTCTTTGGCATCCGCCCAGACACAACTCGGCAAGAGACCAGCTATGTGGAGAACAATGGTGAGAGATGGGCAGTGCTGGAGGGAGGTGGGCGGAGCATGACTCACTTTCCTACCATCCTGCCCGCCATTAAATAGAGCCCATGTCAGCACCCTTTCTCCCCCTACCTCCATGGGAGGCAGTGAGGAACAGGACAAAGAATCAGGACTTGGACGTCTTGCATCTGAATCCTGGACCATCATTTATAAACTCAAGTGACTTGGGCAAATTGCTTACCCACTGAGCCTCAATTTCCTTACCTGTAAAATACTGATTGCTATGAAGATTAAATGAGAACACAGGGAAAGCAACCCAGCATGGGCCTAACGAAATCCTCAACAATATCTATTCTTTCTTTCCCTCCCTCATTCACACCTTCCCTCTCACCTCAGGTTTTAATCCTTACTGGGGGCAGACACTATGCTTCCGGGTCCTGGTGCCAGAACTGGCCCTGCTGCGTTTTGTGGTAAAGGATTACAACTGGAGATCCCGAAATGACTTTGTGGGTCAGTACACCCTGCCTTGGACCTGCATGCAACAAGGTGAGCTCCTCCTTTGACCCCTGGTCAAACCCCCAGCTCTGGCTGCCTGCCTAATGCAGTCCTCCTGCACCTTTCCAGGTTACCGCCACATACACCTGCTCTCCAAGGATGGCACCAGCCTCCATCCAGCTTCCATCTTCGTGCACATCTGCATCCGGGAAGGGCTGGAGGGGGGTGAATCCTAAGGTGGACACTTCATGGGAAGGGTGGGTGCACTGGTTTTAGATGGTAAGAAAGACCTGGAAAAATGCTCCAGAAAGCAGAGGTGACATAAACCACGCTTTGGGTTGTGCATTCCTAGGCACAAAATTACATCCCTCTTCCTAACAAACAAATCTAGGACCGGATTTTTCACCTTCTTTCTCTTCCCTTTCACAAGCCTTTTGGTATATTTCCTGCCCTTCCCCTCTGCACAATCTATACTGGAATTCCTTCCTTCCTCTTGCTGTGGGCGTAATCCCATACCTAGACCTGGGACTAATCTCTCCCATCAACTCTGGCTCAAAGGCGGACTGCGACTAGAAATCCAGAAAGGGGTGTGGGGCAGAGAAACCCTAAGAGGCATTATCCCCCATCCCTGACTTCCTCAAAGCCCAGAGCCAAGGAAGGAATAAACCAAGCCACAAGGCTCCCAGGCAAAGGCTGGAGAAGGCGACCTGACCCCAGGACTGTACTATGACTCTCAAGAGAACGCGGCTCAGTCCTCGAGAGTCCCCAGGGGGCTGCTCCTCCTGAGCCCCGCCAGGAGAAATACAGCTGCGCTCTCCAATTTGGCTTGAGTACATGTGGTCTGTCATTTGGGGCAAGAAGGGGAGATACGAGGGTTGGGGGACATTTGGGTAGAGAGGTGGGGCAGGGAAAAGGTGGAAAAGCAAGTTTCCAGGGGTCCCCTGCATGTACTAGATAGAAAGGGTACAGAAGTATGGCTTCTAAGAGGCCGGCAAAAGGAGCAGACAAGGGTGTATGTGATCCCAGCCCTACTGAAGAATTTGCCTGGAACAGTCCTGGTTTATGTCTGCTGTCCCAGCATAATTATTAATGGTACCCTCTTTAATTTTCCCGATGTGTCCCAGTTTAGATGATTAATTATACAGTCACCGTGAGGCACTCACAGAATTCTACATTAAAAAATTGGCCCAAATCATTTGCCTTTCACACTCTCTTTGTGCTTTAACTCTAGTGCAGCTGCTGACTCAGTCTGAGGACTGATGCTGAATTAAAGCTGCTTCCTGGGAGGCTTAGTGGGTGGCAGTCCTTCCTGCACAGGTAGACAGAGTGGCTCGGAAATAGGGAACAAGGCAAGGGCCAAGACAGGCTCAAGGACAGAGAGAAGGTATATCTGGGCCTGTCTGAGAATTCTTCACTCAGTGAAGATGGAAGGAGACAAAGAGGAGGCAGAGGTCTACGAGGGGACAGGGCAGATCAATAAGACAGCCCGAAATGTTAAGACAGGGACTGGGATGAGACTATAAGCTAGCAACCATTCTGTTTATCATGCTTTATAGAGCATTAGGCACAACAGCACATGCGGTTAGATACAACTGTCTTGGGGATGCTGAATGAAATTAGGACTTGACATAGTAAGAAGGAAAGAGGAGATGGAATGGGTAAAACCAGGATCTTACAGCCAGCGAGTCTGGTGGAGCGATGAAGAGACTAGGACCTCACAGGTTAAAAACACAGTGGCCTCAACATGAAATCCATTTGTGGTCCATGTCTGTCTTTTATATAGCCATCAATTTCAAAGTATTAGAGCCAGAGTCCCAGGAGGGTTCCAGCCACACTGACACCCCAAAGCTAGCCCTTCCTTATGCTCTGGGCTTCTCAGGCTCGCTCTGGTTTCAGTCTGCACGTCTTACAGCACACCCTCTTTGTGTCTGGGAAGTGGGGTGGGCTTTCAGCCCTCAGGTCCAGTTGGAGGAGCAGAAGGAGCAGGAGGGCTGGGGTCCTCCAACTGCACATCATGCAGGTGCACTGTGGGGGTGGTGGGGTCTTTGCCCACGCCTTGGTTTGGGTCGGCCTGGTCGGGGTGGTGCCTGCGCACATGCTTGACCACCTGGAATTTCTGCTTGGCCTTGTAGCTGCAGAGGCGGCAGAAGAAGGGGTGGCGGTCAGTGTGGGTGAGGGCATGATGGCGCAGGCCAGCAGCCCAGCGGAAAGCACGGTGGCACACGTTGCACACGTAGGGCTTGGCCTCGCTGTGCTTGCGGAGGTGGGTGCGCAGCAGGAAACGTGTCTTGAAGGCCTTGCCGCACTGCTCACACATGAAGGCCCGTGCTTCCCTGTGCCGTGTCTCCTGGTGCACGCGCAGTGCATCAGCACGGTTGGTGCGGTACTCACACTCAGGACACTGGTATGGCTTCAGTCCTGCAGGACATGGCAAGGACAGAGACCAAATCACCATTGAAGAGGGTGGAACAAGGGTCTGTGGACCCTAAGAGTCACTGATTGTGGGACATAAAGAGCACAAGCAACAAGCTGACTAGTCATCAGATTTTTGGAATCTTCCAGTCTTTTGTGACATTTCTGTGCCCTTCTCCTAACCCAGCCCCTTGTATACAATAGGTGCTCAATGAATGCTGATAACTAACTGGACTTCTAAATAGCAACCTGCTAGCAATGGGTACTCAAAGATGATAGGGTTTCCAAATGGGAAATCCCAACCTCCTTTTGGTCACGAGGTACTCATGGAACTTGATGGAGGTGAAACAAGTGGCATTCATAGAGGCAGATGGCCTTGAAATGCATCTGGTCAATTCCTTTACATGAGGAGATCATATGCAATAATCACAGGCACATGCTCGTGATTGTTAGCACATCTGAGAATCTGTAGTTTGTGGACTCCATACCCAGGAGAAAAAAAGGATAAGTTAACACAGGTGAACCCTCCCATTGTCTCCTCTTTACTCATGACAGTTCCATCATGTCTGTAGGAAACAGGTAGATCCGCCCTCAGTCACTCATGTTTGATTTGGGGGGTTCTCAGTGGATGTGGGTGACCTGGTGCCACAACCACCTTGGAAGCGTTTGCAAAGCACATACACCCAGGCTCTCAGGTTCACCTGTCTTCTGATTCTGATCCATCTTCAGTGGGTTGGGAAGCTATTTTGGCCATTCGGCCTACTCACTACCCACAATGTGAAAATGACGTGCACCCCGAATCTAAGTAAGGACCTCAGGGAGGTTGGGAGTACCAGGGAATGGGGGAACCCTTTGGACCTGTCAAAATCACGCAGACTCACCTGTGTGCTTCGTCATGTGGTACTTGAGCTGGTTGACCCACTTGCACTTGTAGCCGCAGTCAGGGCACAGATACTTCCTCTCCTCCTTGTGGATCCGCATATGGTACTGGAGAAGGGAAGAGGAAAGAAATACTGAGAAAATGTGCACTTCTGGGTACTCAATGGGCATGGAAACAGGCAGAGAATCTGCTGGCAGATAACCGTATTCCCTGCTCCCATTCTATCCATAGTCCCGTTACCAATCAGGTTCCCCAGTCTGGCCACTTTGACACCAACCTAACCTGCTGGGCCTACCCTTAGGTCTTCCCTGACTATCTCAGCTCTGACACTTATTACCTGTGTCTTTGGGCGACCTAACCCCTAATTCTCATCTTATTAATCTGCAAAAATGGGACATAGTAAAAGTAACTGTATCTCACATTTCTGAAAGGATTAAAATTACAGTGCCCTATATACAGTAAATGCTCAATAAATGTAGGCTGTTATAAGTATCTAGATTACCCCCAGCCTATGACATGCCTAGCATGTATTATGGAACTTTATTTTTGCAACAACCCTATGAAGGGTTATCTGTCCCCTTTTTACAGATGAGGAATATGAGGCTTGGAGAAGTTAAGCAATTTGACGAAGGTCACAGAGCTGATATTTGGGAACCCAGGTGGTTTAACTCCACAGCCTGTACGCCTTCCATTCCTGGCCCCTCTGGTCCCTGACCTTACCTTGAGGCGAGAGGGGTCAGCACAGGCATAAGGACAAAGGTGACAGTGGTAGGGCTTTTCCCCAGTGTGGATGCGGCTGTGCCAGGTGATCTTCTGCCGGTTCTTGGTGCTGTAAGCACAGTCTGTACACTTGTAGAGGCGGGTGCCCCCATGCCCTTTCACATGGTGATCTAGCACCAGCTGATGGCGGCACGCAAAGTCACAAAAGGGGCAGCGCAGAGGGGGCTGGCCAGCATCCCCATCCCCGTCTGAGGCTGCCGCCACTGCTGAAGTCTCCTCGTGCTGTTCCAAGTAGTGCTTCACCAGGCCCACCCGCTCCCGGGCAGCAAAGTCACAGAGCTGGCAGCGGTGGCTGAAATGCTGCTGCCTCCGGTGCTCATCCAGTGCTGGCCGGCTAGGGAAGATCTGCTGGCAGGCCCCACACTCGAGCCGTGGGTTCTGTTTACAGGTGTGTCCTCGCAGGCTGGCAGGGCTGGGGCACAGCAGCCCACAGCGGGAGCAGTGCAGGGGGCCCTCAGTGGCCTCCGTAGGAGAGCCAGGGGCTGGGGCTGTTGGCTCAGGATGCCGGCGCAGAGCATGCTGCTTGAGTGCTGTCTCGGAGCTGAACTGGGCCTCACACTGGGGACAGGCAAAGGCTGGGGTGCCCTGGTGGCAGCTGTTGACATGGCGAGTGATATCGTGGCGAAGGTAGCCACTATAGTCACAGAGTGGACAGAAGTGGGTGGGTGTTTTGTCATGAACCCTCAGCCGGTGCAAGCGCAGTTTTGAGTTGGTACCAAATGTCTGGGGACAGGAGCTGCATGGGATGCGGCCAACTCCTGTGTGTCGGGACTGGTGAGCCTCCAACCGGTACCGTCTGGTGGTGGAAAAGTCACAGAAAGGGCACTGATGTGGCTTTACTCCCTCGTGCTTGAGCCGCCGGTGCTGCTGTAGGCACCTGGTCTGTTTACAGATGAAGCCACAGTCCCCACACTGAAGAGGGGGCCGGGGCCCGCGGGCTGGGGCCACAGTGGGGTGCCGCCGCTTCTGGTGCAGCTTCAGGGCAGCCGCAGTGGGAGCAATAAATGAACAAAGGCCACAGTGCAACTCTCCAGACTGCTCGAGGGGACAGCCCCGAGTCTGGTGAGTCCTCAGAGCCCGCTCCTGCTGGCAGCTAAAAGGGCACGTGGGGCAGGAGAAGCGAGCCCCCTTCTGCTTTGGAACCAGAGCTGAGTCCCCATCACCAGGGCTGCACTCTGTACTCCCACTGTTTAGGGGAGCAGAGTCCCCATTGCTCAGTGGGGACACAACAGGCTGGGTCTGCAAGGCCCCTCGCTTTCCTCCTCCACTACGTACCCCCCGGCAGCCTTCGGCCACGTGAGAGGTAATAGAGGAGAGCCGAGAACAAAGGAACATGCATGAGTTGCAGTGAAACTTGCCCTGCTCAAAGTGGAACTTCTCAGGGGGTGAGGAGTTTCCCAGAGGAGGTACTGCAGGGACGGAGAGGGGGGCCAGAGGCTCCTCTATTTCTTCTGGTTCCCTAGGAAGCTCAGGAGCATTTTTGGGGCGCACTAACTCTACCAATGGTGCAGGTGGGGGCTTCCCACCTTCTGCAGCCTCTGAGGCCTGGGTGCCCGGGGACAGAGGACGCAGAGGGATGAGTGACTCTGGTCTGAGCAAGCCCTTGTTTTTTCTGAGAACAGGGCACTTCTTCAGCAGGTGGGTGCTAAGGCCACGCTGTTGCTTGAAACTAGCCCCACACTCAGGACACAGCAGGGGTTCTCGGCAGCCTTGACACCCAGTCCTGGAGTGCAGACTCAGGGCCTTCTCTCGGCGGGTAACAAAAGGGCAGTGAGGGCAGCGGAAGGCCCGCCCCTCTCCTTGTATTACTACCATCTGAACCCGCCCCTCCAGCACCAGTGCCTCAGCCTGTTCTTTATCCTGTTTCCTTAGTGCCTTCAGTAATGACTCTGACTCAGGGAACTGGGGCAGGGGTGCTGTCTCCGTGGGTGGAGTTACCTTGAAGGTTCCCACCCAGCTGTTAGGGCATTCCTCTGAGGAAGGGGGGCTGCTGGGGGGCTCAGGGACTGTTTTGTCTAGAACTGGCTCTTCTTCAGCACCCAAGCCGGAAGTCTCAGCACCTTCAAAGGTGGACAGCTCTGTCAAAGTTCCATCTGGCACCTCCAGTCTCAGGGGCCCTGAGGGATCCAGGGCTCTGAACTCCACAGGGGCTGTTTCAGTGATCTCCTCAAGGGGGGGCTCGGCCACAGGTTCCAGCTCTACTCTCAGGGCCTCTAGATGTAGTGTGCAGCTGCCCTCATCTACCTCTGCTGGACTGGAGCTGTCAACTAGGTCATCCCCTTGGGGAACCTCATTGCCATCCTGTCTCCCGGCACTGTCCTCCTCACTGGCCTCTGGCAGACCCTGGTCCAAGCTGGGATCCACCACAGTCCCAGGGTCATGGGCCTGCCCCGCAGGCTGGGCAGACAACTGGCTTGAGGACTCTGAGTCTGGAGGGGGTGTCAGGCATTGCCTGGCCCCCTCCGGCTCTTGGGCTGCATAGCGGAGCTGCCAGACCTGGTCCCCAGGCACGTAGCCATGAGCCTTGCGCTTGTGGAAGAAGAGGGTGGTGTTGCTGAAGGTGCGGTAGTCACAGAGGGCACAATGGAACTCACGGAGGCGGGTGTGCTTGCAGTTCTCATGGCTCAGCAGGGCCTGCTTGTGGCGGCTCTGGTAGCTGCAGTAGCGACAGGGGTAGAGCGGGGCTGGCTTGCCGGAGTGGTGCTGGGATGCCATGTGCTTCTGCAGCTCATACTTGCGCTTGCATACAAAGGCGCACACCTCGCACATCAGGGACTTGCCCTGGTGCTTCAGCTTGTGGCTGCTCAGTTGGTCAGCCCGGTGGCAGCGATAGGAGCACTGGTTGCACTGGTATCTGGCGAGGAAGGACGAGACAGGGAGTGAAATCATCGCTATAAATCAATCATAACAACCAACAGTCACTAAATACTTACTATGAGTCAGCATCTATACTCAGTATTGTACATATACCATCTAATTTAATCTTCTTTGCCACTACCCTATGAAACAGGTATTCATTTTACAAGTGAGGAGACTAAGGCACAGAAGTTAATAACTTACCTGAAGTTACAAAGTGAAGGGCAGAGACAGTCTAGTTTCACGGCTTGTGTTCTAGCCCCTACTCTATATTGCTCCCTAAAAGGAAGCTATCACAAATCAGCAATCCGATGAGGACTTCTAAAGGAGCTGACATGCCTACAGCCCCATGAGGCAGGTTTCTGTGCCTAGTCCCCAATCTCCCATGAAGGCATGAAAACGAAGGAGAAACTCCCTGGCCAGCTGTGCCGAGATTAGAAGGGAACTTGCCTGAATTTGGAAGTGGCCAGGACTGGGGCCACAGTGTAGCCTATCTACTTTCCCGGGACCGGACTCTAAGAACTCAATGACACCTTAGTGCTTAGGCCTATCCTCTGGGTCTATGCTCCTTCCCTGAGCCCAGAGATCTCACTGTGCAGAATGGACCACAGGCACAGAGGCCAGCTAGAGGCAATGCAGCTGAGAAGACAGGAGCACAGGGGCATTCTGAGGCATCTCCCGGGGGCCAGAAGAGGAATGGGCCACAGTTGAATTCAAAAGGAGGCTAGCTTAGCGTAAGGTTCCTGGGATAGGCGTGCGCTCATACCTGAGGTCCCCTAAGTGTTTTCGCATGTGCACACTGAGGTAGTGCTTCCACTTGGTAACATAGCCACAATCTGTGCACATGTAATCCTTGGTGTTGGAGTGGGTCAGCATGTGCTTGGATAGGTAGCTCACGTCTCGGCACGTGAAGTCGCACAGCTCACACTTGTGAGGTTTCTCGCCTTAAGTATGGGTGGGGATGAGAGGGGAGAAAACACAGGTCACACATAGATGGAGTAAGCAGACGGACCGTTTTCCCCAGCAACTTTGTCCTGACACCAGGCAGGAGCAAAAGCGTCACGTGCTGATCACAAGAGTCAATGTACTCTCACATAACTACCCCTCCGCTCCAACACCAGTGAAGATGGGAGGACAAAGACTGAACTTTGCAAAACTAGCTGTAAAGCCCACCCCTGATTTGTTATACAGCTTGTTGGTACCAACAGCCAACTGCTCCACTTAGCCCAGTTCTTTCTGGTTTTCTGGAAAAGGAGTAAACATCAGGCAATGCAACATCATGGCTGAGAACCTGACTCTGGAGTCCAACACAGTAATAAAGATATTAATAGCCAACATGTACAGAGTGCTCACTCGGTGCCAGGTAACTTTCTGAGCACTTTATAAAAATGCTTCCTCTCAATGAATCCTCACAATAGCCCTATGAGGCAGGTGCTATGATTATCCCACTTCAGAGGAAGAAGCTAAGGCACAGAGAAATCAGAGCTATTAAGTGGTGGCTCAAAACCCAAGTTATTGTTATATGGCCTTGGGCAGGTCATTTAACCCTCTAAGTCTCAGTTTCCTTGGCTCCAAAATGAGGGCAACAAAAATGCTGACCTCACATGGTTGATATGAAAATTAAACCAGATGTCCCAAAGTCCTCCGTGGTGCCCAGTGAGAACTTGAGGGTGAGCGGTCCACGGAGTTGGTCAAAACCCAGCTCTAAGAAGCGGGAGGCCATGTTCCTTCAGGACCCGTGCCCACCCACTCAGCTCCTTTCTCTATGGTGAGAAGCAAGCAACGTGGTGTCCCAGCTCTTGTTCTGATACTAGCTGTGATCCTGAAACAGGCTATTTACATTTTCAGGGTTTCTCATCTTTACCTACCTTCTTTACAAGATTGTTATTATGGATTAAATGAAATAATATATATGAAAGAACTCTGTAAACTACAAAGCACTATATAGATGTACGGTTTTAGGACAGCCCTCAGAAAAATGAGATTTTTGTGACTAAAGCATTTATAGAAATAAACTGTTCGATGGGAACAACAATGGCTTTGTCCCAAGCTGCCTAAAAACTGTCCTCCCCAACTAAAGAGTCTTTGATAAGATTTCTAAATGTTTTATCAATCCACTATGCTTCCACAGAGATCACAAATGGCATGATGATGCTATAGCAGGAAGCCTGATTTGGTTGTCAAAGCATCAGTAATGCTGGCAACCAATTAGAAGTCAGACTTGAAATATCTGCGACTTCCAGGTCACCAGACATGAGCGTGTTTCAGCGTTACAGCTGTGACATGATTGTGTTTCAGTGTCCCAGCTGCCAAAGCTATAACATATCTGCATGGCTCAGTCTTCTCACCCCGAAATCTCACAGCCCAGGCCTGACTAGGAGTGGGTAGAACTGGACAGGGCCTTAAGGGTAAGGCACGACAGCACAGCGGTTACACTGCAGGCTTTGGATCACGCTGCCTCGATTTAAATCCTAGCCTGACCACTTTACTAGCTAGGTGATACTCAGCTTAAGGCTCACAAATTCCAAATACCAGATTTATCTCTAGGAACACTAGTCCAAATGAGACAACAAATACAAAGCCCTTCATGTGTCTGGTACACAGTGAAAGCTCACATCTGCCATTATCGTCACCACCACTATCGCTATATTATCGTCAGGATGAAGCCACCGCACCTGTGTGCAGCAGCATGTGGCGGATGAGCACCCTCTTGTGGGCAGTGGCGAAGCTGCACTCAGGGCACTGGTGTATCTTCTCATGAGCATGCATCTTGCCGACGTGATCCTGGTAGGCCACCGGGTTGAAGGTGACGAAGGGGCAGAAGGTGCAGCGCAGCTCCTCACTGCCAGGGTGGCCCTGCTTCTTGTGCTTGCGGAACAGGTGCTTGTTGGAGCAGACGAAGTCGCAGTGGGGACAGTGGAAGGCATAGTGGCTCTTGTGGTGGGCCTCCATGGCCTCAGCTGTGGCGAAGAGCATGGGGCAAGAATGATGGCGGCACTCCACAGCCCGCACCCCATGGGCCTCCTTCAGGTGCCGCATGAAGGCCTTGCGGTCAGGCGCTGCAAAGCTGCAGCCCTCCTGAAAACAGCCAAGGGGCAACGGCTCTGCTGCCGCTGCTGCTGTGTGACTCTTGAGGTGCTCCTTAAGGGTCTGGCTGAGGCGGAACTCCTCCCGGCAGACAGGACAGGCATAGGTGTCTGAGTAGAAGTTGGAAATGTCTTCGTGCATGCTGGCCATGTGGCGGTTGAGTGCGTTCCTCTCCACAGCGCTGTAGTGGCACAGTGGGCAGCGGTGGGCCTTCTGGCCCAGCTCCCGCAACTGGTGGGTCTTGAGCTTGCTCTTACTGGTGAAGAACTTCTGGCAGTTGGGACACTGGAGGCTGGGATCTGGGAAGTGCAAATGCAGGTGCTCCACCAGATGGGTCCGCTTCTTAAAACAGCGCTTGCATTCTGGACACATGTGGGTCTTGAAGAGGGACTCGGTGCCAGAAGCCACATCCCCTGTGAGAGGGAGAGGTAAAGAGGGCTGAGAGTGAGATTCTTTGATAGGTCAGGGGCTGGTCAGGTAATGGGAGAACCACAATTTGCCCAGACACAGTGTGTGGCCTTTTCCCTTTCTCGCTAGGAAATCAAACAATAACATCTCAAATATTGTAGTCTCAAAGAAGAGATGAGAAATTCAAGTATTTAGAGAAACAACATCACAAGGGCTTCTCAGACCCTGCTGTGGCCTGTTTGAAGTGCTGTAGCAAGCCACCCACGATTAATCCTTTGTCTAGAGCTGCCCAAAAGAAAACCTGGATGGAGCATTCTTGTGGCAGGCAGAAGGATCAGCAGGGTCGGTTGGAAGGAAAAGAACCCCACGGGGATGAAGCAAAAGCGAAGAGAAGTAAAGTGCTCCAACTTCCAAACACTGGCTCATGACTTCTATCTAGGTCATGAGGAGCTGGTAATACATATAATCAGATCTTTCCTATTTACCCAACAGTAAGCATGTTTCCTGTGGGATGGGTTTCAAATGTTCTATTGAGTTGGAAACTGGAAAGCAAGGATTCAGAAAAAAAATTTTAGGGGGCTCAATTCCAGACAAGACAGGCTGCTGATCATCAATAACCTCTGGCATCTTTATACTGTGGATGTCATCCATTCCTACCCTGCAAAAGAGCTTTCTGCCTGAGGGAAACCAGCCCAGGAGAGCAAACTCTTTTTACTTCTACACCCTGTATTACTAGAGTCTTTACCCATGTATCCTTTTTCCATTAGATGTGCCAAAGTGGACTGTTAAGAATGAAAAGATCTGAAGCAAAGCTCAGAAAACCAAAGCTTAGAGCCTCAACGCCAGGTTCTCCACAGTTCATTCCTCCCCAACGAGAGGTTCAAGCCTAATCATGTCATTACCTTCCAACTGCTGAGCCCCCTGGCCTTTCTCCAGGGCTTTCTGGGAGTCCTTCAGGGTGCCACTCTCTTCCTCTTCCTCTATGTCCTCATCTTCAGCTGACTCCTGCCTGGGCAAGGGTGGATCTGCTTCCTCTGAGGGCTCCCCTCCTGGGGACAGTTTGGGAGCTGGAGACACAAAATTTGATGAAGTCTACAGGAGCCAATGACAGCACTGAGTGCTTAAATGTGTCCTCTTACTGGCTGGCAGAATCACCCCATCCCCACTTAACATAATGGAATCTTGGGTTCGTATAGGAAGACCAGGAGCTAAGCTATCAGTAATGCTCCAGCCTAAAGTAAATGACACCTCAGATAATACCATCCTCAGACCCCTAGAAGGTAAGAGCGCTGAGGTCACTGGAGTAGGAGTAGGAGACTGAGAGGTGGAGAATGGGTGGACTGCACTTCCCTGGCTTGGGTCCCCGGGGCTAATGGCTGGTGGCTCAGTGCAGGTGAACATATCCTGACCTCTAAACTGTTCTGAGAAACCCAACTCAGCAATTCAGGCAGGGTCATATCCTGTCCCCTTCTGTCCCTCAATAGAGGAAGCTGCCTTGGAAAGGCAAAAGACCTATGACTACTTCCCAGAAAAAAAGGGAGTTCTCTTTGGGAGCAGAGCACAAATGAGTCTTAGCAAGCCAAATTCTCAGCAGAATCCTGGCCTCTCCTGGCCTGATGTGTCTATTTCTTCTTGCTCCTCTACTCACCCCATGCCATTTTTTTTTGAGACCAAGAGTAAGAATCATGAAGCACCACCCTTCTTGAAGGTTTCTTTTTAAAATAACTCCAGCTTCTCCTACCCAACCCCACTTGCTCTAAAAGGGAGTCTACAGGCATTCTACCAGTAGCTACAGCCACTGATGGGCATTTTAGCTTTGCCCTCATAAAGTTCTGAAATGAATCAGAAGAGAATAGTAACTTCGAGGCCACAGTGTAACTGAAGCCAAATTTCACTCAATGTCATGGACAAAGACATTCTCTATATCTGATATATTCTGATGGCCCAAGGTTTCTAGATGCCTTCCCATGTCAGCCAGTAGTTCTGTCCTCCTGAGCCACTATTCTGGATTATTTTATATTCAGGCATACATTCATGGCACTAGAAATAACTGCCTTTCCAGGCAGCATATTGCTGGGCCCCTGGCCTCATACCTGGCAGCAGCTCCTGGGATGGAAGACCCTGAACGGCCGACAGTTCTCCCTGTGTCCCGGCCCTATGGCTGCGCCGATGCTGCTGGAACAGTTTGACGTTGGAGCCCATGAAGCTGCAATGGTTGCAGTGGAAAGGGTAATGGGCCTGCCGGTGCAGCTCCATGCCCTGCTGGCTCCCGAAGAGCATGGGGCATCCCCGGAAAGAACAGGGCACAGGAACCACTCTGTGTGTCTGCCTCAGGTGGTGCTGTAGACCCTTACGATCTTCAGTGGAGAACACACAGCCAGACTCTGGGCAGGTGAAGGTGTCAGGAGTGCCCCGGTGAGTCTTGAAGTGGTTCTTCAGGGTCTGGGGTTGGGCAAACTCCTGTCTACATACAGGGCATGGCAGGGGGCTATCTGGTTGGCTCTGGCCCTGAGGAGGGTCAGGAAGAGTAAGGTTGCTGGGGGGTAGCTCTACAGAGCATGGGGGGCTAGCGAGGCCCTGCACAGGCTGTATAAGGGTCTCGCTGCACTGGTGCAGGGCCAGCAGAGTGGGCTCTGCGAAGCTCTGCTCACAGTGCTCACAGAAGTACACCTCCACCACTTTTACCAGGACACCTGCAGGCAGAGGACCAACAGAGAAAGGCACAGGATCAGATGGAACAAGACTCATAGGAGTTAGTTACTAGCAGAAAACACAGGTAAATATTTTAATATTCATGGAGTCTGGTTCTGCACCTGGACCATAAACCCAATCAGGGCAGGGACAGTCTACCTTGCACATGTGTTTGTATTCCTAGTATCTAGCATAATACTTGGCACACAGTAGGTACTTAAGTATTTGTTAAATGAATGTAGCAAATATTAACCAAAGTAGAAAGCATTAAGAAAAGGCAGTGCATTTTGCCTAAATAAAAAACTCAGAAACTTCAAAAAAAAAAAAAAATGACAATCTGAGGATAATATCTGCAACATAACAAAGTGTTACATTCTGAAAGAGATTTTCATAAGCACAGTAATTCATAAAATGGAAAACATCCTTTTTGAAAGCAGCCAAATCATAATTCATAATAATCACTGCCATTTCTTAAGCAGTAGGCAGGACCTTGATAAAGAAAGGCTTAGGAAACACTCTTTTTTTTTTTCTTTTTTCATTTTTCTATTTGTTTTTCTTTTACCTTTTTTTTTTTTTTTTTTTTTTGGGGAGTGGGGGGTGCTTTGTGTGTTAGGGAAATTAACACTTTGCCTTGGGATTCAGTGAGGTTAAAGCCACCATGTTTAATGGTGGAGCCATGACTCAAGCCCAGGTTTTTCTTACATTTATTCTGGTAGTCCTTTTTCTCNCAGCCAAATCATAATTCATAATAATCACTGCCATTTCTTAAGCAGTAGGCAGGACCTTGATAAAGAAAGGCTTAGGAAACACTCTTTTTTTTTTTTTTTTTTCATTTTTTTTTTTTTTTTTTTTTTTCCTTTTTTTTTTTTTTTTTTTTTTTTTTTAGGAAACACTCTTGGTCCTCCAATTGCCCCTATGAGAAGAGGGACCTGGGATTCAGTGAGGTTAAAGCCACCATGTTTAATGGTGGAGCCATGACTCAAGCCCAGGTTTTTCTTACATTTATTCTGGTAGTCCTTTTTCTCTTTATGATTTTTTTGTTTAAATAAATATTGAGTGCAACAATTCAAATGATACAGACATATATCACACACAAAAAAAATACCCCCCAACCCCCATACACAGTTTGGTCTATATCCTTTCAGGTCTTTTGGGGTCATTTTTCTGCACTTGCTATATAGCAAAGATATTTTTTATCTATGAGTACATTTAGATCTACCTTATATTTTTTTGTTTAGTTTATAGCACTTCAGAGCATGGATAAATTAAAATGAAATTTTGCCCTTACTGATGGACATTTGGGTTGTTTCCAACCATTACAAATAAAGCTAGCCTACACATCCTTATCCCTGTATCCTTGTGTGTGAGTCTATAGGACAAGTCCCGAAAAGTGGAATTACTGGGTCAGAGTATGCATATTTTAAAATTTGTTATGTAAATACATTGACCTTCAAAAACTTATGCTAAATTATACTCTCCATAAGCTATAAAATAGTGTCTTTTTCCACACAGCCTCACTAACATTAGGTATTATAAAAAATGTTCAATTTTTGCCAAAGTTGAGAAACAAAATGGCATCTCATAGTTATTTTTAACTGAAATTTATTTTTGTGTTAGTGAGATTAAGCATCTTTATAGTTACTATTTTTATTTCTTCTTTATTGAACTTCATGTAGATTTCTCCTCCCACTTTAAAAAAAATACTATTTTTTCTTATTGTGGAGCTCTTTAAATTTTAAAGATATTAAATCTTTCTTATACACTGCAAATGTTTTTCCCAGGTTTGATTTTTATTATTTCTTTACTGATTATAGTTTAGAAATAGTATATGATCAAATTAGCTAATCTTTTCCAGTGTCCTTTGTACACTGCCAAGGGAAGTTGTGACAACCATAGTTGGAGGATGTCAGTTAAAAAACAGGAAATTACTCAAAAATAAGAAGTTATAGATGTGGGAAGAATAAAGGAGAGAATCTTTCTTCAAGCCTAAGTGTAAATGTTCAACTCCCACTCTTAACCACACGCCTTGGATGAGTTAAATATGTTATACACAAGAAACAAGGGCAGGGAAATACCAGATTACCTCTGGGAAGCCCTGCCAATCCCAGGGTGGTGGAGAGAGGCTGGCTGGGCCTTTTGCCTAATCCCTGGCTGTAGTTCCTGGGTGGGAGGGTCAATATGGAGGAAAGAATCCCCAAGGACTATTAGAGTAAGGATTGGCAGAGGTGTCAGAAAGGTCTTCCCTCTGGATTACTGCCTAGGAGACATAAAGCCCTTACAGGGACAGACTGCCAAGAGCTTGGTACAAGGTTGTGCACCACCTTGCCAGCCTTCAGTCAACATTTACCAACTGCAAATCATATTACAACATCTCTAAGGATAAAGATAGGATGCTACCTTGTGTTCTCATTATATTTATATAGAAAGAACAAAAATAGCACAGACAAAATCTCAGGGCTGTTTGCCCCACTGGCCTGCTAGCAACTGTGTTCATACCTGAGGTCTCTCCAGGAGCACCTGGGGACAGGTTTCCAGCTACTGCTTCTACAATGATCTCCATGTTCCCTGTGTCCTCTTCAGTTGCTGTGGCCTCTACCAGCAGGCAGCTTGGGTCAGCAGGCAAAGGTGCAGGGTCCCCAGAAGAACAGGGGCTATGAACAGGCTCCAGGATTCCAGGGTTAGAGAGAGGTGGGGGGATCAGCAATAGCTCAGGACACAGTCCATCCATCTCTCCAGTACTGTTGGCTGGCTGTGAGTCCAACACAGGGTCTGTCATCACCACCAACTTGTGTGCTAGGGTCTCTTAAGTGCTGATAAACAAACTACAAGAGAAACCAAATAAAATATAGTTAGATCTCTCGCTTTCTTCCCATTTGATGAGCGTGAACAGCCTAGCACCTGCCCACTTATGTATTTCCTTGCACGGCAACATGCCACAACTCATCAACCTAGAAGTTTTATTTTTATGACAATGTCTAGAACAAAAAGTATAAAAGTTATAATAGGGGTTAATATTAGGAGAGAGCCAACAAGTTTTGGCCAATATATTAAAGACAGCAAATTAAGTTTTTGGAGCTAAGTGACCATGGTCAAATCATTAAGCAATCTGGATCTGTTTTCTTATCTGCAACAAAATCGGATGGGGCCAAGGGATCTCAGATGTTCCTTCCCCTCTTAACATTTTATGATCTCACTATTTCTTAGCATGGGTATAAGGCCCTTCCTTCATGATCTGGCCCCTGCTGACCTCTCCAGGCTCATCTTCCAACTCTTTCCTCAACAGACCTCTGAACCACTCATACCAATGATTTGCCATCTCCATACTCACCGCATTCTCTTACTTCTATACGCTCACACATTTGTGTGTGTCTACCTGTCTCCGTCTCTCAGCTTCATGGGCCTTTCCCCCTTCTCCATTTTTGTCTGACTAATCAACTCCTTTAAGAATCTGCACACATGTTACTTCCACTATGAAGGTTTCCTGACAGGTTAAGACAGAAAGAAGGTCTAGGGAATGAATGAGACCTGGCCTAAGGACCAAAGGCACCGGATTTCCACCTGCCTGTGGACTCTGACACACCGCGTGGATTTGGACAGACACTGTCACCTCCTTTCTCTGGGCCTCAGCTCTTATCTGTAAAGTGGAGGCGATGACAGAGTCCACATTGCTGGACGGAAGCCGGAATCACAGACCGGGCGAATGGGTAAGCCGATTTGTAACCTGCAAGGCTTGGGATGAAGCATTGTCATGATTATGGTGCTGAGGAGAGGCAGCGGGTAACAGGGCGGGGTCCAGAGCAGTGACGCGTCTGAGTTACCGGGGCGGTTGATGTGATGCGCCGGGGCCCCGCTCGTCGGCGTGCTCCCTGCAGCACCTCCTTTCAAGGGTTCCCACCTCCCAGGCCCACCCTCATTCTGGGGCTCGAGAAACTTTCCCTCCAGCCCGCTCCACCCGCACTCCCTACTGGTTCGCACCCCTCAGCCGCTCACTTACCTTTCGGCCCAGGACCGGCAGGAGCCGCATCTCTATGGTCGACCAGAAGCTGGAGCGGCCTCCCGGGACTCCCTTTATGCGACCGCCTCCGGCCCAGCGGCCTCTATGGCCTCGGACCTATGGAGACCGCTCTCTCTTCCTTTTGACGGCGGGCGGAGTACTCTATGGTTTTTTTCTATCGTTTTCGCAATCCCCAACTCCCTCAGCCAAGCCCGTGGAGTACCATCGAGAGGTGTGGAGCAGAGTGGCAGGGCTCTCTTGATGGGCGTGGCGGGAAGTAGATGAAAGAACTCGGGGGCGGGGCCGAGCGGCTCGTCCCTGGAGTGCGGAGCGGTGAAACCATCGAGAGGGAGGGCCAGAGAGTCATGGCGGTAAGGGGCGGAGTGACAGGTTACTCCAAACCACGTTGCTAGAGGCGCAAGCTGGGGTGTGGAGGGTGTTCGGAAGGGGGCTTCTGGGCGTGCAACAAGGACCCGAAACGGATAAGGCTTTGTCTGTGGCCTACCATGCATAGGTATTTTGGAATTCTGGATCCAACTCTGAGCCTCAGCGGAGGTCACTGCTGTCAGTTCACCGCCCCGCGTGCCAGGAGCCGAGCGAAGTGGCAGGGGGTCGGGGAGGAGTACTAGAAACGATTTGGTTTCCTACCCTTCGGGATCTTATAGTCTAGAATTAGACCCGGTCACGTTTTATTGCGGAGAATTCTGAAAAATCACCATGGAGAAAGTAGCAGATGGGGAGGACTTCAGTTGGAGAGAAATTAGAATGGGCTTTCACGTTGAGAGAACTGCTTGAGCCAGGAGATGGGAAGTGGTTTGCATATTTGTTCAACAGGGCATGTTTTAGGAGCTAAGCCATGAAAGGCAGGTGGGCGCTTTGTTGTGGAGGGCTTTGCGTAGCAGGCAGAGGAGGTTTTGTTTTGTTTTGTTTTTTAACTTAATTCAGAGGTCTGTTGAGAAGTGTTGGAGCAGGGATAGTAATTAAAGCCAATCTTTATGAAGGAAGAACTGGGGCCCTGTATAGCAGTTAGGTGAAACGGGTGGAGACCCATTAAGATGCCATTGCAAGAACTAAAATTAATTTTAAAGAGACTTTAGATGGGAGGTAATAAAGAGCTAAACAGGACATTAGAAATTGAGCATGTAAAGGAGAGGATATTTGAAGGACGTCACTCATGGTAACAAGGCGTGGGGTTACTGACAGGTCAGTGGAAGATAATGGCTTTCATCCCCTGCTAACTCTGGCCAGTGGGCCCCTTTCTATCTCAGCTGGTCCCATGGACCACAACAATTCTTTCTGTTATCCTGTTGTGAAGCTGGTTACATTGTTCTCTCAGGAGTAAGGAATCTCCAGACATAGTCCTCTTTCAGGAAACAGAGGTATGAGCAGAATAATGATGGGCAAAACAGGGTAAGGGACCTGGAGCCTCAGACCTTGCATTACACCACTATGGCTGTCCCACAAAGGGAGGATATTAAAGCACACAGTAGCTGATCTGTCTTTCCTGCTCCCAGTTTTTGCAGGAGGGAGGAGGTGGGGAGGGGAGGAATAGTGGATTCCAATTTCTAAACTAATCTTGTGCTTTGTCCCATCCCCGTTGCTCCCCATCCCCAGGTTTTGAAAGTGCTTTAGGGCCTGTAAGGTCCAGCAGTTTCCCTTTCAAGATGCCTCTCTCAGATTTTATTCTGGCCCTGAAGGACAATCCCTACTTTGGGGCTGGATTTGGACTGGTGGGTGTGGGCACAGCCCTGGCCCTGGCCCGGAAGGGTGCACAGCTGGGCCTGCTGGCATTCCGGCGCCATTACATGATCACACTGGAAGTCCCTGCTCGAGACAGGAGCTATGCCTGGTTGCTTAGCTGGCTCACCCGCCACAGTACCCGTACTCAGCACCTCAGTGTCGAGACCTCATATCTTCAGCATGAGAGTGGCCGCATCTCCACTAAGTTTGAATTTGTCCCCAGCCCTGGAAACCACTTTATCTGGTAAGGTTGGAAGCCAGTCAGGGAGGGCTCCAAAAGTAGAAAAGGAGAATGAGGGGAGCTGGGTTTACCGGTTTATTCATCGCATTTTGACCATTTTTATTCAGGTATCAGGGGAAATGGATCCGAGTGGAACGAAGCCGAGAGATGCAGATGATAGACCTGCAGACGGGGACTCCTTGGGAATCTGTCACCTTCACAGCTCTGGGCACTGACCGCAAGGTTTTCTTCAACATCTTGGAGGAAGGTGTGGGATGATGGCACAGGCAGGCTCTATGGGAGCTTGCAAGGATGGGGGCATTTAACTCAGAGGAAAGAATCTTGGAAGATATGAGCCCCTGGGAGCAGGGGGCCTGGGGAAGCGGTTTTGGTACAGCTCTGCCTTAGTTGCATGGTAGAGAGGAATATTGGCTTTGTCTCATCTCCACCCGCCCTCCTACCCCCCCCAGCTCGAGAGCTAGCCTTGCAGCAGGAGGAAGGGAAGACAGTGATGTACACAGCCATGGGCTCTGAATGGCGCCCCTTTGGCTATCCACGCCGGCGGCGGCCTCTGAATTCTGTGGTTCTACAACAGGGTTTGGCTGAGCGAATTGTCAAAGACATCCGGGAATTCATCGATAACCCCAAGTGGTATACTGACAGAGGTGAGAAGCAGCTGGGGTCTTGGGCAGACCATGTGATGTTAGAGCAGGAGGAAACAGGCTAGTCTCTGTGGCCAGATGGAATGAATATAAAGCTCTGGCCCAGTTCCCAATGAAGGGGAAAGTTGCCTACAGGGATGATTTCTTCCAATATCAAGGTCCTTGGGTCTCCAGGGAGCAGGGTTGGGAATGAATTTGGACGTCTGGGGTAGAGTACATGATTGAGTTTAGGTCCTGATGATCATCCTGGCTGTATTCCTAGGCATTCCTTACAGACGTGGCTACCTGCTTTACGGACCCCCTGGCTGTGGAAAGAGCAGTTTTATGTAAGTAGAGGCAGTGTTTCTCTTAACCCTCAAACTGGAGAGAAGCTGGGCTGACGGGATTGGAGAGAAATAAATGTGGGGAACAGGGACCAGGATAAACATGAGACATATGGAACGTTAGGGTGGGGTGGTGGAAGGGTTAGACCTGAGACACACCTAGTACAGTGAGGAATGAGCTGTTGGGCCCAAGGACGAATTCCCAGGTTGCCGACCATCTGTCCTCCCACCTTCTGTAGCACAGCCCTGGCTGGGGAACTGGAGCACAGCATCTGTTTGCTGAGTCTCACAGACTCCAGCCTCTCTGATGACCGGCTCAACTACCTGCTGAGTGTAGCCCCTCAACAGAGCCTGGTGCTCTTAGAAGACGTGGATGCTGCCTTTCTCAGTCGAGACCTGGCTGCAGAGAGTAAGTGAGGGGAACTGAGGGAAGGGCTGTTTCTAAATGAAGAAAAAGTAGAAATCTGGAGGGCTGATGGAGGATGCCTGGGTTACCAAGAAGAGCCCACAAGAGGCACAGATAAGTAGGGGAATATGGTGGGGAATAGAAGGGACTGATTTTAAGTAGGGCTATGACCAACCACCCATGCTTCTGTCTCTGCCTTCCTCTAGACCCAGTAAAGTACCAAGGTCTAGGTCGTCTCACCTTCAGTGGACTGCTCAATGCCTTGGATGGCGTGGCTTCCACTGAGGCCCGCATTGTGTTCATGACCACCAACCATGTTGACAGGTAGGAAGACGTGAGGTACTCTGAGACTGAGGCCAGATTCCACCTCAGCGTCTTGGGAGGATTAGAAGGTTCCAAGGGGACCATCATTTTGGGGGTACCAGTGGTTCTATTGCTCATGACTCTGCTTTTGCTGCCTTCTCTTCTTAGACTGGACCCTGCCCTGATACGCCCAGGACGAATAGACCTGAAGGAGTATGTGGGCTACTGCTCACACTGGCAGCTGACCCAGATGTTCCAGAGGTTCTATCCAGGGCAAGCACCTTCCTCAGCGGAGGCCTTTGCAGAACGTGTCCTTCAAGCTACAACCCAAATCAGTCCTGCCCAGGTGCAGGGCTACTTCATGCTGTATAAAAATGACCCTGCAGGGGCAATTCACAATGCTGAGTCCCTAAGGAGGTGACAGCTAGGCTGTGCTCAGCAGTCCTCCCCTAGAGGATCAATAAACATTTGCCTCACGACTCTGGTTTCTGACTTCCTTTCCTACCTCCCTATATTGGTATTAATACTTGAGTAAAAAGGCAGTTGCTGTAATCACAGATGCCTACAGAGGCCACTAGGTTCCACATATGTAAGTGCTAGTGGCACAGGTTAAGACAAATAAACACACACACACAAAATGCGGGTATATAAACAGTGGGTTACACAGCGGGATGGTTCCTGCATCTTCTGCTTAGATGTTGGCATCCACTAGTTTCCCTGAAACCTACTACATACTTCAAATATCCAGACCCCAATCTCATGGGAGAACAGATTTCTGGACCAACTTGGGGCTACTCTGCCACACTCTAGCCTTGCTGGGAATTTAGAAAGACAGCTATACTTCTCAGGCTAGGCACTACTGAGCAAAGAAAGCCAAACAAGGCCAAATCTCTTTATTGTTCCCATCCACCCCCATTTCCCTCTCCCCCCAGAGTACTGCTAGGAACCATCTTCAGATTCCAGGCTCAAGGGCTCCCTTCGCGTACCAGGCCGATAGGCTCCCCGACCCCGAGGCAGGCGGGGGTAGGAAGAACCCGATGTCCGACCCTTGGAGCGCTCCCAGCGAGCACAGTCCCGAGTCCTGCGGGGCGAGGGACCTTGCCAGTTGCCAGGCCCCTTCTCCTGGGAAGGACCTTCAACGCCTTGGTTATGGGGTTCTGGCTTTAGGTCCATGGGCTCCTTGAGGGGCCCCTCAGGACGTGGCAGTTCCTGGGTGTCACTGGTACCTTTGGGGGCAATGTACTCCTTTCCCTTTAAGTGCCTCCGTTCAGGCTGTCTGCAGGGGCCTCGACTGGCCCGGGAGGGATCTAGCATGGCTTTCTGGGTCTCGCCCAACCTTTGCTGATTTGGCTCGGCCCCTGGAATCTTCTCGCACGTGTACTGGGAGGTCACAGGCAGAGGAGTTGACAGGGTGGGTTGGGCAGTTGATGAAATGGACAGTTCTGTGGCAAGGGCACTGGGTGGTTGGGATCCTCCGGAGGCCTCCACAGCTGACTCAGATTCCAAAGAGGCAGGAGGCTAGAAAAGAAGTGAGCAGATGATGTGAAAGAGACACAGCTTCTCAAAGCAGGGAACTATAGGACCCTCGCCCACTAAATGAGCCGACCACTATCAGCCTATAACCTCCCTGGGAAGAACAAAGCTCACCCTAGGCCCTTGGCAGAGGGGTGTTGGTAGGAAGGTTGGTGTCATTATGGGAGGAGTGGGAAACCCCTTCCTCACCTGCTGGAGGCTAATGAAGTACCGGTTACGCTCAGCCTCAACGTCAATGATGCCCCCCCTTTCCTGCTGCCTCTGGTAGAGCCGCTTACGCTCTTCTTGCTGGCGCAGGCTTTCCGCACTGGGCTGGTACAGCTCCTGGAGGGAAAGGAGCAGAGTGGCAGGGAGAAAAGAACAGAAGATGGCAGACCTGAGCCCCTGCTCTTCCAGGACTGCCTCAGACCTGCACAAGGTTCTTGGTTTTATCCCTCAGATTTGGGCTCCCAAGTGAAGCCTTGGGCTCCCAGTGGGAGCTGTGGCTTTACAGAGAGGTCCCAGGCAGGTTGAGTCCAATTCCAGAGATCCCATTTGAGGCAAACAAGATGCCATTCCTCCTTCCTTGGAGAATGCCATTATTCCTGGCTCAGATTAGAAGGGAGTTCCCTTACCATGGGCTGTTGGGGTTCAGGTGCTGCTTTCAGTAAGGCAAGATCATACACGAGGGGCTCTCTGCACACCGGACACTGCACGCCAACTGCCTTCTAAAAAGAAATCACAACCCTGCTTCACGCCCAGAGTGATCACCAGGTGCCCAACCAGCCAGCCAGCCTAATCTGCAGAGGGCCGGGTCAGAAGGGCACAGGCATACCTGTTCAGCAGTGAGGTGGGACAGAGCACGGGTTGCCTAGCTAGAGGTCTGGAACCCTCTGAAACTGCATGCAATGTGATCACATGTATATACGGATGCCCTTTTTCTGGACAGAGGTGAGGGTTTATTAATCTCAAAGGTATCTATGACACTAAAAAGGTTAAGAACCACTGGATGGGGGCAGATAGAAAAGGTTGTGAGAGCCAGCAGTGTCAAATGAGAGCAAGGCCTGGAGGATCGACCTGTTTGGCTGTGGCATGCTGCCGTTCCTGTTCCTGCTCCTGTCCTTGAACCTGCAGCTCATGCTCCATGTGCTGGATGTACCGAGCAAGGCAGTGGCAGTGGAAGTAGTGGTAACAGGATGTTTTGGTAAAGGCCTCGTTCTCCTGGAGAGAGCAAATATAGGGCAGTGCATCAGAGCTCTCTTATAAGCCCTCCACTGCTCATCCCAAGCAGACCCCAGGTCCCAAGAGAGAAACCCACCTGGAAACCATAGAGGCAGATGACGCACTGGCCATGGGGGATGTTGTTATCTGTGAGAATTTCCTTCCCTTTCTGAGAGGAGAGAAGACACTGTTCAAATGGAGGCAGCAGCAAGAACTGTGAGCAAAACCTGTCTACTATTCCCAGGAGTGAGTGGCGGGATGGACTGTCTCTGACCAAGCCAGTCTGTTACCTCGCGTTCACACATTTCTGTCTTACTGATGCTCCCTCTGCTTGGAATCAACCCTGCAGTCCCCACCCCTCCTCCCAAATCAGTCCGGCTTCAAAATCCAATTTAATAGTTTCCCACTCATGTAGTCACCTTTAATAGCTCTTGGGGATAAAAATAATATACCTTAGAGAGAAAAAAATGTTCAATTCAAACACATCTTCTGGGAGGTCTTTCTTGGTTAACCCCCTTTGAACATCACTGCCCCAATGAGTTTGTACTGGAGTAGGCTTTCAGAAAGTCAGTCAAGGCATGGACAACCCAAAGGGACAAAGAATACAAAAGGCATCGAGTTGAGCTATGAAATATGCATTTGCACTGTTATTTGAATGGCTAATATTCTGGAATTCCACAAAGTTCAAAGCTGCATTGTGGATGCCTGACTCAGGAGTGCTACAGTGGTCTATGCCCCCTTTCTCTGACACAAGGCCACCCACCTTCATTCTTTTCTAAACACTTTTCTTAAAAACTCAAAGTAGAGGAAAACAAGACTGTACTTGATGGTATGTTTTTAATCTCAAACAGCAGAAGTTATCTGTGTTTATTAACTTGTAGCAGTACGTGTTGCTTCATATGGGTTGTTTCCTTCACTAGGATAGAAACTGGGTAAAAGAACCATGAGTTCTTCTAGTCGGCTGTAATAGCAGACTAGCTTTCAGATGTTCATTTATGGTGAAGATGCCCCAGGCAGGCTCCATCTCTTGCTACATTCAGTTGCCAGTGAAAAGAGAACAAGAAATGCACTGAAACTGAAGAAACATCCAAGTTAAAGAGGGGAAGTAATTTTCTGCCAAGATGCTGGAATAGGAAACTTGGGAAAGCTATAGAACTGTCTTTGTGGGAGATTTTTTTTGAAACAGAAGAGTCTCATCTTTCTAGATTAATTTAGACCTTACCTAAACAAGGACTAAAATAATGAATCCAGATATAGTCAAGATTCTAGGTCTATGGCTTCCCTTGAGAGGAACTGCTCTAGGTTGAAGGGAAGGACATCTCCCCAGGCTAGGACACCTCTTACCTCAATGAGTTCATAGAGCATGGCAGTACCCAACCCAGCCTTGGCCACTTGGCTCAGCGCCTGTGAGATCCTAGAGGAAGAAGGCAAACCAAACATTAGACCTGCACCCTTCACTCACCAGGCTGGGCTGTATCCGGAGTTTTCCCTGCTCTGGCCAGCCCACTTACTTGTGGATCTGTTCATCTGAGAGTCCTCGGGGGTTACGAATAGAGATCTGCGGCACCTCATGGGGATACTGGTAGGAGAAAACCACAAGTTACTGCTAAAGCACTCCACCCCAGGGTCTGTCCCCTTCCTTTGCTGCCATAAGGTAGAGGCCTCACCTGCGCTGGGACCTGGAGCACCAGAGTGAAGCAGACATACTGTGAGTCCTGGTCTTCTGCAGTGGCCGGGTACAGGGTGATGTAGACCTCCCAAGGTGAAGATCTGCAGGTAGATGGAGACCTAAGATGTGACTGGGCAGGGGCTTGAGGGCTGGGTGAGACGGGGGTGAGACAGTAAAGCAGGCAGAGGATGTGAGCATTGGGCTCGCTCTTTTAGCAGGTATTAAAAGAATAGTCTTTCTCTATATGAGAGAGACATTATCTCTGAATCAAGGCTCACAGATTCTGCATGGAATCTTCTCATTACCAAGGGGACTCCTGCCCACCTCTAGTTGAATACGTACCTGCCATTTCCTTTAACCACCTGTAGTTCATCCAGATAGATAGATTCTAATACCTCAACTTCAGAGGGAAGGACCCTAGAAAGAAAGAGGGGGAGACTGACTCACCATTACAGCTCTCCCTGTTAAAGCCTACTAAGGCTGATGAAAGCTGGCTTTGTAGAAAAAACGGGAATCTGCCTGTGTGCATTCTCTTGCTAAGCTCCATAAAAATGGGGGAAATGTTTTTCCTTAAGCTGTCAAATGGCCAGGTAGGAAGCATGGGAAGCAGAGTTTTAGAGATCAATTTTGCAACAGATAAGGAAGCAGGTTCCCAGGAAGGCGAAATGACGAAGCCAAATCTCAAGGCTTAACAGAGGCAGAACTCGGACCAGAGCCTGGTTGCCTGATTCCCTATTTAAGTCTCATTGCACTGTTGGTTGTTCCTTAGCGGCCCTGTCTCTGACCAAGAAATATGACGTTCATTAATTAACATCAAGGTTACCAATACCACTTCTGGCTTTCTCTATGCTACTGTTCATGTGGATCCCAGTGTCTATACACAATGCCAATAACAGTCACCCTAAACCTTCTCAAAGGACATACCAATCTGAGTAGTACAGATCTAGGTGGTATAAAAGCTGTGTTGTAGTGGAACAGCCATTAGCCTTGGAGTTACTACTAGGTACCAATCACTTACCAGCCATGTGATCTGAGTAGTTACTTATGTCTGTAGGCCTGAGTTACCCTGTCTACATAAAAGATAATACCACCTAGGATTATTGTGAGGATGGAAGGCGATTTGTTTATGTCAAGTACCTAATGACATGTTTGCTATAGTAGCTAGTCTATGCCCTCTTTTTTCCTGTTTGCATATAACATTTTCCTTTAAAAGGAAAGAGGGAAGGATGTAGTTAGTATTCAATGTATTTATGACCCGTGCTGTCTAGTTGATCTAGGCCAACCTATCCAGGTCAGGATCCAGTAGTCCTGATGTAAATCAGAGGGCACACATTTTTAATCACAGAAATAGCAGTTGTATGGCACTAAATATGAGTGATTGGCTTGAGTCCACAGCTTTACCCAGAATAATACATGGAAAGGTACATGTTTTGTTTGCTTTCTTACAGGTATACTGTCCAAGAGCAGGGCTGCCCTAGAATCACCTATGTATCAGTGGTTCTCTCAAAAAAAATTGTCTTAAGTCTTAGGCAGACACCTCAAAATAAAAAAGAAGTAACAGTGGAGTAGGTCTGATTGACATGAGTATGGGAGTCTCAGAGCACCACAGGCTAGCTGTGCAATCACTGCTGCCCTCTCCATGACTCAAACTGTCTCCTCAGACTCTTAAAGATGCCCTGAAGAAGTTGAAAACCATGAGTCTAGAGGGTCTCAATAAAGTGTAGCACTGGCTGGGCTTTGTGAACAAATGAAACACTGAGGTGTAGCCTCCATCTAGAGGCCCTTCACTACTTCACTCCCCCTAGCTGTGACCTGGGCCCTGGTGTGAGGTATGGGATGGGTGGTGACAAAAAAAGAAAAAAGAAAAAAAAAAAAGGAGAGCGATTGTAGAATGTTCTAGTACTGAGAAGATAAGATTTGGAGTCAGACAAGCTGGATTCCTAGTTATAATCATTTTACCTCTCCGGCCTCATCAGTCTCCTCAGATGTTTACATCTCAAAATTATTAATGAAAAGGAGGCTTATGTAGGTTACAAATCCATCGTGACCCTCTCAACTAGTCTACGAGGTAGATGCCACACCCACTTTTTTTTTTTTTTTACATTTTACAGTGGAGGACACTGACTCACTGAAGGTAAATGGGTGGCCTGGTCAGCATCACACAGCTAATAAAATGTGGAGTGAACCCACATTTATCCTATTTCCAAATCCCTGAGTCCTTCCAGGTTCTGGTCTCTTGTTAAGAATGCTTGAGAGAAGGACGAGGAGAGCTTTTTGTGAAGTGTAAAGCTTTACTCAGACAGTAGTCCTCATTAATGATGTGGGGGGGGGGGAGGACGGAGGCGGATGGTTAAGGAAAGCCTCAAAGTAAGTAGGCTGATTCAAGGGGCAAGGGGGACGGGAGCTAGAGGATTTCGGTGCTGGGAGGTAAAAGGGAGGTGGGGCGATCTGATGAGCAGGCATCCCCTGGGACCCGAGCAAATCCACTTCAAGAGGAGACAATGGGATGGGATGAGGCCGGAGGAGAGGGGGTCGAACCAGATAAGGCGTGACCCGACCTGGCCTGGCCGGCGCAGACCCGGTCTCCTCTCTCAGATCAGCGCCCCTCCACCCACCCGCTCCCAGCCCAGAAGCTCTTAAGGCGAGATGTCAGCGTCTCTGACATCCTTCATCCCTCGCTCCGCCCCACATAGCCGCCGTACCGACCGGATCCGCGGCCGCCGCCAGTCCCCCGGACCGGATCCAGGCGGTCAGCCAAAGCCCATGCCCCAAAGTTACCAGTCCTCCTCTCCTGCAGCTGCAGACGCAGACGCCGCCATGTCCTCTCCGGCTCACAGCCGGAACCGGAAATGTTCTCGGGGAAGGCGGAGGCGGAAAGTTAAGGGAGGGTGGCAGTGTGGCTGCGGGCCGTTTCTAGGCAACCGCAGACTCTGGGTCCTTAGTGGGTCCTGATGGCCAAGAGACGGTTTGTCCTAAGTGCCCTAGGAAGTGCCTCTGGGCGGACCACCGTCTCCCCAATACCTCGTAATGCCTTTGTCCTCTGAATCTCTCACCAGTTCTAGCAAGTAAAATTGGTAACAATGGGAGTCTCGAGAGGCTAGCAGTGGGGGCGTGGAGAATAATTATAAGTCAGGCAAAGTACGCAGGCAGCCAGAAGGGGCAGGGCTGAAGGCCAGGGCCGACGTTCCTCCGCCTGAAGAGCTTGAGGCTCCTAGACTGGGGGTGAGAGAGGGGCTCCGGTCTGCGAAGTGCACGGATGAGAGGTTGTGGGTTGGGGTGCTGAGGTGGTTGGCAGTGGCAAGAAGCTGGAGGAAGCTGGAAGGGGCAGGGTCAGTGGGCGAGGCTGGATGGAGGGGGTCGGGTTCGGGTGGGCGAGGCTGGATAGAGCGAGAGTGGACCCTGGGCTAGGCTGGGTGGAGGAAGGTGGGGGACACGGGGTCGGCTCAGCGCGAGATGGGGTTGGGGGACAGGAGGAGGCTAAAAAGGAAGGGGAGCTACAAGAGGCGTTCTGTTTGCTCCAAGATCTCATCTTTTCATCCAGTCCACCCTACCATGGTTTTGAGGCCAGGATTATAATGAGAGAGCGCCGAATCCTAACCAATAGACCACCTCAGGATTATAATGAAAAAGAGGAAAAGGCAAGACAGCTAATGTTAATTTTTCTTCCATGCCCGAACCAGGCCTCCCAGATATGTGGGACTGTCTCCGGAGCAGTAGCCCTTCAGCACCATCGCTACCTTCTTCCTTCTGAGGGATCCTGAAACCTTTGTCATGGACAAGTACCACGTGTTGGAGATGATTGGAGAAGGCTCTTTTGGGAGGGTGTACAAGGGTCGGAGGAAATACAGTGCCCAGGTGGTGAACAAAGAGGGATATCTCTTGGTTTGGATTCCGCAGCCCCAACTCCAGTGGAAAATAGGGCCAGGAGGGAAACATTCAAACCAACCTGTATTCCTAAAGCACTGACTCCTTCATACTTCTTATGGAGTATGAGCTCTGAAATTGGATTACTTGGGTTCAAATCCTAGCTCTACCACTTTCTAGCTTTAAAACTAGGGACAAGTTACTTTACCTCTCTATGTCTTAGTTTCCTCATCTATAGAGTGAAGATAAGAATAGTGTCTGTTTGATGGGGCTTGTGGATTAAATGTGATTTCACACTGAATCACTTAGTACAGTGCCTGGCACCTAATAAACAATAATTAAATAGTAGTATTACTATTAATCTTTATCATATCATGCAGGAAGAAATAAACCACCTGAACTCTATTCTCTCATCATGTTTTCTTCCTTCCCTTTCCCCTAAATCCCTTATATCTTGAGTTCTTTACCTACATCAGAACGCCTCTCCCAGAATCCACCAAAGGGATCTGTCTGGCAGATGCTGGTTCCTCCTAGAGCAAGGGGTAGGGGAAGCCTGGGAACGGCCAGGGCACCATGGGGAAAGGAGTGGGGGACAAGCAGGTACAATGAGAACTGTTCAATCTGAAATCTCAGTTCTGAGCCCTGAGACTAATGTTTCAATAGTGTGGTTAGGCTTTGACTTTTCCTCTTACCACTGACAGGTGGTGGCACTGAAGTTCATTCCAAAATTGGGACGCTCAGAGAAGGAGCTGAGGAATCTGCAACGAGAGATTGAAATCATGCGGGGTCTGCGGCATCCCAACATCGTACATATGCTCGACAGCTTTGAGACTGATAAAGAGGTGCATTTTGGTTTGGGGTCACCTCTACCCAAGAAGAAGGGTCCTGGGAATTTCTCAACCTCAGAATGCATAAATCTGGAGCCATCAGTGCCTTTGCCTTTTCCCTTTAGGTGGTGGTAGTAACAGACTACGCTGAGGGAGAGCTCTTTCAGATCCTGGAAGATGATGGAAAACTTCCTGAAGACCAGGTATGTTTCCTGGCTCGAATTTTTCCCCACCCCTGACTCTCTTCAGATTAAGGACTGATAGGGAAAGCTGAAGGCACTGAGAGCCCCTGTTTTGAAAACTGAGAAAAATATAAGAGCCTAGGTGTATATAGAGGCAGTGTGGTGTGACAGCAAAGTATATCAACTCTGGAGCCAAAATCTCCGAATACAAAGGTTGGCTCTGCTACTTTCTAGCTGGATCCTCTTGGGCAAATTACTTTAACCTCTTTGTGATCAGTTTCTTCTTTTTAAAATGGAAATATTAATAGTGTCTATCTCATAAAGCTACTGTGAGGATTAAAGAGTTAATTCATGTAAAATATTTAAAAGAGTGCCCGACACACAGTATTCAACATATTAGATATTATTAATGTTGTTGTTATTAGGCAGCATTGTGGAAGAAGGGCTAGTGTGGTGGTACCAGAGAGGGCTGAAAGGTATATACGTTGTGGTTAAGACAGGATTTGCCACCAAGACATAGTGGTTAGCAGTGGGATTTGGATGAACACATTTTTTATCCACACTTATTCTAGGGAATTCTCTGTACTCTAGCAAGTAGGCCAGCCTCAGGACTTCATATCTCAGTATTCATTTCCTTATTAGCACTCGTCATTATTTGTAAATCATCATCTTATTCTTTTTATCTGTCTTGTTTCTTTGACTACTTCTTTTGAGAAAGGGATATTGTCTCATTTAATAACAGCTTATATATATTGAATGCTTACTAAGTGTCGGGCACCATTCTGAGCATTGCATTACTTTACATGCTTTAATTTAATCTTCACAATCCTATGAGGTAGGTGGTATCATTATTGTCACCTTATAGATGATGAATCTGAGAGGCGTAAGATAATTTGCCCATGGCCATGGCAGCCAAGTGAGAATCAATAAATTTTCTTTGAATGAATGAGCAAATGAAAGAGTGAATGAATAAGTGAGCAAGAACTATGGAAGGTATTGTGTGAAGCTCTGGAAGAAAGCAAAGGAAAAGTCACATCAACTGTAGTGTTGGGGAGGAGTCTTTTGGCTTGTCAGCAGGTTCCTTCCTCTGACCTCTCTTTTCTTCCTCCCACCTGACTGACCCCTAGGTTCAGGCCATTGCTGCCCAGTTGGTGTCAGCCCTGTATTATCTGCATTCCCACCGCATCCTTCACCGAGACATGAAGCCTCAGAACATTCTCCTTGCCAAGGGTGGTGGCATCAAGCTCTGTGACTTTGGGTAGGGAACCTGACCTTCCGTCTCTGCTTCTGGTTCTGCAGGGAGTCTTAGAGCATAAGCATGGCTTACTTGGGCCTCAATTTAGAACCTGAACTGGAGACTGGGAGTCCTGCTGGGTCTTTTGAAAGGTGCTCTCTCTGTTTGGGTTTGGGATATCTCAGACAATGAGAAGGAGTAGTGACCATGTCTGGTTTTTATTGAATATCTTCTCCCTCCATTTTCATTCCATCATCTGCAGATTTGCCCGGGCTATGAGCACCAACACGATGGTGCTGACATCCATCAAAGGCACACCCCTCTATATGTCTCCAGAGCTGGTAGAAGAGCGACCATATGACCACACTGCAGACCTCTGGTCTGTGGGCTGCATATTGTATGAGCTGGCTGTAGGCACCCCTCCCTTCTATACCACAAGCATCTTTCAGCTGGTCAACCTCATTCTCAAGGATCCTGTGCGCTGGCCACCCACCATGAGTCCTTGCTTCAAGGTAATATAGAAAGGGAGATTACTTCTGCGTCAGAAACCCGTCTCCCTCTGTTCCTATTCCCTTTTCCAAAATCCTTTCCCAGAGCTGGGGCAGGATCTTTCAGCTACTGAATTAACGCAGGAGCTGGGCCAAGCTGCCTTCCTTTTGTACTGTAGGGACTTATTCTCGGAGGGTGCTCTAAGTCCTGCCAAATTTGGGAATGGCAGCCCCTCCATGGGCCAAGCTATCCTGTGTCACAATGGAAAGGTGCTTTCAAGACACCCGAGGCAGATAGTGGTCCTTTTACATAAACTCTGTTCCACTCATTTTCTATCAGATGCAATATCCAGATGACATCTAGTTTTGCCAATGCAGCTTTCAGCCTCTTCCTGAAATAAGGAATCTTCAGATATCCAAACAGCCAGAGCTAGTGGGGCTAGCTCAGCGATTAGGGGGCAGATGATAGAGGTGGTACCTGTTCCTTGAAGCTGCAGCTAAGTCTCAACAGGCTGGAGGAGTGGGGGGCAGGAGGGAAGAAAAAGAGTTGACCCTTTTTCTTTCTTATCTAGGGCAGTTGGGGCCTTCAGTGGAATTTAAATGCAACATTGTCCCAGAGTGAAATCTCATTATAACTTTCCTTTGCTTTATCTAAGATGAAAAGGGGCAGGTTTCTCCCCAACCTATTTAATTGGAGAGACCCAAGTAATTATCAAAAAGAATCCAAACAAAGGAAACTTCAGTGGGTGATATCCATAGGATATTCATCCTCCCTTAGGGCATATATGCAGGTAGCTCTAGCCAGAGCCATAGTACACTAATCACCTTGTTTTAGAATAGAGGTCATAATCTAGTATCTTCTATTCCTGTTTCAGGCCCAGTTGAGGATTTCCCCAAAGATACCTCATAACAATGTACCCTTTTCAGAGCGTCTCCCTACCCCTCTACCATCTGAAGACTTGCTGAAAGATTTATGGTATTGAGGGCGCCCAAACACATCTTTACAAATGACATGTGCGTGTGTGTGTGTGTGTGTGCTTTTAACCGTAAATGCGTCTGTTCCTACCCAGCTGTAAATCAAAGGGAGGGCAAAGTGAGCAGTTGGAGACTCCTTTGAATGTTTGCTTTCTGAAGATGATTGTGAAGGTGATATCCCATTCTTTCTCCTAGTTTTTTTTCCTCACTTCTTCACAAAGCTGGTGACATTGAGGTTTCTGTTTTCCCTCCTGAATTTCCAAAATGTCCATGGACAGGAATTGGGGCTCTCCCGGAGATGAGGCAGTGAGTTCTGTCCATGATTTCAGCCAGGGAAATGAGGACTAAGGATAGGTTTAGAGAGGGTGTGATCAAGACTAGCTTGTCTTCTGTAAGATTGGACTCCGGAGTCTTGGTTTGCAGGTTCTGCTGATGAGTTAGAGCCTATAGAGAAGTGAAGGATGATGGGGGATTTTTTTCTCTCCACAGAACTTCCTGCAGGGACTGCTCACCAAGGACCCCCAGCAGCGCCTGGCCTGGCCAGACCTTTTACATCACCCCTTTATTGCTGGTCGTGTCACCAGTGAGTCATTAGGGTTCTCCGGGGCTTTTGCACTTCCCTTGCATTCTCAATCTACCCACCTTCCCCCAACATCCAGATCCAACATATCTCTTTAGCCCACCAGCTTGAACTTTCTTCCTAGCCTTTTGCCAAACCTTTGCCACCTCTCTTGCAACCCCCCTCCCTCTTTGTCACTTTGTCCAAATGGTCTCCTTCCACAGAAGCCTGGAGACACTGAAGTCATCTCTGGCGAAGTGGACGTGGCACAGCTCCTGTATGATCATGTCCTCCCCTCTTCCCTCTCTGCAGTAATAACCGAACCAGCAGGCCCAGATTTGGGCACCCCATTCACCAGTCGCCTCCCCCCAGAACTTCAGATCCTAAAGGACCAACAGGCCCATCAGCTGGCCCCCAAGGGCAATCGATCCCGCATCTTGCGTCAGGCCTATAAGCGCATGGCTGAGGAGGCCAAGAAAAAGGTGCGTGGGAATATGTGACATGACCAGGCTAATGACTGGGGGTTGTTGGAGAAAGAAGATGACTTTCCAGGACTGGGGAAGGGCCACAAATAGAATTTATACTGCCTTATGGCAAGCAAATAGTTCTGATTCAGTCTCTCCTGCCCGCTTCCCACAGAAACACCAGAACATAGGACCTGCCCTTGAGCAAGAGGACGGGATCAGCAAGGTGGCTTCTGGCACAGCCCCACTGCCCAGACAAAGGGCCAGTCCTCAGGAACCAGGCCTCTTGGCTGGGATCATGGTCTCAGAAATTAAGAGCAGCTGGGCTGAGTGTGGGGCTGGAGAGGCCCCCACTGCACCTCGGTGAGGAGGGTCTAACCAGGGATTTACAGGGTGAGGTATCTGGCAGATCTTTGGCTCTAGACATAGCAAATACAACATGGTCCCTTTTCACTAGCCACTGCCTAAATATGGACAGGGCCCTAGGAGTCTGAGTCCTGGGTCCTTGAATTCCAATTCAAGACAGATACTTTCCTGATTCACCAGGAAATGTGGGAACTTTCCTTTCCTCTATGCTTCAGTTGCACATTAATTGAAAGGGAAAGAATCATCTCCATGAAAAAGGGAAGATTATTTGAGTTGGGAGCCACAGGTGTTAATTGCCAAGGTAGACTTGAAAATAAGATCCAAAGTGGGAGGGCAGTCAAGGATGTGTGTATAGTGGTCAACATATCCTGTCCTGGCCATACCCTAGAAGGAGGTCTCCCCTATCCAGCCCTATATGGCTTGTTCTTCATTCCTATCATGGGTCCAGACGAAGGGACAACTTAATGATCCCCAAGCTTCACAGGTCTAGAACTCATTCTACCCGCTGCTTCCTCTGCCAGAGAAAACCGGATCAACCAGGATTGTGAACAAGCATTTCCAGAGCCGAGGCCAGAGGTGGCGGGCCAGGGGACCACTGAGGCAGTGGCCCTAGAACATGAGGTGAGCCCTGGGGGCTCTTCTGGGCCCTGTCCCTGCCATGGGGTGTTGGGTCTGGGTCGATGTTTTTTTAGAACAGTGATCCCCAACCCTCCAAGTATGAGCTCCTCATGTGTTCAAAATTGCTTTCTTATTATTAACTTATTATAAGTTATCTGAACATGTAGTTATTAAAAATTCTGATAGGTAAAAATGAAAGCCCTTCTTGAACCTTACCTAGGTCCCAGAGGTGTCTGCTGTTGTTAGTTTCATCTGTCTCCTTCCAAACTTTCTGTACTTTTACATATATGTATATGTACACATGGAAAAGTAGTTTGGCTGTTTTTACATTACTGAGTTCATACCACCATATGTATTGTTTTGCCTCATGCCTATCTTACCATATGATCTTTTTTAGAGCTCTTACCACATCTGAACGTGTAGTTCTACCTCAATCACATGTGTTTTGGGGGTTTTAACTTTTTATTTTGAAATAATTTCAAACTTAAAGAATAATTTTGAGAATACCACAAAGAATTCCTATATCCCTTTCACCTAGATTCACCAGTTGTTAAAATTCTGCCATATTTGCTTTATGATTCTCTCTCTCTCTCTTTCTATATATATATGTATGTGTATATGTATGTGTATATATATTTATATATATACGTACATACAGAGGGTGCCAAAAAAATGTATACACTTTAAGAAAGGAAAAAACTGTATTAAAATTACACTGATGATAACCACTTTTAGCACCTCTTGTAATTACAGAAGTCAAATGTGACTTGTATTCATCTTTTGTTATCAGTATATATTGAGTATTACAATTTTAATATAGTTTTTTCTTTTCTTAAAATGTGTATACATTTTTTGGTACTCTGTGTGTGTGTGTGTGTGTGTGTGTGTGTGTGTGTATGTATATCTATGTGTATCTATACACATGTGTACCTGTGTCTGTATCTATATCTATATATCTACATATCTATATCTATAGATATAGATATAGATATGTAGATATATAGATATATAGATATGGACATATCAACTTTCTGAATCATTTTAGGATACGTTGCAGTCATGCCCCTTTAACCCTAAATTCTTCAGTGCGTATTTCCTAGGAACAAGGTCATTCACTTGCACTACACAGTACATTTATAGAAGTCAGAAATTTAACATTGACACATTTTGTTATTTAAGCTACAATCCATATTTATATTTTGCCAATTGCTCCAATAATGTTTTTTGTAGCAAAGTTTTTTCTCCTGGTCCACGATCCACTCCAGTGCTAGGTGTTGCACTTAGTTGTTTTGCCTCTTCAGCCTCCTTTAATCTCAGTCAGTTCCTAGTCTTTCTTTGTCTTTCATGACTGACAGTTTCGAGGTACACAGACCAGTTATTTTGTAGAATGGTCCTCAAAATCTGACTAAGTGAAATAAGTCAGAAGGAAAAGGCCGAGAACCATATGATTTCACTGATACATGGGATATAAAACTGAAAGCAACAAAACAACAAGACAAATAAACAAAACTGCTAGACACAGACAATAGTTTAGTGGTTACCAGAGGGTTAGCGGGGAGAGGGGTGGTAGATGAGGGTAAAGGGATCTTCTTAATAACTTCATAGTATTTCCTAATATGGATGTGCCATGATTTTTTATTCCCTTACTGACCAGCTTTATGACATTTCCAATTTTTTAAATTATAAACCATGCTGCAGCAGACATTTTTCTAGGTATCTCTTTATGCACACATGCCAGTGTTCTCCAACAGACTTTTCAAGACCCAAGACCCCTCACATACTGCCAGCTATATAGCTTTTTAAACTGGTATCTGAAAAAATCCATCTGTGTCAATGGAGTCACTGGCTTTTTGCAGTTACTTCACGGTCCCCCAGGTTGGGAGCTACTACCCTCAACCTTATACACTCCTCCTGACCTCTTTCACTCCCCTGTTCCTCAGGAGCCAGACAGTGACAATGATGGCGACAATGAGTGGCAACACCTGCTAGCGACCACTGAGCCTGTGCCCATCCAGCTGAAAGCCCCTCTTACCCTGCTGTGCAACCCTGACTTCTGCCAGCGCATCCAGAGCCAGCTGCATGAGGCTGGAGCGCAGGTGATGGACAAGGATACTGTGGAGGGGATTTGAGACAATTTTCACAAATGAGGCATTAAAAAACATTGACATAGGAGAAAGAAAATTTGTCCCTTTTCAATTTTTTTTCAGTCTGTTTAACTCAAGGAGATTTGCTAGCCTCTTAAGTCACACAGAAAGAGCTGGCCTCCGGTTTGCCTTTCTGAAGGGGAAAGTATTAATCTAGAGCAGGGGTCAGCAAATTCCTGATGGTAAATATATTAGGTGTTGTGGGCCACGAGGCAAAAATGGAGGCAATTATGTAAGTACTTCTACAATGAGAGAAAACATTTCGACAAAATATTTATTGACAAAATGAAAAATATAGATGTAACAATTAAGTACACAGTATTTTCTAATACAGGTATACTAATGAGAAGAACAAGATTTTTTTTTTTTTTAAGGAATAACATTTTGCTTAATTGGCGTTCATAGTTGGTGTTCCCTTTTACAAGGCCTTTCCTTGCTTCTCTGAAACAGTTATCTCCCTTCCTAGGAACTCACCAAAATATTTTGCTTCCATCTCTTTCCCTCTCTTTAAAGTCTGTTTTAATGATTTTTAGTAAATGTACCCAGATGTGGAACCATCACCATAATCCAGTTTTAGAACATTTTCATTGCCCCAATAAGATCCCTCATTTACAGTTAATCATCATTTTACCCCCAGTCCCAGGCAACCGTTAATCTACTTTCTGTCTTAGATTTGCCCTTCCTGGACATTTCATATGAATGGAATCATACAGTATACAGTGTTCTGGCTCCTTTCACTTAGTGTAATGTTTCTGAGGTTAATTCATGCTGTAGCATGTATCAGTACTTCATTCCTTTTTATTGCTGATTAGTATCCCATTATATGGCCATATATCACATTTTGTTTATCCATTCACCAGTTGATGGACATTGGGGTTGTTTCTAACTTTTGGGTTTTATGAATAATGCTGAACAGTCACGTGGAAGTCTTTGTGGACGTATGCTTTCATTTCTCTTGGGTGGATACCTAGGAGTGGAATTGCTGGGTCATATGGTAGATTTATGTTTAACATTTTAAGAAACTGCTGATCTATTTTCCAAAGTGACATCACCACTTTGCATTCCCACTAGCAGTGTATGAGGGTCCCCATTTCTACACATCCTTGCTAACATGTATTATTGTCTGTTTTTTTTATTATAGCCATTCTAGTGAGTGTGAAATAGGATACCATTGTCATTTCAATTTGCTTATTAGCCGTTTGTATATCTTCTTGGGGAAATATCTATTCAATTCTTTTGCTCATTTTTAATTTCAAACTGGGTTGTTTGTATTCTTATTGAATTGTAAGAGTTCTTAATATATTCTGGATACAAGATCTTTTTCAGATATGTGATTTGCAAATATTTTCTCCCATTCCATGCTTTGTCTTTTTTTCTCCTAAGAGTACCTTTGGAAGCACAAGAGTTTTGAATTTTGATGAAGTCCAATTACTATCTTTTCCCTTTGTAGAGTATGCTTTTGGTATTGTATCTAAGAAATATTTTCCAAACCCAAAGTCTTGAAGATTTTCTCCTATGTTTTTTCTAAAAGTTTTCTAGTTTTAGCTCTGACATTTAGGTCTCTGACCCATTCTGAGTTAATTTCTGTGTACAATGCGAGGGATGTAAGTTCATCTTTTGCATGTGGCTATACAGTCATCCCAGCACCATTTGTTGAAAAGGCTCTCCTCTCCCCAGTGAATTGCTGTGACACCTTGCTCTCTTTTGGCCCTTATACATTGTCCTAGTGTTTGACAACTTTTCAGTAAGGAAGCAGGTTAAAAGCTCTGCCTGCAGGGTAAGACTTCCTGAGTTGAAATTTCACCTGAACTACTCTTTAGCTGTGTGATTATCGATTACTTAACCTATCTGGAAGCTTCAGTCGCCTCACCTATAAAATGGGTAATTATATTTACTTCAAAGGGTTATTGTAAAGATTAAATGAGCAAATGAGTAAAAAGATTTAGAACAGTGAATAGCTACTGTAAAGCACTTGATGTAAATGTTATCCTTCTTTTGAAGAATATCCTTTTAAAGAATAACCATTTAAAAATATAATATTGTCCATAGCTTTCAGGCTGTATTAAAATAAGTGGTAGGCTGGATTTAGCCTGTAGCTCATAGTTTGTCAATCCATGATCTAGAGTTGAATGATATTGTTTTGTGTCCATTGTTTTTAATTTTCAGAAGTGTGTACGTGAGTTTGCGTGTGTTTGTTTTGTTTTTAAGATGAAAGGCTGGAGAAGGGAGGGAGCAGATAGGAATGGCATTGAGCCTAACAGAGATCCTGAGGGGCGGTCCCCTCCCCCTTGGTCACTGCTGTTATAAGTTGAGTGATGTGACCACCTATATTCCTCTTTCCTGGTACAGTTTCCCTATTTCCCTTTTGTCCTTCTCTGTGCTCTAGACTACCAGAGAAAAGAATGAGAACATCTGGTTTGATACGCCAACTCCTTGGGGACACTTGGTATCTGTGACTTTCCTTTTACCTCTGATAATATTGATGACCACTTCTTTCACCCAGATCCTGAAAGGCATGCTGGAGGGTGCTTCCCGAATCCTTCCTGCACTCCGGGTCCTGAGCAGTCTCCTGTCCAGCTGCAGTGACTCTGTTCCCTTGTATTCCTTCTGCCGTGAAGCAGGACTTCCTGGGCTGCTGCTCAGCCTCCTCAGACACAGCCAGGAGAGCAACAGTATTCAGCAGGTAAGCACTAAGCAAGGAGCCTCTAAAGACTTCCAGGAGTTTCTTCTTGGGTTTCTCTTCTTCGAACTGCCATCTCTATTCAGCCCAATTGCCTTTTATTTTCTTTCCTCCTCTTTCTAGTTAGTAGACCATGAATTACAAACTCTAATGACTTCTGAGGCCAGGCAGATGTCAGTCAGTGAAGTAGGTGATGTGGGACTATGTCAGTAGTGGGGAATATGATAAATTGGAGAGCTTGTGCCATATCTACATGGGACATCCTCTCCTCAGCTCCAGCCTACTGCCGCCATGTGGGAATACGGACCCAGTGTTGCCAGATCTTCCGGTTTTCCAAGAGAAGCTAGAAATCTAGATTTTTATGTGTAATCTTCTAATATTTAGAGCACTGTGCTTTGAAATGTTAAATCCTTGGCTTTATTGAACCGATTTTGCAGAGCAGGGTACTGAAATTCAAAGAGTAACTGGCTCATACCTAGGCACTACCTTGTGAATGATCGCGGAGACGCTATGGAAGAGCTAGGATTGAGACTCGGCGTGTTTGAGATCCAGCCTTTGCTTCCCCGTGCCGTGTCCTGCCACAGCTGAGCTGAGAGGACAGAATAAAGAGAACATAGGCTGAGGCAGCAAGAAAACTGCACTCTGCTTATAAGTATTAATCTTGAGTGTTTAAAAGAAATTTAGAAAAAATTTTGAGCTGTTTTGAACACAAACTTCACAAAACATTGTTCAGGTCAGAGAAGACACATTTTCAGGCTATTTATGGCCCACTGACTGCCACTTGTTACCTCCGATCTCCTCTCTGTCCATTCTGCCCCATCTCTTCCCCCTGCCCCATTCTGTCTGGTCAACCTGATGGATATCTGATACCTTTTTTTTTTTACTGCGTTTTCTGTTCTCCTCTCCATCCCCTACATTGCTCTTACTCTTTGTCCTCTTCCTCGGCAGCAATGTTGGTATGGGACCTTCTTACGGGACCTGATGGCTGTGATTCAGGCCTACTTCACCTGCACCTTCAATCTGGAGAGGAGTCAGACAGGTGACAGGTGGGATGAGAGGCAGTTTTGCTCTGTTGACCAGTTTGGCTTCAATTTCTATTCCCATTTCTTCCCTTCTCCATTAGGAAGAAACTAAGTGAGGAGAAGCCGTGATTTGTGACAGGTTTAGGGACCAGCTGACTGACCCCTCAGAGTCCAGCTGGTCCTTGTAAGGACCCTGAGACACCTCCATGTGTGCCCCAAGACTTTCAGGTTTTAAGGATCAGCAGTCACCATACACTAATTGAAAGGATCAAGATGTGAATAACCTAGAGAAATGGCAAAGAAGGGGCTTGGAGGGTGTGGATGTGAGACTGTGTGTGTGCTTAGCAGGGGACAGAGGAGGGAGCATTCTGATGTGTTCCTTTGCACAGCCTCTACCTGCCCAGAACTGATGCATTCACCACATCTGGGCTTTTAATAGAGAGAGGAGAAGAAACCATGGGCTCATTTCCCCCCCAGCCTACAGGTATTTCAGGACGCTGCCAACCTCTTCCTCAACCTGTTGGGGCAATCACTGGCCCAACCAGATGACTCTGAGCAGACTTTGCGGAGGGATAGCCTTACGGTAATTGGCTCCCATCTCCAGATTTCTGTCTCTCCTGTCATTCCCCGTGTTTCTCCCAGCCTCTTTCTGATGACTAGATAGGGTTAGGTCAAAGTAAGACATCAGACATTTGTTGAATGCCAACCATGTGCCATATGCAATTTGAGTAAGAGAAAGCTCCTGTCTTCAAGGGACCAGGGATAGTCTAGTAGGGGGCATTTGAAGTGCTCAAGGACAATAGTGTGGAAAGTACATTAGAACTTTGTATAAAATACAGAAACACCACTGAAGAAGATTAACACTACTTGGAGGGTCATAGAAGAAATCCTGAAGAAGGAAATCATCTCTGCTCGGATTTGGAGAATACATAGAAATTTGCTAGATGGATGAGGCAGGAAGTAGAGGGGATATTCCAGGCAGAAAGAGCAACCTATATAAAGGCCCAGAGGCACTAGGCCCTGTGGCCTATTTCCGGGAACCACAAATAGAAGGATTCCTTCTTGAAGAGACTTGCAGATCAGCTAGTATTTCTCAATCTTGTGGGTTTTCTGTCCTGGACTCTGGAGGTGAGGGACAGGGGAATGGAGGATTGAATGAGAAAATCTCAGAGGAGGCAATTATAGGGGAACATGTGCAAGGAAGTAAACAATTTCCTGGTCATTTTTCAAACTGGCAATTGAGAACATAGATCTAGGCTACATTCCTGCCTCTAGCTAGCAGTCCATTCAATTTCTCCTAGTCTGAGAGCCTATTTTAGTATCCCTCACTCTTTCGAGCCAGGAAGGTTTTAATATCTGACCTCAGTTTTGGGCAGCAGTGACTCACGTTATTGGCCAGCACTTCTTACAGGTCATGGTAGCATGGGGAATTTGGAATAAATACCCCACCTCCTGAAATTCTGAATCAGAGAACTGGGTTGGTAGGGACCCAGGAATCCCCAGCAATTCTTATACTCCTGGTCGCAGATAGCACTTTGAGAAACACCATCTAGGGAGCAGCTGATCAAAGAGAAGAAGAAACGGCACCTAAACTTCCTGTCTTTGAAATGTGAAGGCCGTTATAATGCATCTAATGTACGAGTAACACTTGGAATCAGACAGCTAGTCCCCCTGGGTTTTCCTCCCCTTTTCTCAGGCTGTCCGGGGATTCCTGCTCCTTACCCTAAGCCCAGTCAGTTTTCCGACACCCTAATGTTCACCGTGCCCTTGTCTCCTTTACTGTTAACCCTGCCCTTAGTGCTTTACTGTTCTGTGTGAAGCCATGGATGGGAACAGCTGGACCATCTCCAAAGCCTTTTACTCCAGTCTGTTGACAACACAGCGGGCTGTGTTAGACGGACTCCTTCATGGCTTGACGGTTCCACAGCTGCCTTTTCACACTCCTCCAGGTAACCAGGGTGGGGAGGCGAGGTTCTCTGGACTGAATTGTTGAGTGGGTTCAGCTCTGCACGTTTAATAAATGCCCAATAAATAACTGTGAACTGAACAGCTGAAATGCGGAATCTGAGAGGCAGCTAGCCCCCACCCTTCATTCTTTGCCTTTCTCCATAGGAGCCCCTCAAGTGAGCCAGCCACTGCGGGAGCAGAGTGAGGATCTACTGGGAGCCATTTCCTCTGCACTGGCAGCCACGTGCATTGCTCCTGTAGGGCTGCCTGGCTGCTGGGAGGCCAAGGAGCAGGTCTGAGCTGCAGGTTCTTGTTCTTCTCATCCCTATTGTTGAGGTTGGGGAGGCTGGCCCTAGCTTCTCAGAAAGGCAGACAAATAAGTTTTTGTGCCTTCCCATACCCAGTACTTGCAGAAGCAGATGCTCCCACCCTGAGTCTGGGCCACTTGTAGAACGTGATGTGGCCAAAATACCAGAGGCCTTGGTTATGGAGCTCAGTGATAAATTGCCCTTGTGGTAGGGTAGCTGACCTGAAGCCACCAGCGATGCTTCTTGCGGGGCTTAGGGTTCAGATTTCCTGTTCCCTTTTGGCTAGCCGCACTTTCCCCTGCACCTGCCTACCCTGGGGCTAAATAAGGCCATAAGTTTTGGTTCTCCATTGGCCATGAAGACTGGGAATGGAATGGGGTCTGAGGTTCCTGGTGAGGCTGGGCCTAGCAAGGGTTTGAGAGTCCTGACTAGTGGAAGATCTGAGAGGATAGGATTGGAATAATGGAAATGGGATTGAGTCTTCAGGTATGTGCCTATAGATCTCGCGTCACTTGGCAAATCAGCTCACCGAAGACAACAGCCAACTAAGGTCATCTGTCATCTCTGGCCTGCAGCATCCCATCCTGTGCTTACACCTTCTCAAGGTACTGCCTGCCCATAATTCTTGGCACTTCAGATTTCTTTTTTTTTTTTTTTTTAATTTAATTTGGTTGAAGTTTTCTTTTCTTTTTTTTTAAAGATTTTTATTGGGGAATTGGGGGAAGGGGAACAGACAAGTTGCTGTCCTTTTGTTCTTCAGTCTAGTTGTGGAGGATGTTGCTTCACTGGGCCAAGTTGGCACCATCATTGCGCTTTTCCCGGGAGAGGCAGATCAGTCGCTGACACTGGCTGCTGGTTACACACGGTAGCCAATGGCAACCCACTGCAGCAGGGGCTGCAGCCTACGCCGTCACCGGTGACTCATGGCAGCCCAGCTCCAGGTTGAGCTGTTGTTCAGCATCTTAGCTGTAGAGGGCAGTGTCACTGGCCCTCATATGTGGGATCCGAACCGGGGCCCTCTGGTGTCCCAAGCCAGCTCCTAACCAACGCGCCACTCGGCCGGCCCCAGATTTCTTTTTAATCCCCAGGACTGAGAGACAGAGACACAGAGAGAGATGAGAGAGCCCCTTGCAGGATCTTTTTCTGCTTTTAAATCTGTTCAACAGAGATGGCTCCATGGTTAGACCGTCCTCACCAGAACTGAGAAGTATCCCTATCTCACTATCTTACAACCAAAGTCGGAAGTAGCCCAAACTTCTCTAACATGCGCAAGTGTAGATACCAGATCTGTTGACAGGCCGGCCTGCTTTTAGCCGAGCCTTCTGGTCTAGGAGCCCAGGTGCTGCTCTGCTCACTGATGGACTCCTCCCCACTCCCTTAGGTTCTCTACTCCTGCTGCCACGTCAGTGAGCCTCTGTGCCGTCTTCTGGGGCGAGAGCCCCTGGTCTTGGAGTCACTGTCCATGTTGGTCCAGGGCAAGGTAGGCCAGCAATATAGGTGGGCATTTCACGGTTGCCCCACCACCTGATTCGGAGGATGCTCTGATAATTTAGGTTTCCTTTGTAGGTAAAGGTAGTGGATTGGGAAGAGTCTACTGAAGTGACACTCTGCCTCCTCTCCCTTCTTGTCCTTCAGCTCCAAGATCTGCCTCCTGGGTGAGTCATAAAGTAGGGTCTCTCCACTGAAATCTTTCATTCATTTCACTCACCCTGACTTAGAACATGGGGAGTGGCACCCTGTAACCTGTCCTTAGAAGGGATTGGGATAGAGAGAGTGAAGTTTTCTCTACCAAGAATAGACCTGGATTCCTGTCAACTTTGTGACTTGGAGTCGGACATGCAGCTTAGGTAGAGAGTGCCATCCAAAGGAGAGGCAAGGCCACTCACCAGCCTCCTTTCACACTGCTGCATTCCTTGATGTATCTCCTTATTCCAGAATGGAGAAGCTAGGCAGTGAGATTGCTACTGTTTTTACCCATTCACACGTCGTCTCTCTTGTGGTGAGTTTTCAACTTTCATCTTTCTCCTCTTTTCACCCTATCATCCAACCCTTCTGGGAGCAAGGGTGTCATTGTCCCCTTTGCAACTATTTTTGAGGCATTTTTCTGGTCTAGGACAGGGACCTAAATCTTTCTGCCTGTGCTGAATACCATTCAGATTCGGGCATTCCTTCTTCTCCTCTAACTCTCCAGAGTGCAGCGGCCTGTCTACTGGGACAGCTTGGTCAGCAAGGGGTGACCTTTGACCTCCAGCCTGTGGAGTGGATCACTGCAGCCACACATGCCCTGTCTGCTCCTGCGGAGGTGAGGCCTGCCAGGAATGAGTGGACTTGTTTTCTCTGAGTCAAACAAGGACTGCATTCAAGGAGAAAAGATTGAAATACCAGCCAACCTAGAGTTAACTAAGGAGTGATAAAGGAATCAAGGAGTCTTTCCTGCCCTTCTGCCTCCAGATAAATGACCCCTCTGAGCCCAGGTTGGCCAGGGCTTCAGATCTGTTGTTAACACTCTGGGCTGCTAAAGGGGGAAGGAGGCATCATCTCTCTTTTGGTCTTTGGCAATGCCTGCTAAAGGATCTCTCTTTAGGCTCTCTTTTCTAGTCCATTTTCTTCACTGCCTCCAGAGAGATCTTTCTTAAAGGAAAATCTGATCATTTGTTCAACCAATGATTATTTACCACATAAATATAAATATGTATTGAGAACCAGGCACCATTCTAGACTCTGAGAATACAGCAGTGAATGAAAGACAAAAATCGTGTCTATTTGGAACTTGTGTAAGTCCTCAGTGGCTTCCCACTGCTTCTGGGATAAAGTCCAAATTCTTGAGCAGGCTACTCAAAGCTCTGCTGTTACCCCTGGGCTCTATAATCTTCCTATACCAAAAGAATTACCATTTCCAAAATTCACTGTGGTCTTTTACGACCTGCCTTTATGTATGCTATGACTTCTACTTGGAATGCCTTCCCTTCCTACCTCTACCTTCACTTGTCTGCCTTTTCAACTTTTAATCCTTTTCAACTTTTTCAACTTTTAATCCACCTCCACCCCAGCCTCTTGTTTAGAAAGTATCTTCCTAAATTGTAATTGTTTCTGTGTCTCTTGACTCCACCAGACTGTGTATCTTTAAGACCGAGTTAGTCATTCACTGCATAGGCAGGAACCAAAGCTCCTCAGTCCAGCAGAAGAACTCTACCCCCGCCCCAGGCCGTGGCAGAGCGCTTTCTGCCTGACCAGGAGTTGGGTACACAGGCCTATGAGGCCACCTCATCCCTCTCAGGATCTGCAGTCTTCCTACCTCTCTCCTGCAGGTCCGGCTGACTCCACCAGGTGGCTGTGGATTCTACGATGGCCTTCTTATCCTCCTGCTGCAGCTCTTCACTCAGGTACAGCTGCGTCTTGGGATGGGTGGGAAGTAAGGAGAGAGAAAATGGGCATTTTGGGGTGCCACTGGACACTGAAGAAGCAACCCACAAAATACTGTGCCTGTGGTGGCCTTAGAAGGGGCCCCCCTGCCCTTGGAAGCTTTAAAAAGGGAACCATTCAGCTGCGTCCCTTGGGATTCAGTGGGGAGAAAAGCTGTAATTCTCTGGTTCCAGGAGGCCCACACATAGGTTGAGAGGTCAGGGTCAAGATGTAAGAAGAAAGGGAACTAAGACCAACAGGGAAATCCTAGGTGGGAACACAAAGAATTATTTCTCATAGGTCAGGGATAGGAGTGAAAAAGACCTTTTGATTCTTGACTTTGACCTCCCCACCCACCCTCTTTCAAATTTGTTTCCAGCAGGAGAAGGGTAGCCTGATAAGGGACGTGGCTAGCTCAGAAATGTGGACCGCTCTGTGGCACCGCCTCTCCATGGCTCTCAGGCTCCACGAGGAGGTGTCTGCACAGGAAGAGGAGCTGTTGCTGTCCAGTCCACGAAGCCCAGAGCCAGACTGGACACTGATCTCACCTCAAGGTTAGCATGGCCTCCTTTGTGGGGCCAGCATGTCGATCCCTTTTCAAGAGAAGCAGCCTAGAACTGGGTTAGGTTAGCCCATGCAGATTGCTGCTGCTGCCTGGGGAGTGGATGGCAGAATAGACCCTGGGGCTCCTTAGGGAGGGGAAAGTGACTGAACAGATGGTCACCCCGGGAACCATGGGGAAGCAGGAGCATCTGGGCCTCTCGCCTGCTCCACTGGGTCTTCATTCTTGGTGTTTCCAGGTGTGGCAGCCCTGCTGAACCTGGCCGTGGCCACCTTCACTCAAGAGCCCCGGTTGTGCCTGAGCCACCTGTCTCAGCGTGGAAGCATCCTCATGGCCACCCTGACGCATCTGCTTTCTCCCAGCTTCCTGCATCAGCTGGGCCAGGCGTGAGTCTGAGCTAGAGGAGGGAGACCAAAAGATCCAGAGAGTCTGCAACAGGGGGTGGGAAGGGGAAGGCAGGCGAGAAATAGCTGACAGCTTGAGCTATGAGGCGAGAGATGGTATTGCTGAGGCTGGGGGAGGACTGGATGGGGAATTTGAGAAGGGTCGGGAAGAGTGATCCCTGGCGAATGAGCCAGACAGTAAATTCTTCCACACTCCTCTCCTTAGGCTGCACGGGGCTGAGTTTCTCCCCGTTGTGGTGCTCTCTGTCTGCCAGATACTCTGCTTCCCCTTCGCCCTGGATGTGGACGCTGACCTCCTCATAGGTGTCGTGGCTGACCTCAGGGACTCAGAGGTCACAGCCCACCTGCTGCAGGTACTTGGAAAACTACCCAGGCATGAAAGTGGGAGAGGAAGATGGCCAGCCACTTCGTGCACTCTAATTCACTTCCCGACAACTCCCGGGCTCTCCTTGTCCCCTGTAAGAGAGGAGCATCTGGCTTGATCGAAGAGAAAGCATTCAGGCCTGAACAGAGGCGTGTGGTTAGAGCTGGGGCTGGTGCCTCCATCAGTCCCTTATCTGGATTCGGTTGGAGCTCAGTGGGGAGAACATCCCAGTCTGGGCAATGGAGACTCGGCTCCTCAGTCAGGAATCTCTCTCTGGCAATTCTTGGCATTAAGCAGTGGGCCTTTGACAGCAGAGCAAGGACTGAACTCGGAAAGGACCTGTTCTCTGGGGTCCACGTTTTGTCTGCTGTGGAGTGCTGTGGGTCAGCTCTCCCAGCTCTCTCTGGTGGTTCTTATACCTTGGCACTTGGCTTTCTCCCAGATTTTGGGCTCCTTCTAGCTATTAAGCTGCAGTGTGTTCTCCCTTTTCCTGAATACTTTTCCCTGCTCTCCTCCCCCCTCTCTCCCAGGTCTGCTGCCATCATCTTCCGTTGCCACAGGTCGAGCTGCCCATCAGTCTCCTCACACGCCTGGCCCTAACAGATCCCGCTTTGCTCAACAAGTTTGTGAGCACAGTGTCTGCTTCCCCTAGAACTGTCATCTCATTTCTGTCAGTTGCCCTCCTGGGTAACCAGCCGCTGCTGACCTCTGACCTTCTCTCCCTGCTGGCCCACACGGCCAGGGTTCTATCTCCCAGCCACTTGTCCTTTATCCAAGAACTCCTGGCTGGTGCCGACGAGTCCTATCGGCCCCTGCGCAGCCTCCTGGGCCACCCAGAGAATTCTGTGCGGGCCCGCACTTACGGGCTCCTGGGACACTTGCTCCAACACAGCATGGCCCTGCGTGGAGCACTGCAGAGCCAGGCTGGACTGCTCAACCTTCTGCTGTTGGGGCTTAGAGACAAGGACCCTGCTGTGCGGCGCAGCGCCAGCTTTGCTGTGGGCAACGCAGCCTACCAAGCTGGCCCCCTGGGACCTGCCCTGGCAGCTGCCGTACCCAGTATGACCCAGCTGCTTGGAGATCCTCAGGCTGGTATCCGGCGCAATGCCGTGTCAGCTCTGGGCAACTTGGGGCCTGAGGGGTTGGGAGAAGAGTTGTTACAGTGCCAAGTACCCCAGCGGCTCCTGGAGGTGGCATGTGGAGATCCCCAACCAAATGTGAAGGAGGCCGCCCTCATGGCCCTTCGGAGCCTCCGCCAGGAGCCCTGCATTCATCAGGTACGCCACAGAGGACTTAGGAACCGTGACGATGGATTGTATTTCACAACAGTTTTCTGAGATAGTCTTTGAGGAACTGGGACATCCAGAAACCCAAGTTGTGTTCCTCTCTGGGAGCAGGAAACCCAGGGGCAGTGTCTTGGGGATGACTTTTCCATCTACCGTCTCCCACCTTGGAAGAGGGCTCCACTGGGCTGGGAAAACCTGGAATCTCAAGCCACTGTTTCTCTTTTCTAGAGGCTACACAGGAGGGAGATAAGGGAAGATTAGAGATGTTGAGGTAAAGGGTGGTTTCATTCTGGGGGCCATGAGGATGCTGTCTTTCTTAGCACTTACCATGTGAAAAGCACCAGGCTAAGCATTTTACCTTCATTACCTGGCTTAAGCTATTGTTTTCCTAATTTTGTAGGCTATGAAACTGAGGCACAAAGAATTTAATAGCTTGTACAAACTACAAAGCTAGTAGGATTGGACTTTTAAACTCAAGAGTCTGACTCCAGAGCCCGTACTCTCAGCCACTGCTTTATTCTGCTTTTTCTGCTCGTTTTTCAGCATATAAGCAGCCCAATGAAATCACACACCTACCTATGATAAGGCTAAACCTCCAAATTATAATGGCTCAGTGTGGTAGCATTGGGTGGTTCATGAAATTTTGACAGGATGGTAATAATATATTAATGTATTATAGGATTTTCTGGCAATCCATATGGGGACACAATAAAAGGGATTCTTGGTGATGAGGTTAAGACTCACTGACCAGATCCATGGCTGGGAATCACACCTTTTGCCTTCCTATCACTGCTGCATTCATTGCCTCTTCCTGGGGACCAGTGCATGGGTCCCTTGGTGCACTGGTTTCAGGGTCTGTAACCAGAGAGAATGGAAGTAGACCTGTGGATTCTTGTCTCCAAGGTTTCTCTTTACCCACAAAATCTATTTTGCATCCCCAAGAGCCCGTTTTCTTTTTCTTCCTTTTCTGGAGTGGGAGTTGCTAGGTCCAGTGAGAGTCTGCTGCACGTCATGTTTTGTCATCTGTTCTCTCTCCCACAGGTGCTGGTGTCCCTAGGTGCCAGTGAGAAATTAGCCTTGCTCTCTCTGGGGAATCAGTTACTGCCGCACAGCAGCCCCAGACCCGCCTCTGCCAAACACTGCAGGAAACTCATTCACCTCCTGAGGCCAACGCACAGCACGTGATCCCCGATTCCTGGGGTCCAGCTTCCAACCTTCGTTGCGCTATTGCCAACGCTTCCTTCTTCTGCTATACAATCCACCAACTCAACCGAGAGCTAAAAAGATGAAAAAAGAGAGAGAAGCTGCCAACTCCACTGATTTGGGAATGAGAAACTAGAAGAGATTTATGTATAAAGCTCCTTCCGCCCCCCAGATTCAGGATGGTTTCAACCAGTAAACTTCATTGCTGTTGGTGCCAGAGAAGATTCCTTCCTTCTCTACATCCAGGGCTCTTTTCTCTGACAAGTGCCTTTGTTTTTGTTTTTTTGGTTTTTTTCCAGCTGAGCCATTCTGCCACCTGTTGACAGCTCAGCTCGGGACGGGACTCAAACCGCTGTTGCTCAGAGCTCACATGCTTGAGTGAGCTCTTAACCAACTGAGCCACTCGGCCGGCCCTGACATGTGCCTTTAACCCCAGGAACATGCCTCCTGGACCTTAGGGAAACACCTCCTACCTGAGGGAGCTCTTTCTTTCTGGACCTCCTGTAATCCTCCCAGCAGGCTGTGGGTTTAGGTGCCCTGATTCCAGGATGATGATGAAGACAGAACCTGCCTCAGCTCTAGGCGATGGGGAAAAATGCTGTCAGTCCTGTTGTGGTGGGTTCCCCAGCCTGTAGCCCACATTCCCACAATGGGAGGGGGTGGGAAGTGTATCCTTTTTATTATTATTTTTATAGATGTTTGTAAACTCTTGTAATAAAAGGTGTGCCTCACCCTCCTTTGAGCTGCCAGGGTAAGGGGTTGGGAGATTCGGCAATTCTTTAGCTTTTGTGTGGTGCTGGAAGCACTGGTATCGTGTTCACCCAGGATTCTGGGGTGGGAGCTTATTTATATCTTTTCCTGCCTTGCAACTTCCTCCATCCCAGATGAGCAACATGTGGACACCTACTTCCAAGCCCAGGCCAGTGGAGCTGAAATAGGAAATTTCGGGTAGGATTAAACAGAAAGGTGAATTGGATAGCTTTGCGATCTCAGGCTTCGTGGCTAGTTTTAATATTTGGTGGAGTTTCAGTGTATAGGGAACCTCAGCTGCTTTAGTAGGGCAGCTATTTATGGAGATTGTGTGGTTTACCAGAAAGGGGTGTTTAGCAGATCCATTAGAATCATAATCCAGCTGGAAACATACTGGGAAGCTGAAACCTTGACTCATTGGATGGCTTGCGACAAGCTTCCCAGGGCCCTCATTTCTCCATCTATAAAATGGGAGAATACTTTTGTCCTTCCTTGAATTCCAATTGTTTTAGAAGTGAAAAATGTTCCTTATTTTGACAAGGAATTTTAGTTAGTCCTCATCTTTATTGCCCACTGACTGACTGTGTTCACATTGTAGCAGAAGTAATATTTTTTCTTTGTAGAGACCTCCATAATTGCCTCCTATCCAGATGATTTCAAATCACTTCAACATATTTATTGAATCCTTTCTGTATATCAGAAACTGTTCTAGGTACTGGAGATAAAGCAATGCCTGTCTGTCATAGACTTCCCATTTTGGTGGGGGAGATTGAACTTATTAAAATGAGTGAATTATATATAGTATGTAGGAAAGTGATAAAAACTGGAGAAAAATAAAGCAGGGCAAGGGGGGTGAGGAGTGCTGAGTTGGATGGTCAAGGTAGGTCTCACTGAGAAGGCGACATTGCAGCAGACTTGAAGGAGATGAAGGAATGGGCAGTGTGTCATCGGAGGGAAAAGCGCAGGCAGAGAAGGATCTTTTCACAGGCCCTGAGATGGAAGCATGCCTGGCGTGCCTGTGGAGCTATGAGGCCAGTTTGGATGAAGTAGAGAAGGGGGAAAAGATGAGGCAAGGAGGGCAGGATGGTGATGGGGACCAGATGTTGTAGGGCTTGTAGATCTTGTGCTTTGAATAGAGTGAGGATCTACTGGAGAGTTTTGACAGAGAAAGGCTGTGACCTACCTTATGTTCTAAAGGATTACTCGTCATTCTGGTGTTGTGAATGAACTATGAGAAGTTGGGGACGATGGGAAGCAGGGTAAACAGTTAAGAGGCTACTGTACTACAATAATCCAGGTATTCTGGACTAGAGTGGTACCAACAGAGGGATGAAAAGTGGTCAGATTTTTTAATATATTTGGAACACGGAGAAAGAAAGATTTCTGGACTGATTGGATGTGGGGGTGTGAACAAAGGAAAGCAGACAAAGATGACTCCAGGGGTTTTGGCCTGGGCAATTGGAAGGATAGAATTGCCATTAACTGAAATGGGCAAGGCTATCAGTAGAATGGTGGTGGGTGGGAAACCTCCAGTTCAATTTTGAACATGTTAAGTCTATTATTTGGAAAATTTCAAACACACACAAAAGTAGAGAGATTAGTCCAGTGAATGCCATCACTGCTTCAACAGCTATTGTATCATATTTTTCCTCTGTTACTTGGGTATTTTAAAACAAATCCTGGGCAACATATAATGTTACCTATAAGTATTTTGGTGTATATCTCTAACAGATCAGAGCTTTTGTTTTTGCTTTTAACAAAACCACAGTACTTGCTTCACTAAGACTTGCCTGGATTTAGGCAAATACAGTGTTGTGTTTTAAGATCTGGGTTTTTGTCTCCTAAAAGATAAACTAGGGGGAATTACCTTATGAAAGAATTATTCTTTATTTCAGCTATCTCATTAAATACTAGCTTGAGATATCATGTTCATCTGGTACATAAATAATTTGATATAGAGAAATTAAATATACATCCAAACTTGCAAGGCTATTGCATAAAGCAATAGTTAATCATTTTATGAGGACGCATAATAAGAAAACATGTTCCCATCCTTGGGAGCATATAGCCTAAAGGATTAGAAATATGAAAACAATTTTATATGTAGTGATTAGTGCACAAAGTGTTGAGAGGATTGGGAGTGAACGGTCTGAATAGAGCCTGGAATTCAGAGAATGTCTGGAAGGTTTGAAGATCTGTGCCTGTGTATGAGCGTGTATGTGTTTTCCCTTTTGGGTGGAGGGGAGAGAGCTTAAAGTTTTCAAACTTCTGTAAGTAGAGAGAATGGTATAATAAACCCCCGTACCCTGATCCCACAGATTCAGATGTTACCAACATTTTGCCACACTTGTTCTACCTATTCCTTTTATAATTTTGTCATTGCCATAGTTTTAAAAATGCATTCTATTTTGAAATAACTTAAAATGTAAAGAAAAGTTGTAAGAATAGTACAAAGAACTCCCATATATTCTTCACCCAGATTCATTAGTTGTTAACATTTTGCCACAATTAATTTTATCATATTTTTCTGAACCATTTTCATACCCTTTTACATTTAAATACTTTAGTGAATTTATTAAGATCAAGGATAATTACTTATATAACCACAGTATAATGAACAAAGTCAGGAAATTTAACATTGATATAATACTATTAACTAATCTACAGCTCATATTCAAATATTGCCAATTGTTCCAATGATGTTCTTTATACCAATTTTTCTCCTGGTTCAGGATCCAGTCCAAGATCATGATTTGTATTTGGTTGTGATTCTCTTTAGCCTGTAACCTTTTGATAGAATCCTTCCTAATCCTTGCTTTGTCTTTTCTGACAATGATGTTTTGAAGAGTACTGGCCAATTTGGGTACATCTGATGTTTCTTTGTGATTTGATTCAGGTTATACATTTTTGGCAGAAACACTACATAACTAGTGATGTGTCCTCTTCGTACATCATATTTGGAGGTTGATGATGTTGCTTCCCCCCATTATTGGGGGGTCAGTGTACTCCTGATCACTTGGCTAAGGTGGGCTGGGCAAATTTCTGTTGCTATAGTTTTGCTGTATTTTGGGGTTTTTTAATAGAATTTATAGTTTAGAAAAATTTTAGATTTACAGAAAAATTGAGCAGATAGTACAGCGTTCACATATTATACCCCACCCCTACACATAACATAATTTCCCCTAGTATTAACATCTTACAGTATTATGATACATTTGTTACAATTAATGAACCAATATTTATATATCATTAACTAAAACTCATATTTTATTCAAATTTCCTTGGTTTTTGCATAATGTCTCTTTTCTGTTCCAAGATCTTATTATACATTTAGTTGTCTTCTGGCTGTTTCTCAGAAGTTTTTTTGTTTTTGATGACCTTGACAATTTTGAGAAGTACTGGTGAGGTATTTTGTACAGTGTCCCTCCATTGGAATTCATCTGATGTTTCTCATGATTAGATTGGGGTTATAGTTTTGGGGAGGACTATTTACAAAAGTAAGGTTCCATTTTCATCACATATCAAGGGCACATTGCTATCTATTGGGTTGTCAGAAAAGTCATGATGTGTTTTTCTGTTTTTCGTTGCAAAAATGCATCATGACTTTTCCAACAACCCAATTATGCCTGTCGATTTTGACCTTGATTATCTGGCTGAAGTAGTGTTTGTCTGATTTTTCTACTGTTACTCCTTTTGCCCGATCCCCACTCCCCTTTCTGTTCTGTGCTCTTTGGAAAGAAGTCACTCTGCACAGCCCACACTTAAGGAGTAGGTAGTAATGCTCCCTCTCCTTTGGGGCTGAGTATTTATTTGGAATTTTTCTACACAGGAGATTTGTCTCTTTACCACATTTGTTTAACATAGTCAACCATTTATTTATATAGGGACTCATGGATATTTGTTTTATACTTTGGTTATAAACCACTAACTACTACTTTAATTTTGTTGCTCACATTGTTTCAATTTTAGTCATTGGGAGTTCTTTCAGTTAGCTCCTATGACATACTCCCAACAATGTGGTTTTGTTTAGTTTTTTGTTTTTTTGTTTTTGTTTTTTTGAATACCTTCTTTCTGGTACAAGATACTTGAGGTTCATCTTGTGTATTTCTTACCCTGGTCCTAGAATCATCCACGTCTCCAGGGAGCCCAGGTCCTTTTAAATGAGAATGGTACAGATTCTCCTTGACTTATAATGGGGTTACTTCCCGATAAACCCATCGTAAGTTGAAAATACTATAATTTGAAAATGCATTTAATACACCTAACCTACCAAACATCATAGCTTAGCCTAGCCTACCTTAAATGTGCTTAGAACACTTACATTAGCCTACAGTTGGGCAAAATCATCTAACACAAAGCCTATTTTATAATAAAGTATTGACTATATCATGTAATTGATTGAATACTGTACTAAAAGTGAAAAACAATGGTTGTATGGGTACTCACCATTAATGTACTCATACACAGTGGAAAGCATTCTGGGCCTGAAGAATGTTTGACGCATTGAACTATTAGGTTATCGGAAAAGTCATGACGTCTTTTTTCTCTGTTTTTCGTTGCAAAAATGCGTCATGACTTTCCCGACAACCCAATAAAAATTGCTTCACGAGAGAGTATCATACTGCATATCACTAGTCTGAGAAAAGATTAAATTCAAAATTTGAAGTATGGTTTCTACTGAATGCGTATCACTTTCACACCATCATATGGTCAAAAAAACATTAAGTTGAATCATGGTAAATTGGGGACTGTCTGTATTTGAAACTGAGACCTGGGTGCCAGGTGTGCATGTTGCTACTGGGGTGTTTTAAAGCATCATGTCATTTAATCCTGAAAAACATATATGTCTGTGTCTGTAAAAAAAAAAAAGTGTATATATATATTTTTTTAATTGGGGAATTTGGGGAGGGGAACAGTGTTGGGGGGGGAAGGGGAACAGCCAAGTTGTCCTTCAGTCTTAGTTGTGGAGGGCACAGCAAGCTCAGCTCCAAGTCCAGTCGAGTCGCTTAGCTCAAGATGCTGTGTCCAGTTAGTTGCGGGTAGGCTTGGCCACCATCCCATGCCGGAGTTGAACCGGCAGCTTTGTTAAGAGCACGTGTTCTCACAAGTTGAGCCATCTTGCCACCTGTTGGTAGCTCAGTGGCAGCTCAGCTCGGGGTGCAGCATCACTGGCCCATGTGAGAATTGAACCGGCGACTCTGTTGCTCAGAACTTGCACTCTTGAGCAAGCTCTTAACCAACTGAGCCACTCAGCTGGCCTGCATATTTTCTTAAATAACCAAAGTAGCCTGTGGCTACCACAACAAATTTCCATAAACTTAATGGCTTAAAACAACAGAAATTTATTATCACACAGTTCTGGAGGCCAGAAGTCTGAAATTAGGCTGTCCAAAGGACCCCACTCCCTCAGAAGGCTCTAGGAGAGAATCCATTCCTTGCCTCTTCCACCTTCTGGTGGCTCCAGGCATTCCCTGGCTTGTAGCCATATCAGTCCAATCTCTGCCTCCTCTTTGCTATGTCATCTCTGTCTGTCACATCTCCCTCTGCCTCACTAAGGACACTTGTCATTGGATTTAGGGCCCACCCAGATAATCCAGGAAAATTCCTTAATCATCTCAAAACTCATTCTCTCAAAATCCTTAATCCCAACTTTTGCCCTCGTATAAGGTAATATTTACAGGTTTCTGGCATTAGGATGTGGATATATCCTTTGGGTGTGTGTGTGTGTGGGGGGGAGTGTCAACTACAATAAAATTAATAATGGTGTCTTAACATTGGCTATGTTCTTTTGTTCCCAGTCCATATTTAAATTTCTCCATTGTCTGAAAAATCTTTTTACAGTTGGTTTGTTTGAATCAGGATCCAAACAAGGCCCACGCATTGCTTTTGATTATGTCTCTTAAATCTACAATCTAGAACACCTTACTGTTTTTTTATACTCTGAAACTGAAGAAACAAGGTCATCTGTATATTGGCCCATGTTCTGGATTTGTCCGATAGCTTTCTTGTGGTGGTGTTTCTCTTTATTTCTTAAAACTGGAAGTTGGAGCCAAAAGCTTGATTAGATTCAGATCCAACTTTTAATTTTTTTGACAAAAATACACTACTTCCTAAATATTACTGTGTAGTTCAAATTGCATCACATCAGGAGACATACTTTTTAGCTGTCCTATGTTTCATGATCTAAGATTACTTAAAATATACAGGTGATGGCAGACATCCTTCCAGTGTAAAATTCTTCCATCAATCCTCCGATAGTTTTAGCATCCTTCAACGACTGTTGCCTAAATCAATTATTTATTAAGCATCCTTGCTCAGGTCCAGATTGTTTTCATTAGGTTAGTTTCATCTTTTATTGTCCACTTTATTAATGTAGCAGACTGTTCAGAAGAGATCTTGTTAGCCTTCAGCTCTGTTTAGATCTCCAAATCCATTAGGTCTAGGAACATTTGAGACGGAGGGGGCACGGTCTGTCTTGCCTGGGAAGATAATGAATTGAGTCAGTGTTTCCTAAAGTTCACACTTGAAGCCCACAAAACAGGTGGTTGTAGCTGTACCCTGCTGAGTGGGTTGGGGTAGGGGAAGGTGGATTGGAGGGAAGCGTAGTGGATCTGGTGATTTCTCCTTTCCTGGAGTCAAACCCAGAGGCGCTTATTTGAAAGTACTAAAAATATATATCTCTTTAATAAAGCCCGAGAGCTTTGATTTTATAAGAACGAATTAAGGCACGGTCAATGAAAGAGTCCATAGGGATAGGTAGAATCAGAGAAGAGAGATTCCTGAAGTGCCAGAATGGAGCCTTTGGGGGCATTTAATCTCGGGACTACATCTCCCAGAACCTCGCTCCACCACCTGCCCTCAAGCGACTGCGCGTGCGCGAGGCCTGGGCCGGCCTGCCCTCCCAGGCCCCACAAACCTCGACGTTCCGCGCGCCTGCTCCCCTCCCACCGCCATCGCCCCTTCCAGGCCCTGGGTCCGTCCACTGGGGGCGCGCGCAGTGCGTGGCAGGCGGTAGCGGAGCTGGCGGCCGAGAGCGCGGGTCGCGTGGCGGTGCGTGGTTGCTAGGGGCGCCTGAGGCCGCCTGCTCGCCCAGCAGGCCGAGGAGCAAGCAGCGCGGAGCCGGCACAGTGCCGGGGCGAAGCGGAGTCCTCTCGGTGAGTGTGGCCGCGGAGCCGGGGCGACGACCCTCCGCCGACCCTATTCTCCCGCCCCTCCCTCCGCCCGGGTCCTTTCACGCGGGTCCCCAGCGCTCCGGCCGCTTCCGCTCCAGCCTGGCTTCCTCCGGTCCGACTCTCCATCCCCCGGGAGGCCAGGGGGCCCTCCACCCGGCCGGGACTTGACCCCTCCTCGGAACCCCTTTCTCCCTCCTCGACGCGTGTGAACTTAGCCCGCCTCGCCTCTGGGTACCCGAGCCCGGCTGCGTCCCCTCACCCTGGGCCTGCGTGCCTCCTCCTTCCCGCCACTTTGCGGTTTAAATTCTCCCTTGGGTGTGAGCCCAAGCGCCTCTCAGGCTTCATGGCTGAATTTAACAGAGATACCCACTTTTTTTTTTTTTTTTACTTCCCCACATTCAGCATCTATAGAAAAATACTTTCCTAAACTGTAGAGAGTGAAACAGCATCTGAGATCCTGTGGAATTTAACTCTTCGCCTTATCCCTCCATCCCTTCATTTAATTATTCAACAATTTTTAATAAACATCAGCAAATACTTAATGAGCCATGGAAGGCGCCGGGGATACAGTGGTCCACAGGACAGGCGTGCGTGTTCACGGAGCTTGTAGTCTAGGGAAGATTTTAATCAAGTAAAGAAGCATTTGTCATGTGTGCTGTGTGCTCTGATAGAACATTAGAAAGATATTTAATCCAGACTCACTTGGAAAACTATTATACCTGCTCCCTGGGCTTCACAATCCTATTCTGGATCTAAGGAATGTTTTAATCCTTCTTTATGGAGTTACCCCTGAGCTCTCAGATACTCCAGATGGCATTTTCCTTAACTTCAGCACCTGTTAATTTAGCCAATCAACAAGCAGCTGGGGCAACCCTTTGGGACAGTGTTCCAATCCATCCTTCATTTCTTGCAATAAATTATGAGACACTATAAAAACCACCCCCTTGGTGCCCAGTAAGTTACCAGCTGCTTATTGATTGGACTGAATGGAACCTTGAAAAATTATCAGGTGTTTTGTGGGAATAAAGAAGTGAGAGGATATTCCAGATACAAAGTAGCTTTAGAGAAGATACAGCAAGTCCTGAAAACAGAACTGGAAACAGTTTGACAGACCTGAGCTGGGTTTGAAGGGAGCCATCCAGTGATATTCAGGAAGAGGGAAATTAATAAGGGTTAGATCACAAAGGGCCTGAGATATTTTGCTAAGGATTTAGAGCTGTGTCCTCCAGAGCCGTGATTTTCAAGCTGGGATAACCAATGCCAAAGACTTTCAAGGAATATACTGTAACTGTATACAAAGCTTTAGAAGAATCAATTTCCAGAACGTCAGCTTCCAAATGAACTCTTCTAAAACTGACCTTACAAAAAAAAAGGGATGGTGGAGGGAATGTCATATTTCTCAGACTTCCCAAATTTTATTGTAATATATTGTCCTGAGTGCAAAAACCTCAGTTGCGAAATGGAATATTTTGGAAATGCTGATTTCAGGGAGGCCTCCTTTGGTGATTAAGTTACCTCGAAAACCCAGAAAGCTTCATTTTTCCTTGTCTAACAATACACATTACTATTAGGGTGAAGTTGTTCCTTGTTGGGATATTCTGAGTTCAGAAGAACAAAACAGTTAAATGTGACTGGAATGTTCTTTGGGACCACAGGTTTTTCAAGTTATATTGGATAAACCTTACATAAAAGTTTTCAAAGAGATTTCTTTAGTTTAGGTATGTGTCATTCAATAAGATAGTTAAAACTTATTTTATCATAAAGTGTTTATTCAAGTTACAGTTAATCCTTAACTTAGTTCTCTTAATAAAATGCTTAGTATTTTCTACCTCCTTTTAACAAAAGAATAAACTTGGTTTAAACTTGTGATGAAAAATTTTAGAATTCAACTTTAAGATGTACAAGGAATACATGTTTTTAAAAATTCTTTTGGGTATACATGAGTAAAACCATTTGAAGGGTATGCTGCAGGAAAACCACAGGAAGATAATTAGGAGGAAAGTAGCATCAGATTTGTGTTTGAAATTACTGTAGTCTCAGTGTGTGGGTTGAATAGGAAGAATTTTAGACTGGAGGTAGGAGAAGCCAATGAGAAATCTAGAGACCAGGCTAGAGATGATGAGGGGTTTATGGCAGTAACAGTTGGAAGGGAGAGGGTTTTGAGAGATAATTAAAGATGGTAGAGTAGACATAATCTGATGGCAGAGTAGATGTAAGGAGAGTGGGATAAGGAGCAGTCTAGCATGATTCTAAGTTTCTGACTTTAGTGACCAGGTGGGTCTTGATGTAGGAGGAACTATTAGGAGAGGCAGCTTTGAGGAGAATGATAAAGGAGTTACACATGGGACATGCTGAGTTGAGGTCCCTGCAGCACATCTGGGTAAAAGGCCTAGGAGGTGGTTCTAAAGATTTGGAGCTCATGACAGAGGTCTGGGTGATGATAGAAAGTTAAGAATGTAGGAGGTGATTGGAGTTATGGGATGGAACAGATTACTATGGGAGAGTGTGTGGTAATAATCGCAGCTGCCATTTATTGAGCGCTTATCATGTGCCAAGCCACATAGGAAGACTGACCTCAGAGGAACACCACCATTGAAAGAGTAGGGAGGAAATGGGATGGAAGAAGGAGGCAGAGAATTTATAACCAAATACAAAAATGAGTATGTAAATGAAAAGTCACTTGCTGAAAACTGTATCTAGATGAAACCTTAACTTCTTCAGCATCTGATATTCATGACCTGGAGTTGAGTTTAGCTTTCCCACCTAGATGCCTTTCTGACCTTCGCATTGTCTGATCATACATAGGCTTCCTAGATTTTAGCATGAGACTAGATGCTTTGATCTGTCAGTGAAATACAGAGAAAAAGTGCCACTAATGCCCAAACTTCTCACCCTCTTCTGGCAGAGCAGGGAAGCCAGACGTAGCTTTTTGGAGAGTACTAATTTCTTGAAACACACAGGACCTTGTCCTTAGGAGCCCTCGTGGATATCATGGAGTGTTCTAGACCAGTAGTATTCTAGACCAGAGGTGCTCAGACTTTTTGGTCTCAGGACTCCTCTAAGCACTTAAAAGCTCTTAGGGGTATTCACTATATTTTTTAGAGTAGGGTACATATGTCTTGATATTTACTATATTAGAAATTGAAATATTTATTAATTCATTTAGAAATAATAAATCCATTACAAGTTAACATAAGTAGCATTTTTTTTTAATGAAAGTGCTTTTGTTTAAAAAAGATTAGTGAGAAGCGTGGCATTGTTTTTCCAAATCTATTTAATGTCTGACTTAATAGAAGACAGCTGCTGGATTTTCATATGTTTCTGCTTTCAGCTGGTTTTGATGTGTTGTTTTGGTTGAATTATGAAGAAAATCCATCCTTACGCAGATATTTAGTTGGAAAAGGAAGTATTTCTATGTCCTTTTCAGGCAATTGTGAGTATTCTTTGGTACTACACAGAAGTTAAAGGGTGGGTTTGTGAAGGTTAGTTGCAGTAGGGAGTCTGAAATGATACCACTGACTTTTCATGCTTTCTTACATTAAAATCTGTTGGTCTCTCACTTTGACAGGATCTTTTACCCATGCGTGAATCTGTAACATTGTATGAGAGGTATTTGGAAAAGAGTGGTTCATTGAGTTATGCAGATCTTCCACTTATTGCCACATTTTATTATACAGCATCAAAAAACCGTATTTCATATTACCACTCTGTCATTAGAAAAATGGTTAAGTACTGGGAAGCTGTCAAGCTCATGGTGGCAAGATATGAGTTTGCCAAAATTCTAATTTTCTCTCGGAAGCTCAAATTTTATCATTGGCAACAAATACTGTCAGTTGTTTTCCCTGAAGTGACAGCTTTGTTCCCCCCACCCCCAAAATGTCTGCCAAATACCAAAGTCTCACTAACCCATCACTTGTGTGTTATTCATTCTTTCAAGTAAACATGGTGTTTCACAGAAAAATTTCGCAATTCAAACACTCACACAAGTGTTTACTTATAGAGAACCATCATTTTCTGTATGCCACATAAGTGTTTTAAATGTATTCTAATTTTGTCACACAAGAATATTAAAAAGATAGTAGAGGATTGAGACTTAATATAATTTTTACGGCACCATCAAGGACATTCTTAAGTAAAGCCGGCATTTATTATTTCACTGTGCGGTGAAGAAGTGTGTGATGGTGAAGGATCGAAGTTGGTGCTGTTGTCTCGATTCCTGCTCAGGCACCAGCAGTTTTAACCCACCATTGCTTTTGCACCGTCGGTGAAAAGGCCAGCACAGTAAAGAAGGCAAACCACATCTTAGTTTTATGAAAATAGTGTCACCTAATGGAACCCCTGAGAGGGTCTCAGGGTTCTCTCAGGCTCTGTGGATCATACCTTGAGGACCACTGCTCTAGAGCTCACCTCGGGAAGAGGAAACAGGGCCCTTTCTGAATCTGATAAAGGTCAGGGCTTCAGGAGGGCTAGTTACCGAATGATGCTAAGCCTTCAACAGCTTTTTACTTTTCAGTAATTTGGAGATTTACCTCCCTCAGCTCCAGCTGCTATGGTCTGTATTTTCTCCGCAGGTTTGCTAACTCCTTTTGTCGAACTGTGTTCTACAAGAGCTGTCTATCTTCTCTTGTGGCACTGACCCTCCCTTCTCATTAGTGCTGGGATAGTGACCTTTCTCAGTAGGACTTGAAGAAGTTCATTGCTCCTCCAACTTTCTTTAGGGAGACAGCTTAGATTTATCTCATGAGAGAAAGTGAGTTTGATTCCTACACTCCTGGTTTTATTTTGTTCCACATAAGTCAGTTGTATCTTCTAACGTAACCACTGAGCAATTAAAGTAATCTCATGAGAGATCTTGTGAATTGTAGACTAGGAGCCATTTCTGATGTCCTGAGTTCCCCTGGTGACCGAGGGAAACACCTAGATGGAGGAAAAGGAAACTGCAGATCCCAGGAGTCACACACACTCCTGCAAGAGAGGAGAGTGATTTAATCAGTGGGTAATAAATAATTGCTTTCTGTAGAAATAGATACCTTGTCTAAGTTGGTCTGGGCTGGGCCCCTGGAGACTTGATGGGTTGACACAACAGCGTAGATTTTCAAGCCTGGGCTGCTCATCATTCACTCTTACTTAAGGAGGAAACTTGAGGCAAAATTATTCCACATAGTGGAAGGCAGAATGAGATAGGCAATTTCTGAATGCTGTATAAAGAGGACAAAGCAGGATGTTGAGATTCCTGAGTCTGAATGCTTTAGAAGGGAAGAGGCTGGAGCCAGGGACTTCTGTTAGGAGTCTACTGTGACAGCCCTGTACTTGGTGAAGGGGTGGGGGGGTTCAGGAATTGGGCTGAGCCAGCTGTGCAAATAGAGAGGGATGTTTGAGACCATTTTGTTTATCTTTAGACTACTCTGCAGTTCTTTACCCTCCTTTCTTGTCCCTTTAGTCAAGTTTTTTTTTTTTAAGTTTCGTTTTAAAAATTTTTATTTTTAATTGGGGAACAGTGTTTTTCCAGGATTCATCAGCTCCAAGTCGAGTAGTTGTTTCGCTCTAGTTGTGGAGAGCGCAGCTCAGTGGCCCATGTGGGGGTAAAACCGGCAACCTTGGTGTTAGGAGCACTGTGCTCTAACCAACTGAGCCAACTGGCCACCAACACCCCCCCTTTTTTTTTTTAATTTCAATTTTATTTTTAACAGCTTTGTGTCAGTATAATTGACATGGAACATATCCATCACTCCCAAGTGAATTAATTGTGGGGTTTTTTTAACTTTGTTCTGGGAAGCCTTAGCACTCCCATGAAGTTTTGGGGGGAGGAGAGTTGGGCAGCATTGCTGAGGAAGCCAAACTAGGGCGGTGATCTCCCCCTTCTTCCAGATTAGCTCTGCATTTGTCTGTTATAAATACACAGAGCTTCCCTATAAAAACCATTGTGGGCTTATGCAGCATATCCATGTGAAAAGAGAACAGTGGTAAAAGATAGCCTTTCCAAAGTGTCAAATTAGAGGAGTAAATACACAACGATGTTCATGGAGAGAGAGAGAGCGCGGGGCTTGAGCTGGGCTTGGAATAAAAAGGTGAGTAAAATGTAAAGATTCAGAAGGAGGAGGCTTAGTAAAGTATAAAGGCCTACAGACAGGTTTAAAAGGTTTATTCCAGGAGTTTAATGTTAAGACCAGCACAGGATAGGACAGAGTTAAAAGGTGCAGACTCTGGAGATACAGGCTTCAGCCTGGGTGCTTGAGTAGTCCAGCTCTGTGGTGGTAGTGCTGGAAATAAAAGATGAAGCATGCTGTGAGGAAAGAATCTAAGCTTTTGTGACTGGTGTGGTTTTGGAGAATATGGGAAAGGAAGAGTAAGGGAAGAAGTCAGAAGTGCCTTACATTTTTCTCTTAGATGACTGAGAGAAAGAAGGTTCCACTGAAAGACCCTGGAAGGTCAAGAGTGCAGAGCTGGACATGCACACGGAAAAGGTGGAGCAGACAATTGATGAAGACATGAAGCAGGAGAGAGGTCAAGGTCTGAAAACTGACTGTTCTGCAGGTGATAGGTGAAAGTGTATGAGCAGATTGGTTTCATGTGGGAGAATTGTGGAGGGGGCCTCAGGAGGAGGAAAAAAGGTATTTATTATTGAAGGAGCTGGGTGTGTCTATGGCAGAGATTATGCATCAAGTAAAGAAGTAGCAATAAGGAGAGGAGCACCTGTGTAATCTGAAGAGACCCATCTTGTGGTTTTGCTGGTTATACCTGTTGTAGATACATTTGTTTAGGCAGCAAATATTTAAGGAACTCTGATTACATTTCCAGGGCTGGGCATATGCTGTGTGAACAAGATCCCAGTTCTCATAGAGCTTTCATTCTGGAAGAGAAGATAGACAAATAGCAAAGGAATGTTGTTGTTGTTTCTGTTTTTTGTTTTTTAGCTGAGCCATCCTGCCACCTATTGGCAGCTCAGCAGCAGCACAGCTCGGGCCGGGAATCGAACCACTGTTGCTCAGAGCTCGCACTCTTGAGTGAGCTCTTAACCAACTGAGCCACTCAGCCGGCCCTGCAAAGGAATGTTTAAATAATTGAGGTTTTCATTTTAAAATATAATTAGTAAGGTTTTTTGACTAGATGTTTCATTTATATAGTTCAGAAATTAAAATGATAGGAAAAGGTATACACAAATAAGCCTCACACCCCATTGGTAACCATTAAAAAAAAATCAGTTTCTGTTTATCATTCCAATGTTTCTTTAGGCCAGCGGTTCTCAACCTTTCACAGGGGTCGCCTAAGACCATCGGAAAACATATTTTTGATGGTCTTAGGAACCGAGACACCGCTCCTCTATCCGTTTCCAGGCCCATATGCAGATATGCCCACATACGAGTACCCAGCAACCCCTGTGAAAGGGTCGTTCGACCCCCAAAGGGGTTGGGACCCACAGGTTGAGAACCGCTGCTTTAGGCGGTTATAAGGAAATATTAATATATAATAATTTTAGATCCTGGAAGAATGAAAACAGAGACTAGAACAAGGTAATGTGATAGGGAATGATTAGGGGTGGTGCAGTATTAGGGTAGATAGGCACTTTGAGGTGGTGATATTAGCTGAATACTGAGTGAGGGACTTGAGCTGGCCTTGTAAACCATCTGAGTATTTTAGAGGGATCAGCAAAGACCCTGGGAACACAGGTGGGAACATGCCTGGCGAGGGGCAGAGTGGCTCTATAAAGTCAGAGAGTCAGGGGTCAGATCACACAGGCCTAGCCATCAGATGGCTTTAAGCTACCTTTTAAAAAGAGCACCATAGCCACTGCCTGGAGAATAGATTATAATAAGAGGTAAGAGTAGAAGCTGGGAAACCAGTAGGTGAGAGCTGATGCTAACTTGGACTGAGGTAATAATAGTGGAAATGGAGAAGAATGGATGGATTCAAGGACATATATTTGAAACTGGAAGGACTCCTTGATGGATTGAGTGAGTGGAAGGAAAGATCTGCTGAGGTCAAGGTGAAATCATTACCACAGGGCATTTTTTGAATTTCCGTGTTGCATAAACACTCGTCCCAGGGACTTGGCACCCTTCTGCCTGGATAGATATACGTATATATTTTTTGGAAGTCTTCTTTGTGCATTTGTAGTTTATTTCCTGTGCCTGATTCTAAAAGATTACTTGACTCTTAAAGAGCAATTAAATAAGGAATGTGAGTGATCATTCCTGTTTTATTAGCCCTCCTCCCACTTCCCTTAGGACTACTTTTTACTAAAATCTGACATTCCCATCTAATTTCAAGGAGATTAAAAGATAATGTGTCCCTTCCTTGAATAGAATAACAGGGATCACAGAGAACTTTGAGCTTCCCACATTGTCCCCTTGTTCCCTTGACTCTGCTCTAAGCTCCTTATCTCAGCCTCTAGGTTCCTGATTCTCAGCTTGGTGCTGATGGCAACTGCTTTCTCAGTTGAAGGCAAGACAGAACTTTGTGTTTTGTTGGGCAATGAGGTTTTCACATAGAATCAGGTTTAAACAGCATTTCTCCCCTAAAAGTTGGAGCCCTCCCCCCATGTGTGTGTTGATGGGCCCAGAGAAAGTGCTGTTAAATGTTAAACTTCATCTGCTAAGCTCTGGTGTGTGCCTTCTTCCTTAAATCCCCTGAAGCCAAAGTTTGCAGATTCACTGTCAGGTTAGACTGGAGTGTGCTGCGAGGCTAGTTCCTGTTAAGGTGGCCAGCTCCAGTGGCTGTATTGAAAAGACTTGTGTTCTGATGAGGCTCTTCCTAAGGTATGTGGCCTCAGTTCTTGTACCTCAGGGATGACAGGTGGAACCCCCCAGTCAAGCCTGCTTTAGGTAATGGACCAAGGAGTGACTTTTATTTTCTTGGCTTGAATCATTCACTGCTAAAATCCATTTCTGCCAGTCTAATTTCAAAGAAAGTTGAAGTTGATTGTGTGCTGCCTACCCTACCTGTTGGTCTGAGGAAAACCAGGCTTCCCTTAAAATAGTAATGACTTTTTCATTTTGAAATGATTTCAGACTTGAAAAAAAGTTGTAAAAAATGTATGAAGAATTCCTATTTACTTTTACCCAGATTTATCAAATGTTAATATTTTACCACACTCACTTTATTATTCATTCATATGTGGTCTGTGAACTGTTTTTTGAAATGTTTAAGAGTTAAGTTGCAGACATGATGCCCCTTTACATCTGAATATTTCCTAAAAAATTCCTAAAAGTTTCCTAAAACAAGGATATTCTCTTACATTGCCACAGTATCATGATGAAAATCAGGAAATTAACATTGATGTAATACCACATACTATAATGCTATTATCTGGTCTCACTTATTCAAATATTGCCATTTGTTTTGTCTTGTCAATGTCCTTCATCTGTTTTAGCATCACGCGTTGTGTTCAGGTGTCATGTTGTTTTAGTCTCCTTTAATCTGAATATTCCTCAGCCTTTCTTTGTCTTTAATGAGTTTGACACATTTGAAGAGTACAGGCCAGTTATTCTGTAGAATGACCTTCAACTTGGCCTTGTCTGATACTTTCTCATGCCTTCAAGATGCTGCATTTTGGGCAGGAAATCACAGAAGTGATTTTGTGTCCTTCAGTGCATCATCTCATGAGGCACATAATGTCAGTTTGCTATTTCTGATGATGATATCTTTGACCACTTGGTTAAGGTGGTGTCTGTCAGGATTCCCCACTGTAAAGTTATGATTTTCCCCTTTGTGATTAATAAAATCTGGTACAGAGATATTTAGAGACAATATAATTATCCTATTTTCCAACAGTCTTTCACCCACCAATTTTAGGACCCACTGAGGAGTTTCGCCTGAAGCAGTTTTTACTGTAGTGGTTGCCGATAGCGATTTTCTATTCTTATTAATTGGCATTCTACTGTAAGGAAGAGTTCCTTCTCCCCCATCAGTCATTCTTTTATTCATTTATATCACTATGGGTTCATGGATTTCTTCTTTTGGTTAATCTGATAACTCATTTATTTTGCTGCTCATACTGTCCCAGATTTGGTGAGAGGGAGCATCTTTAAGATGCCTCTTCTGTCCTTTTATTCCCTTCCACTTTTAACAGCTTTATTGAGGTATAATTTATATACATACAATTGATTCACCCAGTATAGAAGTAGAGTTCAATGGCTTTTAGTGCATTTGAACAGTTGTGCAGCCGTCACCACAGTCAGGTTGTAGAATACTTGCACCACCCCAAAAAGTTTCCTCCTCCCCACTCATAGTCATTCCTTGTTCCTACCTTTAGCCCCAGGCAACCACTGATCTACTTTCTATCTCTATAACTTTATCTTTTCTAGAAATTTTGTAAAAGGAATCATACAACATATATGAGATTTGATCCACAAATATGGTGAATGCTTAAATAAAATTTATTACATTAAAAGATACATTGCCATTAATCCCTCTCAAAATGCTCCCCCTCACTTTGAACACACTTATCCCATCGTTCTTGCCACTTTCTGAAGCAGTTCTGGAAGTCCTCTTTCATGAGTGTCTTTACTTCATCCTGCATCATGACACTCCGTGTCACACATTGCTTCTGGTACGGCAATTTCTGTCAAATAAAAACATTACCGTGTGTCCTCATCCACCGTCCTCACCAGCTCTGGCACCGTGAGACTTCTGGCTCTTCCCCAAAGTCAAAATGACCATGAAAGGTAAACATTTTGAATCGATTCAGGACATGGAGGCAGCCACAATGCACAACTAAAGAAACTCACGAAAGAGGACTTCCAGAGCTGCTTCAGAAAGTGGCAAGAACGATGGGGTAAGTGTGTTCGATGCGAGGGGGATTAATGGCATTGTGTCTTTTACTGTAATAATTTTTTATTTAAACATTCACCATAGTTTTTTATCATACCTCATAGTCTTTTGTGTCGGCTTCTGAAGCATGTTTTTGAAGTTAATCCAGGTTGTCGCATGTATCGGTACTTCACTGCTTTTTATTGCAGAGTAGCATGCCATTATATGGATATATCATTTGTCTATTCCTTTATCAGCTGATGGACATTTGAGTTCTTTCTAGTTTTTGCCTATTATGAAAAATGCTGCTGTGGACATTTTTGTGTAAGTCTTTGTGTAGACATATGCTTTTTTGTTTCTCTTGGGTAGATACTTGGGGGAATTGCTGGGTCACTATATATTAAACTTTTTTTTTTTAAATCTTTACCTCATACTTTTATTAGTTTTTAATTTTTAAATTACAGTTGACATTCAGTATTATAGTAGTTTCAGGTGTACAGCATAGTGGTTAAACATTTATATAATTTATGAAGTGATCACCCCAATTAGTCTAGTACCCACCTGGCACTATATATAGTTATTACAACATTATTGACTATATTCCCTATGCTTTACTTTACATCCCCATGACTGTTTTGTAACTACCAATTTGTATTTCTTAATCCCTTTACCTTTTTCACCCAGGTCCCCAACCCCCTCCCATCTGGCAACCATCAATTTGTTATTTGTATCTGTGAGTCTGTTTCTATTTTGTTTGTTTATTTTGTTCATTAGATTCCACATATAAGTGAGATCATATGGTATTTGTCTTTGTCTGACTTATTTCACTTAGCATAATACCCTCTAGGTCCATCCATGTTGTCACAAATGGTAAGATCATTTTTTATGGCCAAGTAATATCCCATATATATGTACATCACCTTCTTTATCCAATCATCTATTGATGGGCACTTAGGTTGCTTCTATATCTTGGCTATTGTAAATAGTACTGCGGTGAACATAGAGGTGCATATGTCTTTTCAAATTAGTGTTTTGGATTTGTTTGGATAATACCCAGAAGTGGAATTGCTGGGTCATAAAGTAGTTGTTTTTTTTTTTAAGATTTTATTGGGGAATTGGGGGAGAGGAACAGTGTTGGGGAATCGGGGGAAGGGGAACAGACAAGTTGCTGTCCTTTTGTTCTTCAGTCTAGTTGTGGCGGACGTTGCTTCACTGGCCCATGTTGGTATTATCATTGCACTCTTCCCGGATCAGGCAGATCGGTCGCCGGCCTCTGAACAGCCACTCACAGCGGCTCTTGGCAGCTCACACGGCTGCCTGCCGCTCATGCTGGCTGCCGGCCACACACAGTAGCTTATGGCAGCCCACTGCAGCAGGGGCTGCAGCCTACCCCATCGCCAGCAACTCACAGCAGCCCAGCTCCAGGTCGAGCTGCTGTTCACAATCTTAGCTGTAGAGGGCAGTGTCACTGGCCCTCATGTGGGTTCCGAACCGGGGCCCTGCTGCTCAGAGCTGGTGTCCCAAGCCAGCTCTTAACCAATGCGCCACTCGGCTGGCCCAAGGTAGTTCTATTTTTAATTTTTTAGGAACCTCCATACTGTTTTCCATAGTGGCTGCACCAATTTGCAATCCCACCAACAGTGCATGAGGGTTCCCTTTTCTCCACAACCTCTTCAACAATTGTTTTTTTATTTACTGATGATAGCCCTTCTGACAGGTGTGAGATAATATCTCATTGTGGTTTTTATTTGCATTTCTCTGATGATTAGTGATGTTGAGCACCTTTTCATATGTCTGTTGGCCATCTGTATGTCCTCTTTGGAGAAATGTCTATTCTATGTTAAACTTTTAAAGAAGCTGCCAAACTATTTTTCAAAGTGGCTGGACCATCTTACATTTCCACCAGCAATGTATGAAAATTTCTATTTCTCCATATTCTGGCCAACACTTAGTATTATCAATCTATTTGATTATAGGCATTCTAGTAGGTACATAGTAGTATCTCACTGTGGTTTTAATTTTCATTTCCTTAATGACTAGTGATGCTGATCATCTTTTGATATGGTTAGTCATTTGTGTATCTTTTTTAGAGAAGTATTTATTCATATGTTTTGCCTGTTTTTAAAATTGCCTATTAATATATTTTTTAAAGTCGGTTGATTTTCATCTTCTTATTGAGTTGTAAGAGTTTTTGTATATTTTGAATACAAGTCCTTTATATTTGCAAATGTTTTCTCCCAGTTTGTGGATTTTTTTTTCATCTTTTCAGTGGTGTTTTTCTAACTTTTTAATTGTGATATAGCCAGCTAACAGCTGGACTATTATCAGTTTTTCCTCTTATCAATCATGCTTTTGACATCATGTCTAATAAACCTTTGCCTAGCGCAAGGTCATAAAAATTTTCTTCTGTGTGTTCTGCCAGTTGTTTTATATTTTAGTTCTTACATTTAGCTCCCTGATCCATTTTGAGTTCATTTATGGTGTAAGGTAAGGGTCTAAGTTCTTTTGTGTGTGTGTGTGTGTGTGTGTGTGTGTGTGTGTGTGTGTGTACATGGATATCCAGTTGTTTTAACATCATTTGTTACAGACTATCCTTTTCCTCATTAACTTGCCTAGGCAACTTTGTTGAAAATTATAGGCATACCTTGTAGCTGTTGCAGGTTTAGTTCCAAACCACCACAGTAAAGTGAGTCATAATCTTTTTGCTGATGGAAGGTCTTCCTTTCAATTTGTAAAAAAAAGTGCAACATCTGTGAAGCCTGATAAAGCAAAGTGCAATAAAACAAGATATGCCTGTAATTGACTATAAAGGTAAGCATTTATTTCTAGACTCTGTTGGGGTCCGTTGATCTATATGTCTATTCTTATATAAATACCATATATAATCTTGATTATTGTAGCTTTATACTAAGTTTTAAAATAAGGTAGTATAAGTTCTCCAACTTAGTTCTTTTTTTTTTAATTTTTCAAAATTGTATTGGCCATTCTGTTCTTTTCCATTTCCATATAAATTTCAGGATCAGCTTGTCAATTTCTCCAGAATAGCCTGCTGGGATTTTGACAGGAATTATTGCATTTACTCCATAGATCGATTTGGGCAGAATTGCCATCTTCACAATATTGAGTCTTCTAATTCGTGAACATGTTATCACTCTATTTATTTAGAGTTTTAATTACTCTCAGCACTGTTTTGTAATTTTCAGTGTATTTCTTTTGTTAAATTTATCCCTATTCTTCTTGATGCTATTGTGAATGAAATTGTTTTATTTCATTTTACTTGTTAGTATATAGAAATAAAATCTACTTTTACATATTGATCTTATATCCTACAATCTTATGTAACCTTATTCTAATAGGTTTTGTGTAGATTCCTTAGGATTTTCTATGTACAAGATGATTTTCCCACAAATAAACATAGTTTTACTTCTTTCTTTGCAATCTACATGCCTTTATTTTCTTTTTCTGGCCTTATTGCACTGGTTAGAATTTCCAGTATAGTGTTAAATAGAATTGGGGTGAGTAGACATCCTTGCCTTAGTCCCAATCTTAGAGAGAAAGCATCTGTTGTTTCACAATTAAAAGTGATGTTAGCTGTTTCTCTGATCTTATGACATGTTCCTATCAAATTTTGAGTATTTCCTTTTTTACAGCATATTGCAGGCTCATGTGATGTTTTTCTTGCCCCAGCTGTTCCTTGGTTCCTTTTATTGACAAATGATATGTGGGAATCAGGGTCTGGGCATTAGGTGAGTAACAATCACTTTTTATCTTTTTACCTAATGTTTTCAGAAATCCCGAATGTCTAGTTATAAAAACTATAGGGAGACCCCGAAGCGAGGGTCTTCCCCTGGTATGTCCCATAGCACTTTTCTGTTCTGTTTTAGTGCTAAGTCATACCTGCACCTGAAGAATCTAGCTACTGGTAATGTAACAAATATCACACAAGTCCCTAAATGGCAAGACAGTTATGTCTTTTTATAAAGGAGTATTACTTGTACCAGCTGAAATCCTGTGGTAGAATTGTTGCCTGCTCCATGTGTTTCCCCCCTCCTCATGGAAGCTTGAGAAGAGGGCCGAGGGGAGAAGGTCAGATCATTTGGTGCCTATAATAATGAGTATGATAGTTACCATCCCTTGAATGTGAGTGTGGGCCACTCACTGTGCTTTATGTGACTTTTCTCATTTGATCTCACCTCTACCCAGTGGGAGTTGTGGTACTTCCTCTCTCGTCTTTTCCCAAACATTCCAGCTGTGTTGTTTCAGCATCCAGTGCATTCACTGTTCATCCGTGTTCTGCTTAACATGAATCACCCAGGGGTGGCACATGCTGGTGCCGCATGGCTGAGTAGTGGTAGTGCCCTGGAGACTCTAGGAAAACTTCGCACAAGTAATATGTAGTTGTTTATTTTTGAAAGATCAAACAATACAGATGCCTGTGAAGTAACCTGGGAACGTGACCCACTCCCCTCCACTGTCCAGTCTTTCACCGCATCCCTCTCCCCAAGATAACCACCCTAATAGTTTGGTGTATATTCTTCCAGACCTTTGTTTTTCCATAAACATAAAAAATGTCCTGAGAACTGTTTCAGAGGGACTTTTCTTCCCAAGAACTCTTTTCTCAGCTGCTTTGCCCTCAACTAACCTTTCTTTTCAGCTGGGCATATTCTGGTTTGGACTTTGACTGAGGAACTTAGCCAGAAACAGGCTTGTTTCTCTTCTAAACTTGAACTTCTGTACCCTCTGTTTGCTTCTTAAGTTCTCTTGTTCCCCAGGGATAATGTGTAGGAGCAAGAAAGGTGTACGATTAGTAGCTCTTTAAAATATGTTAGATTATTCAAAATTTTATTTTCCAGATGAGGTCAGTTTATTTCTTCCTAAAGTAAGTTCCTTGTAAGCTGTTGATTGGATGGTCAACTGATGGTGGATCCTTTGGACTTAGAGAGTATGTATGCATGCCTTTGCTTATCTTTAAGTAGTAGATAAATGTGGCTCCAAAAATATATGTAAATTGAATGAAAATAATGAGACTTGTGAATTCTTTTAACTTACATAATCACCAATTACTGTAAGTTTGGATTTACTTAAATTGGGTGTTTTTGAAACAAGGCTCCCATTAGTGGGCTTCTACATTCTCTTTCCTTTGATGTCTCATCCTAAGATATTTCCTGGGAGATGGGCAGCCCGTCTCTTGGATTTTAAACGCACAGGCACAGCAAGTTTGGATCATCACAGTTCACTTAGAAATTTGAGGGAAGCTGGGAGAAGGGTTCCCGAGGACACTACAGGGACAGGCGTTAGGATGTTGCAGAAAAGCTGCCTGCTGAGTGTATGCCGTCTGGAGGGCCTGGGTGCCAGGCATCATTTGCCCACCTGGACTTTGACTTTATGGCAGAAACCACTATTCTTAGTGTGTTAGATTTTAGAACTATTTTCTCACTCCTCTACTTCTCATATAATATTTTGGGCCTTCTAAAGCTTTTTAAAGTTTGTCATTGCATTTCTGTAGGGTGATGGGGTCATTTTCTGGCACTTCAGTGGCAATGCTGTTGAGGGCAGCATACAGGAAAAGGTGACCTGTGGCAGCAGTTAGGGGGTCTGGGACCCAGGCTGCCTGAATGTTCTGGCTAGGTCTCTGCTTTCCCATCACATGGGGTTTTTTGTTTTTGTTTTTGTTTTTTGTTTTTTGGATTTTTTTAATATATAATTGTAATATAGTATTTTTTTAAAGATTTTTATTGGGGAATTGGGGGATGGGAACAGCGTTGAGGAATTGGGGGAAGGGGCACAGACAAGTTGCTATCCTTTTTTGTTCTTCAGTCTAGTTGTGGAGGACGTTGCTTCACTGGCCCAAGTTGGCACCATCATTGTGCTCTTCCCGGGCGAGGCAGATCAGTTGCCGGCTTCTGGACAGCCGCTCACTGCGGCTGCTGGCCGCTCACGCTGGCTGCTGGCTACACACGGTAGCCCATGGCAACCCACAGCAGCAGGGGTTGCAGCCTACGAGGTCGCCAGCGACTCACTGCAGCCCAGCTCCAGGTTGAGCTGTTGTTCAGCATCTTAGCTGTGGAGGGCAGTGTCACTGGCCCTCATATGTGGGATCTGGTGTCCCAAGCCAGTTCTTCACCAACGCGCCACTCGGCCGGCCCTGGAGTTTTGATTTCATCAGGACTGGCTGTAAGCGGAAAGAAGGAAGTTGCTTTTAGCAACCCTCATTTCCTTGTCTACACCAGACACTACTTCTGAACCAAAAACAGTGATACCAGGTTGGAACATTTGTGTGTGACATTGTTATGAGTGATACTGCTTACTTCATGTTCTTGAAGCTACTCATTATGGATTATCTGACATGACAGATTTGCCTTTGCTTGGCAGTTCTGCCACCTTGGCCAACTCTGGATGTCTCTTACTAGCTGTGGAGCTATTTCCCAGAAAGAGAGTGACAGAAATATTGTCTCACCTGCTAGGCCCCTGTGTCTAGATGTGCTTCTCTGGGAAGACAGCTGGCCCTTTTCCAAGTTGCCATCCTACACTTCATGGGGACTATGAGAGGAAACCAGGAGTCGGAAATGGCCATTGCAGAGACACAGGAGATCTGGAATCCTGTTAGAAGAGAATCCACTTGATTCTGGCACCTGCCCAGCGGGCCCACTTCCCGTTCTGCCTGGAAGCAGACCACCTGCCTTGCCTCCTCCCTCTTCCTCATTTGCATTAGAAGTCAAGTCAGCTAGATGCCAGGACACTTGTGTTCAATATTCCTGGCACTAAGGAGTCATGCAGTGCACTGCAGTGAGGCAGGCATTACTGAGTGTGTGCAGAGGGCACCCAGGGCTACAAAGGAAAGTGGGATTGGCCGCGGTGCTGATGAGAAGGAAGCACACACTTCACCCACAGAGGAGCTCAGTGTAAACAGTGGAAGAGTATTTCCGACCTGGCTTTTGTCTGATACCAGAAGCTTAGGGATAATTGAGGGGATAGTGACTGTGTGTGTTTCATTTCTATTTAAGAGGCAGTGTGGAGTCAGACAAACTTGAGTTTTAATCTAGACACCATTCATTGTTGGTTGGTTAATTTAGAAGAGTTGCGTAGTTTTTCTCAGTCTCAGATTCATCATCAGAAATTGAATGTAAGGCTTCTGTGAAGATTAAACAAGATAATACAGGCAAAATACCTTGCACAACACCCAGCATTTGTTAGGTACCCAAACTAGCATTCCTCAGTGCTTGTGTATTTCCCCTTCATTCATTGTACTTTTTCCAGTTTATTCATTCAACATAATATTGAGCACTTACTGTGTACGAGACCCTATACTGGCAACATCAGCAGGAGGAAAACGTGCTTCTTGCTCCTAGTCAGATGAGTAGTCCATACTTAAAGCTCATTGTCATAGAAACAATGATGGTATGCACAGAGGTGAGGCATCTTGTTTGAACAGTGGAGTCCAGGAAGGCAACCTGGATAAGGTGATATTCAAGCTGGCTATTTTTAAGTCTGGTGAATGAGAAGGAAAGGGCTCCAGGGAGCGGCACTTGTAAAAACATGAAGGTCTGAGATAGCAGGATGCACATGAGATCCACAGATGGGGTATTTTTCAGGGAGCGCCAGCCCCAAATTTCGTTTCCTTAGCCCTTTTCTCCCATCACTTTGGTGTGTCTGGTGTGTTGTATTGGTGGGGAAAGATGTGGAATCCTGAAAGAGGACTGACTACATGACCTGGGACTGCGAACCTGTTGAGTATACACCACAAAAACTCATGTGTTGTATTCTAAAGTCACTGGCAGGATTTTACTCTTCCCTTTGTGTGTGCCTCTCTACCATAAGTGCCTAGAATGTAATTGTCCCCTGCACAGTATATTTCTGGAGTATGGACTTGGTGGGGGTCCTTTTTCTGCCGCCTGAATTTGAGGTTACTAGCATCAAAATCTAGTTGTAGCACTTATGCTGTTTTAGCCCACTATCATTTTTTTTTTTTAAGATTTTATTGGGGATTTTGGGGATGGAAACAGTGTTGGGGAATCGGGGTAGGGGAACAGACAAGTTGTTGTCCTTCTGTTCTTCAGTCTAGTTGTGGAGGACGTCGCTTCACTGGCCCATGTTGGTATTATCATTGCGCTCTTCCTGGCTGAGACAGATCGGTTGTTGGCCATTGGACGGCTGCTCACGGCGGCTCACGGCAGCCCACTGCAGCCTACGCAGTCGCCAGCGACTCACGGCAGCCCAGCTCCGGGTCGAGCTGTTGTTCACCATCTTAGCTGTAGAGGGCACAGTATCACTGGCCCATGTGGGATCCGAACCAGCGGCCCTGCTGCTCAGAGCTCGCGCTCCCAAGCCAACTTTTAACCAACGAGCCATTCTGATGACCCCCCACTATCATTTTGAATATCAGTGGTGATGAGTTCTGGGTTTTGTACTCTAAGTCAAAGAATCCACATAAGTCAGCCTTTGCAGGAAAAGGGTGACATTGTGTGGCTTCTGCAGGCTTTTGCTGATAGACAACACCAGCAGTTTCTGTAGCTGTAAACAGGAATCGTGCATCTCCCTTGGCCATTGCTGTCTTATCAAAATATAAGGTCCTCTTCCTGTTGAAGTTTGTTTGTTTATTTATTTATTTTTAAAGATTTTATTGGGGAATTGGGGGAGGGGAACAGACAAGTTGCTGTCCTTTTGTTCTTTAGTCTAGTTGTGGAGGACGTCGCTTCACTGGCCCATGTTGGTATTATCATTGTGCTCTTCCCTGCTGAGGCAGATTGGTCACCGGCCTCTGGATGGCCACTCACAGCAGCTCTTGGCAGCTCACACCGGCTGCTGGCTGCCAGCCACACACAGTTGCTCATGGCAGCCCACTGCAGCAGGGTCTGCAGCCTACACCGTCGCCGGTGACTCCCGGCAGCCCAGCTCCAGGTGGAGCTGTTGTTCACCATCTTAGCTGTAGAGGGCACAGCGTCACTGGCCCTCATGTGGGATCCAAACCGGGGCCCTGCTGCTCAGAGCTGGCGTCCCAAGCCAGATCTTAACCAATGCACCACTTGGCTGGCCCTCCTTGTTGAAGTTTATGTTTTAAGTGTAACTTGAACAAAAAAAATTCTCTGCTAATTCCTTCCTTCTAGCCACTCTGAAAACACTTGATGAGGAGGCCAGGATTCTATTCAGATGAGTGACATCCCAGATGAATGCCTTCTTATAGAAGTATCTTGTTTTTTCCCCCGGATGCTGTCATGAAAGTAGGCCCACCTTTCTCTGCAGTTGTGAAAACTGGAGACTATTTTGTACAGTTGATGTAGAAAGTAAGTGACCCTGCTGGACAGACTGTTTGGGACCCAGAACTACAGCTGGTTTAGAGATTTTGCTTTACAGGAAACGCTGAATGAGAAAACATAGGAGACAGGCTCTCCAACCCTGAGATCAGCCCAACTGAAGCCTGGGATCTGGAGTAAAGAAAACTGTCCCCTTCTTCTTTCCTCTTATTCTACTCCCTGAACTTTCCTGACTCACTGGGGCTACTGGAAATAAAGTCATTTTAAGTAAAAATAATGTTAATATTTACTTCCATTTTGTTCCTTCTATTTCCCACCAACACATGGGATGGAATTTAAGCCTATATAGTTAGCAAGTCTCTTGAAGAGATGGAATTACTTTCCCAGCTCCAGAGGTCAGGGGAGCTCTCTGCTCAGATCTGAACTTGTCCTACTTAACTGACAAGTAGACCACACCAGAGGCAGCTGAGAGTTGGTCAGAGAGCAGTAGATATAAAATATGTTTCTTGAATGATCTTTGACCTTTCAGAATTGGTTAGTGAGGAGGAAGATATTGGATGGTTTCTCTGTCACCCCCAGACTTGCCTTATCCTTAGCCACACCAGTGTTAGGTGAGGGAAGAAAGCCCCTCATGTAAAGTTGTGGAAGGTGAGACAACAAGATGTGTTTTTGTTTCATTTTTCGAGAGAGAGGAAAGAGCCCTCTGAGTGAGAGAGTGGCATCAGGTGAGTAGACTCACAGTGGTGGAGCCTTAAGTTCCCAGTCCTGATGTAGCCAGCTTTGATCGCATGAGGGCAGCAGGAAGACCACTGAAAACACCCTAAGAATCTAGTGTTCTTCCCCCAGGGCCCCAAATGATGACCAAGACTGGTCACCCAAGAAATACTGACATGGGACTGTGTTGTTTACCTGGGGACCACTGTAGCATTGTATTTGTCCTCCTGGGATTGTAACATTCCCATTTGTCTCTCTTCCCTTCAGGCTGATGGGATTGACTTCAAGGATGCAGCTGCTGCTACTGGAAGCGTGTGGCACCTTACCTAGGCTGGGCCATGAGGCCATGTGGCCATGATGTGGGTCCCTCATGGCCTCAGCAGGAACAGAGCACTACAGTATTGGCCTCCGCCAGGGAAACAACTTTAAGCAGACTGGTCCTGCAAGCCCAGCACCTGCCCCGCCACCTAAGAAACCCTCTGAGGGCAAAGTCTGGGCCCAGGCTCATCAGCAGGTGAAGCCGATCTGGAAGCTGGAGAAGAAGCCCGTGGGGACACTTTCAGCAAAGCTGGGCCCAGGCTTCTTCGGCGTCCCACCTCAACCAGCATATTTCTTTTGCCCTGGCACTTTATGTAGCTCTGGGACCACAGCTGTCATTGCAGGCCACAGCAGCTCCTGTTACCTGCAGTCTTTCCCAGACCTGTTCAGCAGTACCCTGCTGTACCGCCGCTCCAACTGTAGGCACAAAACATACCAGCAACTGGAGTCTTTCTGCCTGCGTTCAGGCCCGTCAGAAAAAAGATCTTTTTCTCTCCTTCAAAAGAGCCTCCCTGTCGGACTCACTGCCAATAAGACCACGTCTTCCACGGTTTTCCCCATGGCCCAGCCCACGGCATCCTCATCCACAGATCCGTACTTCTCACTGGGAGCAGCCGGGGAAAACCCTTCAGGGAAGAGCCTGGCCTCTGCCATCTCAGGGAAGATCCCATCTCCACTCTCTCCTTCTTCCTCCTACAAGCCCACACTAAATAACAACTCTTTCATGCGGCCAAATAGCACTAAAGTGCCTTTGCCACAGGCCACAGAGGGCCTGAAGCCACTGTCCTCACCCAGGATCCAACTTGTCTCCTGGCATCATCCAGGGGGCACTGGAGACTGTGCACTCCAGCCCATTGAACACAAGGTACCCAAGGGCCATGGCACCGTCCTAGAGGATGCCCTTGCCCGTAGCACCCTGTCTACCCCTAGCTCCCTAGACACTTCCGCTACCAGTGTTGCCTCTCCCCAGTACAACCAGAGCAACTTAGCCATGAGGGCAAAGCCACATCCCTTTGACCTGGATGGCGACTCCACTTCCCAGGCTCTGTCCAGGGAGGTTCGGTTCACTGAGGCCGTGAGGAAGTTGACTGCACGAGGCTTTGAGAAGCCAAGGCAAGGCTACCAGTTTGATCAGTCTTGTTTCATGAACCCCAGCTTGCAGTGGGATCTTCTCCACAGGAACAGGCGGTGGAAACCTCCCATGGTAGAGCAGCAGTTCCCGCAGGAGGATGCTGGAGCAGACAGTAGGATCCTCCCTGGAGCTTCGGACACCTTGGAGTTGGATAGCACAGTCTTCTGCACCAAACGCATCAGCATTCACCTCCTTGCCTCACATGCCAATGGGCTCAGCCACAGCCCTGCCTGTGGATCTACGATCGACCCCCCACCACTTGGAAAAGACAAAACTCCAGCTCTGCCTTCTTCCCCTCAGCCCTGTGGCTTAGCTGACGTGGCCATCCGCCTCTCTTCCATCCATCTGGGCCAGCTTGGGAAGGAGGGACCTAAAGAAGCCAGGGAGCTGGACTCATCTGCTAGGGATATTGGGTAAGTTGGGGAAAGTTTTTGGTTCCTTTAGAGCTGTAGAATATGTACACCATGATTTGGTGACACTGACCCTGTGTCTCTAAAGGTTGGTTTCATTTTTTTAGCTGCCCTAGAATTTTGGTTTTCACTTTAGGGCAAACGAAGGTCAACAAACTACAGCTTGCAGGCCAAATCGCACCCATTGCCTGCTTTTGTAAATAAAGTTATTGAAATGCAGCCTTGCCCATTCATCTGTTACTGCCTGTGGCTTCTTTCTTGTTACAGTGGTAGGGGTGAGTAGTTATGACAAACTGAATGGTCCACAATACTGAAAATACTTAATACCTGCTCCTTTAGAGGAAGAGTTTACTGACCCCTGCTTTAGATTATGACCAGGTAGAAATAAGAATTCCAAAAACACCACCTGTTGTGGCCTATGACTTTTCTACTTAATTCCAAACCAAATCAGATTCTCAGTCACTCCTGGTATGACAACTGTTTTAGAGTTTGGGCATACATATGCTTGGCTTCCTCTCTTGTCTCCTTGTTACTTCTCTTGAACCTTGGCTCACCTCGGCCTTGGCCAGAGAGAGGTCTAGGGTCTTTTGAAGTCAATTACCCAACAGCCATTGATGGTGTTCTGAATGTAGAATTTTGTACTCATATGCTCTGAGGGACTCCAGAGAAGATAGAAGACATAGTGCCTCTCTACAGTATAGGGAGTGTAGGATTGAGTAATTCTGGCTCGACCTAAGCTCTGAGGGCAAGAGAAATGAATTGTGAGATCTAGGTAAGAGACAGCAGATGGGTGACTGGGGAAGAGACAAACATTGGGAGATGAGGAAGGAATGAGACTCTAACTGTGACCTCCATTATGGAATTGGTTGGGCTGGGGCATTATTCTTTCTTATAGCTCAGCTACTGACCTCCAGCTAGACCAGACTGAAGCTGAAGATCTAGAAGAAGAGCTAGTAGATGGTTTGGAAGACTGCTGCAGCCATGATGAGAATGAGGAGGAGGAAGGTAAGTAGGGGACCCTCTTACCTCCAGCTGGGAATTGGTCACCACCCACTGGGGAAGGGGGCTAACAATTGTGGACCAGGTCCTTGACCCACTTTATTATTTACATTACTCATTTGCCTTGGAGGTCCAAGGGTGGTGGGTAGTGACTTTTGGGGGACTTTGTTCTCTAGCCCTTCTGTCGCATCAGCTTTGTCTTCTCCCTGTTGCTGTCTAGCCCAGGGAAGGCAGTGCAAGGCAGCAGGGTGGTACTTGTGGCTCTCCAAGAAGGCTGAGCCAAGATGTCCAAGGAAGAGCTGCCTAGGCTTAGTGAGTTTGTGTAGCAGCAGGCCTCTCCCATTCAGAACTTCTCTGCTTTCCCCCTAGGAGACGCAGAGTGCTCCTCATTCAATGCCGTCTCCCCCAGCGAGTCGATAGCAGTCATCTCTCGGTGAGTGTTGTCTGTGTAGATCGTAGGTAGATGCTCATTTTCTGTTGAAGATTATAAACAGATTAATCACCTAAATCGTTAATGACCCTATTAACCCTAACTAATTTTTACCAGATTTTTATTTCTGGAACTTTAGTTTTCAAACAAGGAGGCATGGAAAGGACCAGAAACATATTTTATCAGTTGGGCTGAAAAAGAGTACCATGTTTCTTAGGCTGCAATTTGGTCTTTAGGCTCCAAGAAATTGTTCAAGTAAAAAGCAAATAATTTCAAGGAGTCGTAGAAAATTAATAACCAATTAATTACGAAGCATAATGTTTGAGGTAAATTAGTAGGCCACCCACACGAGGGTAATTGCCACCTTGCATTATAAATGTGTTCCACTGTCAGAAACAGCTCTGGGATAGATATACCGTTAACTGGAGCTTTTGGAAATTGGAAATGCTCTTTTGCTCCATTCTGAGGTTAGTTTTATATTGGGAAATAAAACTGGCATTAACCGTAGTAATAAGAATTTGAATGAAAAATTTTCTAGCTTTAAAATACATTATTTTACTGACTGCCCTTGGTGAATCTGAGTGATATCTATCTCTAACTATGGAACCAAAACATCAGTCTCTCAGAGTAGGCCCCTCTTTTGTGATGCAGTTAGTTGTAGGATGCTGAGGTGGAGAATTGGGGGAGAGGAAGGAATGCCCGACTATGAGGAAATTACTGTAAATGAGGACACGTTATTGTGCTCAAGTTGTAGAACTGGCTAAAGGATCGTATACACTACCTTTCTGGGTAGAAAGTTAACGTTCTTCAACATAGCCTTCCTTGTTCCCCTCACCACTTCCAACCTGGCTTCAATGTGAGAGTCTGTCATCAATTATATTGTTTTATTAAATGTTAAAAAGAACCTCCCAAAGTACTAAACATTAAAGTTTTTTTCTTTCTAAAAATAACTTCTACTGAAAACATAGAAGAAACAAAATATAAATATAAAAAATGGGTATTTTGTTTTTGTAGTTTATTTTTACTTAAAAATTTCTATTCTAATTTTAATTCAAATCCAGCCATATATGTCAAGGCTTGCCTAACATGTGGAGCACTCAGACTCAGACGCTTTTCTTTGTGTCAGCGGTGCCTTAGACGAAGTTAAGAGGAAAAGGAGCTTTCCATGCCTTGGTTATTATGGACAAAGCAAGCTACATCTCTGTGAATGTGATGGTGGCAGCAGCTGTACCAATTTTAGAGCCCCAGCAAGGTGGAGAGAGCTGTTGGGCAAGTGGACAGACAGAATTGGGACTTTCTATAAAGGTGGATAGAAATCCTGTCATAGGTACCCTGAGTCTGGTGCATAAATTCTGTTACTTTAAGCCTAACCCATCCTCCTTTCAGAAAAGCAAAGCTATTTCTGGTTGTATGTATTGGATGTTGACTAAGCACCGCCACTCTTCGTCAGAGAAAGATAGTTAGCATGTAATTGACTTGGAGTCCCACCTATTCCATGCGTAAAGGGGATCTGGGTTTGTTTTCAGGCCTACTTCGAGATAGCTGCATAGCCCTTTATGTAACCTTTCTGATTTATAAGATAAAATTCACAAAAGGTGTTTGTTAATAATTTGTTCATTAATTAACTCTTACAAAAGGCATAGACCTTCTAATCCATGTGAGGCTTAAAACATGGGTTTTCAAGCACATGGAGGTTGAGGAATTCCAAACCACTTTGCATTTTAAGGATGACTAAAGTCAGAAATTCTTTTGGATTGGTAAAATCTTATTTTTTCCAATTATGAAAGATTTATATATTAAAGACAATTCAGCAATTACAGAGAGATCATTGAAAACACTGCCTCTGTTTCTCTACCCAGCAATAGTTTATCGTATTTCCAGTTCTATGTTCTTTTTCTAAGAATATGTAATTTTAGAGATGAAGGTCACCAAGTCTAGCCTCTTATTTTCAGATGTAAAAATTGAGGTCCAGAAAATTTAAGTTCATCATTTTCAGCACTGCTAGACCAGAAGCCAAGCCTCTTGATAAAAGTCCAGTGCTCTTGAGAGGCAGCTAACAAAGATTTTCTTCTTTCAATTATTAAGCTTCTGATTTGGGGACAATTGTAGAGTCACATGCAATTGTAAGAGAAATTCCCCCAAACACATTACTCAGTTTCCCCCCATGGTAGCATCTTGCAAAACTACAGTATATTATGGTACAACCAAAATATTAACATTAGTTAAGATATAAACATTTCCATCTCTGCAAGCATTCCTGGTGTTGCCCTAATAGTCACACCTACTTCACTCCTATTCCCATCCCCTCTTAACTCCTGGCAACCACTAATTTGTTCTATACTTTCGTCCTTTCAAGAATGTTATACAAATGGAATGATAACCATATGTAACCCTTTGGGGTTAGCTTTTTTTTACTCAGCATTTTCTCTGCAGATTCATCCAGGTTGTTGCATGTATTGATAGTTCATTCCTTTTTATTGCTGAGTAGTCATGGTATGGATATACCACAGTTTGTTTAACCATTCACCTGTTGAAGGATATTTGGGTTGTTTCCAGTTTTTGGCTATTACAAAGAAACCATCATGTACATATTTTTGTGTGAACATAAGTCTTCATCTCTCTCAGATAAACGCCCAGGAGTGCAGTTGCTGGGTTGTATGATAATTGCATATTTAGTTTTTTAAGGAATTGCCAAAACTGTTTTCCAGAATTGCTGTACCATTTTGCATTATATGTTCTCTTTGGATTTTATTTTGCGTGTGTGTGTCAGTTACAGTTGACTTACTATATTATATTAATTTCAGGTGTCTTTCTTTTTTTTTTTTTTTAAAGATTTTTATTGGGGAATTGGGGGATGGGAACAGTGCTGGGGAATTGGGAGAAGGGGAACAGACAAGTTGCTGTCCTTCTGTTCTTCAGTCTAGTTGTAGAGGACGTTGCTTCACTGGCCCACGTTGGTACCATCATTGCACTCTTCCCGGGCGAGGCAGATCAGTCACCAGCTTCTGGACGGCCGCTCATGGCGGCTGCTGGCCTCTCACGCTGGCTGCTGGCTACACGTGGTAGCCCATGGCAACCCACTGCAGCAGTGACTGCAGCCTAGCCGTCACCGGTGACTCACGGCAGCCCAGCTCCAGGTTGAGCTGCTGTTCAGCATCTTTGCTGTAGAGGGCAGTGTCACTGGCCCTCATATGTGGGATCCGAACCGGGGCCCTCTGGCGTCCCAAGCCAGCTCTTAACCACCGCGCCACTCGGCCTGCCCAAGGTGTCTTTCTTTTTAAATTAACTCATTCTCCTTGATTTGAGTATCAAATTCTGATACTCAGTAAATTAAAAGCCTTTGAAGTAAAATATTTTGGAAATGAGGAATAGAGTTGAATTAATTGGGAATTACTATTTAACTTGACCCAATAAACTTCAGTAAAAATTCCTAAGGTTTAAAATACTGAGCATTTTATATACAGTGCCTATTTCTGTTGTGCTGCGAAGTAACAGGTAGAATGGCTTTTTATAAGCTAAAAATTAAATACTAATATTTGTGGATCATATCAGCTCAGGATAGAGAGTAATACTATTCTCTTCCTTTTCCGTGCTATTTAAAGACATGGTCTGGATCTGTCAACTTGAACCCAATAGAGAGTTGACATATTCCTGTTTTGAGACTCCTTGAGATAGCCTTGGCCTAGCCATTGTTGGAACAACAGGGACCCCATGGCCCACTGCCCCAGATTCTCAGATCTGCCTTACCACACTGTTGCATAGCAATCTGGTATCACAAATCATTTCCCAAATGGAGAAGAGCATTAATCAACTGCGTATCTTCAGAGAAACCTAAATATAAAATGAGTTAGAAGCACCACTGTTGCTTTTCTTTCTGTTGCTTTTTTCCTTTTTCTTTTTAAAAATCTTTATACTCCTTTATTAGGTCGTTTCTGCTTTTCCTCCTTTTTAATTATCCATATCATTCTTTTCCTCTCTTCATTTATTTCTCTTTGTCTTAGTGTAATGTATGCCTGTACTGGTATCCACCCAAACTCATTACCTGCTCTCAGAACCACTCTTTCAGGAACTTCCCCCACTCGTGGCTTATCTCAGGAAATTTTGGAGATGTATCACAGAATGAAGTATTGGAAAGCCTTGTCTGTAGGTGACACTTGATGGTATGGTTGTATGTAGGTGAGCCCTAGAACCTTATTGATTAATATTTGCAAAATAATTATTGCGCATTTGCCTTTGTAGAAGTACAATTTAAAAGACAGTGCCCTAAAAAAAAAAATGCAATAATAACAACACTTTAGGGCTGTGGCTTTCTTTTTCTTTACTACATGTCTGTTTTTCTTCTTAGGAGCTGCATGGAGATTCTGACCAAACCTCTTTCGAGTGAGAAAGTTGTCCGACCAGCCCTTGTCTATAGCCTGTTTCCCAACGTGCCCCCTACCATCTATTTTAGTACTCGGGATGAGAGAGGTAAACCTAGCCAAGTGTCTAAGCTCAGAAGAGCCACCAGGAGAAGGATGCTAGCAAAACTGGGAGAAGGTAGCAAAAGGGTGGGAGGGGCTTTCTAGAATGGCTGTTATGGTGCTCGGTTCTCCACCTGGTTCACCCGTCTGATACCGGTTTGTCCTTAAGACATTCCTTCTCAGCCCCATAAGCTCATGCTTCGTTCTTGCCCTGTTACATTGTTTCTTTCCCCTTCCAACGTCCCCTCCTTTCTGTGTTCCTCATTCCTATACAGCCTCCTTTCTTCCCCAAAGTGTGTGTCTTTGAAACTCTGATCTAGAATGTGACTTGTCTACCTAGGGAAGGTTGAACAATAGTGCCATCTTTTTCCTCTTCTTACCATGTCTCTCCTCCACACCCACACCCCACTTTCCCCCAGTGGAGAAACTTCCCTGGGAACAGAGGAAACTGCTCCGGTGGAAGATGAGTGCAGTGACCCCCAACATTGTCAAGCAGACCATTGGACGGTCCCACTTCAAAATCAGCAAGAGTGAGTTGTTTGCCTTACTGTGAGCCTGTCCTCGGCCCCAGCAGGTGGGCTTTGGGCAGCAGGAGAGCCCTAGATGCCTCCTGCTACGTGGGGATCCTGTCCTGAAGTTGCCAACCTCATAGGAATACATAGTTCCGAACACTCTCTGGAGTAGAGTCTTTCCCTCAAAATTGGAAGACAGAGAGCCATTGTTCTATCCTGGACCCCAGGGCCTCATGTAGGACAGCTCCATGGTAACTCTTAGAAAACAGGTTCTGGGAGCTCTGCCGAGGCCCATTGGTGTTTTGGGGCCTCTGGACCTCTCTCTGTCCCAGGGACTGAGCTGCTAGCAGGACTGACTCCCCGATGTGCCTTCTGTAGGAAATGATGACTGGCTGGGCTGCTGGGGTCACCACATGAAGTCTCCTGGTTTCCGAGCCATTCGGGAACATCAGAAGGTAGGGGCCCTTTCTGAGGCACTGTTCCCCAGGAGTTTGTACTAGGCGGGATCAGTCTGGTATCGGAGGGAAGAGGTGGGTGACCACAGAGAAGTCAGGAAGTTTTATGGAGGAGTTGGAGAAATTATACGGGAGGGAGCCATGTCAGATCCTAGCAGATCACGCACATCTAGCAGATCAGCTGCAGTGACTTGGGCAGTCGTAGCCTCTCAAAGACACTTTCCTCTAATGTGTCCTCAGATGCAGTGTCTGTTTTCAGTTGATTATCTTTCCCCTACAACCACTGCGTGTTTCCTCCCTTCTTCCAACTGAATTTGTGTAAAGAGGACTCTGGTCTCATGTCATGAATGAATCCCTTGCCCCCAGGCTTACTGAAGGCCAGGTGCTTTTCTGTGTTTGTCCTATAAGCTGCCAAGGGGAAAGATTTAACAGCTTTTTCTTTGCACTTAAGGTGGATGTTGTACCTGTCTTAATCACTGTTATATGTCATGAACTATCAACTCCTAGAGGGCACTGAATTTTGTTGTGTTTTGTTTGTGTTTTAATCATCTTTTGGTGCATGCTCAGTAGCTGAATACTTAAGGACCATTAGGCAGTGATAAGAAGATGGAGCAGGAGCTTAGAAAGTTGCTAAGGAAGTTGGGCTGGGATAGTGAGCCCTGCCATCTTCCTCATGGTCTAACCTGGGCCCACTCCCTGCTCTCACCCTCTATCCCGCCTGTAGCTAAACCACTTCCCAGGTTCATTCCAGATTGGGCGAAAGGACCGACTGTGGCGGAACCTGTCCCGCATGCAGAGCCGCTTTGGCAAGAAGGAGTTCAGCTTCTTCCCCCAATCCTTTATCCTGCCCCAGGACGCCAAGCTCCTGCGCAAAGCCTGGGAGAGCAGCAGCCGCCAAAAGTGGATTGTTAAACCAGTGAGTGAGTCACAGAGGGGAGCAGGCCATGGTCTGAGAGTGGGAACAGCAGAGTCCTGGGCCAAGAGCAGGTCTCATCTCCTTTCCACTTGACTTCTAGCCAGCATCAGCTCGAGGCATTGGCATCCAGGTCATTCACAAGTGGAGTCAGCTCCCCAAGCGACGGCCCCTTCTAGTACAGAGGTGAGCCTGCCTGCAGCTCGGATCCAGCTCCCCATTTTCTCATTGCTTCTGCCTAGAAGTTCCCGTTTTACCATGTTGTTCTGCCCTTTGTCCTCCCAGCCACAGACCTCCTTCAGCCAACTGTTGTAAGTCTTTTCCCCAGGGACTTCTCTGGCTTGCCACGGCTCATGAGCTCTATCTCATCTGCCAAGCCCCTGAAGCTCACCTTTCCCTATGTAGGTATCTACATAAACCCTACCTCATCAGCGGCAGCAAGTTTGATCTGCGCATCTATGTTTACGTCACCTCCTATGATCCTCTACGGATTTACCTCTTTTCTGATGGACTTGTCCGCTTTGCCAGTTGCAAGTATGTGGTAGTGGTTAGGTGTCACCCTGACAGCTTTGGGGGTTTGCTTTCCTGAGAGGAAGAGAACCTGGAGGACACCCAACAGAAAAATAACATGTTTTGGTAGCTTTTGTGAGCAAAGGAGAAGTGGGGCTATATTTGTGAAAACCTGGTCTTCCTTTCCTCCTGTGTGCGTCTCCTTTACTTTTACACAGACTACTTCGCTGCTGACACTTCTGGTCACCAAATATTTTTTTCCGCACACCAAGCAGTGCTCTGCAATACCAGCTGGGTGTCTACAGTGTAACCCAATTTTGACACCATCTACCTAGAGAAAGCGTCAGATCCCACAGGTTAACCCTCCTTCAGGCACAACTGATCTCATGGATTCATTGCACACAAAGTTTCAATATCTAACAGTTAACAAGTACCGTGGCTCATCGCTTCCGTATCTTCCCCCTCTACGGTAACCTATTGCCAGTCATGTTTGTGACTTAGTACAGTAAAGACGTATTTCATAGTGGCATCTTTGTGTGCAATGAATCTGTGAGATCAGTTGCGCCCGACGGAGGGTTGAGGGCTCAGTCTCACAAGGCTCCCCACCCCCCTACCTCAGATGCCAATCACAAGTCCAGGTTGCCACATGTGATTCTGCCTCATCAGCTATAAATGAGACATTCCCATGACCACCTCCTCTGGTTCGATTAATTTGGTAGAGCAGCTTACAAAACTCAGGAAAACTGTTTACTTATGTTTACTAGTTTAGTATAAAAGGATATGATGAAGGATACAGATGAACATCCAGGTGGAACAGATGTGTAGGGCAAGGTATGTGGGAAGGGGTGTCGAGTTTTCATTTCTTCTATGGGCATTCCACTCCCAACACCTCATGTGTTCACCTACCCATAAGCTCTCTGAACCCCAGACTTCTGGGATTTATATGGAGGCTTCATCACACAGGCATAATCAATTATTACCTCCATTTTCAGCCCATCTGCCTTCTCAAGAGAAGGGGGGTCTGGGCTGAAAATTCCAAGTTTCTAATCATGGCTTGGTCTTTGTGGTGACCAGCCCTCATCCAGGAGCCTACCCAAAATCTCCTCATTAGAACAAAAGACACTCCTATCATCCACGAAATTACAAGGGGTTTCAGGAGCCCTATGTAAGGAACCAGAACCAAAGACAAATATTGGAACAAAAGATGCTGCTAGTGCTCTTATCACTTAAGAATTTATGAGAGTTTTAGGAGCTCTTGTCAGGAACTGGGGGCAGTGCCTGATGTATACCAGGGGTGCCAAGAAAATGTATCCACATGACTTGCATTCATCTTTTGTTATCGGTATATATTGACTATTACAATTTTAACGCAGTTTTTTCTTTTCTTAGTATGTGTTTACATTGTTTTGGCACCCTTTGTATATAAAATTATAAATCACAGTATCACATGAGGAATGGGAAACAAGGAGGGTCTCTACTTCACTGAGTCTGGGAAGGGTCTTCCTGCAGGACTGAGGTGGGATAAAGGAGATGAGTTTAGCTGTGGTATTCTAGAAACCTTACCAACAGACATACTTCTGAGGCTCTTATGCGTCTGAAAAGATCTGTCTGCTTGTCCTTGACCACCTCAGGATTTGGGAAAGTGTTTGGACCATTGTTTGCTATCTCACCATCTTACCCTCTGCCTTTCCCCTCACTTCTAGGTATTCCCCCTCCATGAAGAGCCTTGGCAACAAGTTCATGCATCTGACCAACTACAGTGTCAATATAAAGAATGCTGAGTACCAGGCCAATGCAGATGAAACGGCCTGCCAGGGCCACAAATGGTACCTAGGCAGTGTCCCTGTCGAGCGGAGGCCTAGAGGAGCATAGGGTCCTGGGGTTTGGGGAGGTTCAAGGAGATGGTGAGTGGAGGATTAATGTAAGACCCCAGGATTATATAAACACTTGGCAATTCAGATTGGTCTGTTTGTATCCAAGCTCATCTCTTTCTTAATTCAAAACATAAAAAAGAAGAGATATGAAGAAAATACCTTTGAGTTTCTTATTCCTTTTTCTTTCTCTTTTCTTCATCACTCAATTCATGGACTATAACCTCATACTCCCGCCCCCCTCCCCCTCCTTGCAGGGCACTGAAGGCTTTATGGAACTACCTGAGCCAGAAGGGAGTCAATAGTGATGCCATCTGGGAGAAGATCAAGGATGTTGTTGTCAAAACCATCATCTCGTGAGTCACACTGCCACCCTGGTGTGGGGCCTGCTAATGAACCCCCTCTTTTCTCATGGGTCTTCACACTGCTGTGCTCCAGATTTTGACCATGCTATGTTTCAGTTTTTTAGGATAGGGAATAGGAAAGAGTGGATAGCGTTAAATTCTGCTCTTCTACTGAAATTCATCCCCGGAAGCTGGCCCCAGATCAGAGGCCTCTCCCGAGAGCCACTTTTTCTGGGTTGCTTCTCCCACTCTGGGCCACCCCAATGGCGGGGCAGCTCTTGGTAAAGCCCTCTGGGAAGAGCTGGACTGAATACTTCCTCCTTCCTGTGACCAGGTCAGAACCATACGTGACCAGCCTGCTGAAGATGTACGTGCGGCGACCCTACAGCTGCCATGAGCTCTTTGGTTTCGACATCATGCTTGATGAGAACCTCAAGCCCTGGGTCCTGGAAGTCAACATTTCCCCGAGGCAGGTGGTGTTCTCGGCACTCACAGTAGAACGCTTCCTGTATCCTCATGATTCTGTTTCCACTCTAGTCTTGCTTACTTTGAGCAGACCTTTCCTTCACTAGAATTTGAGTTTTCCCTTCATCATCTGTCTGTTTGCTCATTTACTCATTCTTTGCCATTATCTTAGTGTTCTTTGGGGATGGACAGGGGTCGTTAAAAGTTGTTCTTTTGAAGCTGATCCCACTGCTTGCTTTCCCCTAGCAAATGAAGGTCATAGACAACAACCACCCTGAATAAGGTTATTCACTATCTGTGGGCAAGATGACCCCTATGATGGTGCTCATGAGTTTGAATGTCAGAGGCCTTTCATCCTAGAGAATCGAGAGAGTAAATGGGGCTAGCACTGACTTAGACACGTGGACAGAAACAGTTTTGGAATGTGTTTTTACTACTCTTTGCATCCTTTCCCCAAAGCCTCCATTCCAACTCTCCGCTGGACATCAGCATCAAAGGCCAAATGATCCGTGACCTTCTGAACTTGGCGGGCTTTGTTCTGCCCAACGCAGAGGATATCATTTCCAGCTCCAGCAGCTCCAGCAGCTCCACCACCAGGTCAGCCTCCTTGCTTTTCTGCAGCTCGGCTGGCAGCGTGAACAGCCCAGTCGTATCACTAGGAAAGAATGGTGTCTGGGCACTCCCTCCCACTTGGCCTCCCTTGCTGCTTGATCTGCTCCTGTAGTCTCCTCATGCACCACTGCCATGTCAGCCCCTAGAAGCATGTTTGGTTATACTGCTCCCCTGCTCAGCTATCTCTATAGGGCCTGGGGAATCAGCGTTCCACTCACGTGCACATTCAAGTCCCCAGGCACCCTTTCCTGTACCCCTTTTCCAGTTTCCATGCTCTGACAAACCAGATCACTCATAGAACCTCAAGTTTGGAAGAATTCTTAAAATCAGTTAATCCAGTCTCGCTGAAACATTTGTTGCCCCTTATTATTTCCCCATAGTGTTCCCTTCTTTGCTCATGGGGTTTCTTCCTCCAGAAATTCCCCTCAGCCAGACCTCCCTGTTGCGACCTTACCCAACCATCAAAGCCTAGCTCAAGGCAACATCTTCATGAAGCCAGCTCAGTGTGGGCTCTCTCCTCCATATCCGCAAACCTCCTGGAACCATTCTTGAAGGAAGGGAGCCAATATTTAGTCAGCACTTTCTATGTGTAAGGAAAAACCTATAACTTATCCCCACAGTAGCCTCATGACATTGATATTGGTATCCTTAGCTGACAGATGAAAAAGCTGAAAATCACTAGAAATAAGTAGCCCATCCAGGGTCATTCAGCTACAGAGTGGTATAGAGGTGGAATTCAATTCCTAACAGAACTTGCTTTCTCTCCCATACCGTGTAGACTCATGCTTAGCTCCGTGCTGTAGTTATTTGTCATTTGACCCCTGCCATCCTGTGAGCTCCTTGGAGGCCAGCTTTGTGTCTCTCAGTAGTAATTGTAATGTGGATGATGAAACTGAGATGGAGGCAGGTCAAGTAATTTGCCCAGCATCGCATAGCCAGTAGGTCCGAGCTGGGTATTAAGTAAGTGTTCACTAACTTAAACTAAACTGAAGTATACAGCAATTATCTCAGTGTCTTTTTTTTTTTTTCCATCAGTGAAATACAACCTAGAGTGGGCACTTTGTACTCTTTTAGTTCTTCATGGTACTTGAGCTTTGACTCTTAAACAGGCTACTTGAATGGAGTGCATTGCAGTCTGATCTACTCAAGTAACGAACATCTGCCCATATTTCTTTGTCATTTCTGGAGAAGGGTGTCTCCCTGGGCTGGACCCTCTCTCCACATGTCTTCAGGATATGAAGCTGCTGACCTTGCCCTTTCTCGCTTTCCACCTGCTTTAGCCTGCCCATCTCCCCCAGAGACAAATGTCAAATGGCCCCAGAGCACTTCGCTGCACAGAAGATGAAGAAAGCCTACTACCTGGCCCAGAAAACTCCTGATCAGGTAGGAGATTACCTTCCCCCTCGTGCCAGCAGGAAGCTTCCCTGCTCAAACTTTTGGAACTCCGAGGCAACCAGTGTCTCTTCTATCCAGGGCAGGTTTCCTAATCCTGGTCCCCTCGCTGTGCAGAGATAGGTTGGCAAGTACATTATTCCAGGAAAGAGTTGATGGCCTTTATCATATAGTCAAGAACCACGGCTCTTGGCAAAATGCTGTCCTAAGCCACCGTTGTTCTTCGGGTTTCTTTCCCTTAGTACAGTGAGCTCCCGGAAGCCTTGGCTTTTGCGGAGCAGCTGAGAGAGCCCGATGCAAGAGTGGCAGACACAAAGCTGTTGCCAAATATGAGTTGCTGGATTCTGATCTTGACTCCATCCGACAAACCACTTAACCTCTGTGCCTAAGTGGCTCCCCTCACCCCGAACAAGAGTATCTTCATTCCCCAGCTAAGCTCAGTAGATTTGGGAGCAGACGAAGTCCAGAGCTGGCCCACCAGGCTGCCTCGGTGGTCCCCTGAGAGTCATGGGGCCCTAGGACCCCAGGGCTCTGCTCCCTGTCCCCCAGCTCCTTGATTCTCTGCCTCTGGCTATACTCGGTGTCACACCCTCTTCCTCCCTGTTCCTTGGGCCACAGGACTTCTATGCATCTGTCCTGGATGTCCTGACACCAGATGACGTTCGGGTTCTGGTTGAGATGGAGGATGAGTTTTCTCGCCGGGGTCAATTTGAACGGATTTTTCCTTCTCGAATCTCTTCTCGCTATCTCCGCTTTTTTGAGCAGCCACGATATTTCAACATTCTCACCACCCAGTGGGAACAGAAGTACCATGGCAACAAGCTCAAAGGTGATGTGTCCTCCCTACCTGTAGGAGGCCATGATTAAATCCCAGAAATGAGCCTCCCTGGCAAGAAGGATTGGCCAGTTGATTCCACCCTTCTAAGTCCCACCCCTGCTAATCTTGTCGTAGGAGTAGATCTGCTTCGGAGTTGGTGCTACAAAGGGTTCCACATAGGAGCTGTCTCTGATTCTGCTCCAGTGGTGAGTGATGCCTTTAGGGTGAGGGGCACAGCTCCTTGCCAGACGCCTCCCTCCTGTGCCTGAAGAGTGCAGCATGGGTCGAATGTGGTCCCGACCCTCTTACTTCTCCCCTAGGCCCTGCCTCTGGGTCTCAATGACCCTTCCTTTTCAAGGGAATAATTGTCTCTGGGATCCCTGGGTACCTTTCTTCAAAGATCAGAAAGTGCTGTATAGCTTCAATTTTTTGTCTGAATTGGGAGAGAACCAAGAATTTTTCCCATACGGGCCCATGCCAGAAGGGTAGGAAAGGGGGGAAAGCCCCGTGATCACTCAGAGGCAGAGCTGGGAGGGAGTGCCAAGACCCTGGTCACGTCTGATCTCCGCCTTGCCCTTTTGGCCTCATTGCTTCCTTTGCTTTTAGTGGTCTCTCCCGACATCACTTCTGACTGACACAACGCTCAATGCTTTCTCCAAATCAGAGACTGGCAAGCTGGGGTGAGTGCTACCTGGGCAAGGGAAGGGTGTTAGGCATGAGTTCAGGGAGTTTTCTTTCTTCCTGTCTCCCCAGATCATGAAAACATCAGCATTCTCCAACTGAGGGCTGGTGGGAGTATCAGAATATGCAGCTATAATATCCTCTTCCTGGTGGCTCTTGGTCTGCCCAGTGAAACTGAGCTGAGCACAGAGTCATCCACAGAAGGGGCCACTTTCAGCCATGCCCACTAGCTGTAGAAAATCTTGAGCCCTCCTACCCTTCACACTTGCACTTTAGCTCTCAAGCCTATACCTCCATATAATTATGATCTATAACACCATGATGTTGTGAATGCCTGGTTGAGACTCTGAAGGCAGATCATAGGCTGAAGTCTCAGCTACAGAGTCTCAGCCATTTGTTTCTCACCTGTTCCCTTTAGAAAACACAGCTCCTCTGAGGGAATAGTACCACTCCCTGATGATGGGACCACACCCAAGCCCAAGAAGACTCAAGCTGGCCTTTCCTCTTTCCCCAGGAATCCTATTTCTTCAAAGGACAGTGAGGACACCAGCAAAGAGCCCAGCCTCTCCACCCACATGTTACCTGTGGTCATGTAGTCTGGGCAGACTTTGACACTCTCTGCTTCCCCCACTTCCCAGTCAACCGGTGACTCCCTCCTGGCTGCTGTGAGCCCATGACTGGCCTCTCTCCACTAGCCCCTGCCCAGGAGCACCACTGTTAGCTACCTCATGGGAACCGGTCAGCTGGCCAGCCTGAGCCCCTGCCCCCTCCACCGTGCCCCTCCTGAGAGTATTTTTTGAAGTGGTTGAATTCCAGAAATGGGTATCTGGAGGGCTGGAGGGGTGGTGGGAACGGGAAAAAGGTGAGGAAGGTTCACTGGCTGGTACCTCATATCTCAGCAGAGAAGCCAATGATGGCCACTCAGCCTTATAAAGCAGGATTTGGTTTCTATCCTCAGAGAGCCATGTGTGGTTTATTTTAGGCCTTGGTACAGTGATTGAATTATAGTTCAAGAGGAGAAAACATAGTGAACATATTTGAGCCTGAAGTCCTTTGTCTATAATTGAGGAGGTTCTTTTGAAGGTCTTCATCTCCTCATATCTCACCCTCTGTCCTGAGGAGCCACTTTCAGAAACCGTCAGGCTTCCTCAGTAGACAGGGAGAGGCCATGACATGATGAACTCACTTCCTGTCAACCTCATCTTGGGAGCTTCACCACCGCCAGACCATTTATCTTTTCATACATCCACCCTGCCAGTAGCCCTAGGTCTTCCTATTCTGACCTCACATCACGACTTGGTCAGCCTTCTAGACTTCTCTCTCATGGATGTTACCTCTTCAGCTGTTGACTTGCTGAGGGTGAGAGGTTCTGTGAACTTTGTGAATTTCAATGAAGGACCCAGATAATCCCAGTTGCTGTTGTCTGTGTCCATATATCAAAGGACACAGCCCTGGGGGACGGTCGAAGGAGTGGTGATTTCCCCGCGACCAGAGGAAGGCTCACGTTCCGCTTACTTCCTTTGCTGTCTCTGAATAGCTGGCTCTGGCTCACAGGTCGCTAGGGCAAGCAGGGTCTGGTGGCATGGCAGATGGGTTTCAGAAGCAGCCACCATTATAGGCTGGGCTCCTAGTCAGACAACTGATTAACTCTGATGTTCTTAACTGAATCTACCTCCCTCTCCAAGTCTCAGTGATAGTGAACTGTACAGATGGAGATCTCCAAGGATACTGGCACCTGAACCAGAAGTTCTACTTCTTTGTCCCCCGGGGCAGAGTGAAGCCAGGTGGGAGAGTTTGGATCAGAAAGGTTGTTTTCACTCGAACAGTGCTCCTCCTAACCCCGCACTTTCTGGTTGCTGCTTGCCCCCTCCCTAGCCCTGCAACCTCTTTACTTTGTGTTGCTAGCAGCCTCTGGTCCCTACAAGAAGCTGACTTGTCCCCGTCTGTGATACCCAAGTTTCCACCTTTGCACATCAGGCAGGAAGCTCCCCCCCTGGGCCCTCTGCCTCCATTTTCCTCCCAGAGCTTTTGAAAAATGCTCTACTCTGTGGCATGGCTCCTGGAGTTCTGTGGTGAGTTCAGATGGAGCCAGGAAAAAAACCACTGAGAGCCCTGACTAGGTGTAAGGCCACACAGTAGATGACTGTGCTGGCCAGTGTGACGGCCATATTGGCCGTTGTGGAAAAAGCTTGGTGGCAGAGCCCTGGGACAGCTCCTGCTGCTCTGTAGTAAAGAAGTCAAATTCAAGCCCAGTAGCAGAGGTCCATGAAGCCAACTCTCTCTTTAAACTTTCATCACATTTAAGTATCTGATAGGTCAGTGTTTTGTTGGGTGGGAGAAGGAACGGGGCTTATGTATCGTATTTCCCTTTCACCCTTGAGAGAAAATGAAATCCTGCTTATTAAGCATTCAGTATACATACTTAGCGATGAATACCTACAGTATCAGGTATTCAGCCGAATAAGGAATTCGGGGGAAGTAATGAGTTTTGTTTTGTTTTTTTTTAAAGGTTTAAATTTGGGGGTATAGTAGAATAAATGTTTGTCAGAACATGTCAGTTGTTTTCCTAAGTTGATAACTTACCCAGACCCTGTTTAGAGGAAGGGGCGTGAATGCTCGAGTCAAGGAATGAAGTACAGAGTATTTCGAGCACAGGAGTAAGAATTCGGGGTGGAGGGCAAGGAGGTCACTATTTCTGTTTACTTCAAAGTCACTCAGGATTGGTCAGAAACTAAATACTAATGAAAAGATGGTGTTCTGATAGGAAAATAGGAAAAGAGCATGGGCCTTGGAGACTGACCTTGGGTTCAAATCTTAGTTCTGCTGTATGATCTTGAGCATGTCATCTAACTTTTTAAAATCTTGTTTTTTGTTTTTGTTTTTTTTTTTTTTTATATCAATATATACCTACATTGAAGGGAGGTGAAAATTAAGCAAAACATAGTAAAAGCACTTAGGACTTAGAGGTTTCATAATGCATGGTTACTCCTTTCTCCATTTGTTATTCAAACCCTGTTCTTTGGGGAGGGAGAGGCAGGCAAGAACTGTAAAAGGGAAGTGAAGCAGCTATAGAGCCGTTTTAAAGGTAAAGAAGGCCAGAACAGGGTTTAGGTACCTCACCACCTTCACCCCAACACACAGAAGCACTAGCCTTGTTATTCATTCTAGTTTACTCTTTGTTGGGGATTTACTTCTTTGGTTAAATATTTCACAGAATGCGTATTCCCTGGGTAAGGATGCACATTAAGCATTAGAAGTATGTGAATGAATGAGATTATTGTCGTATTCCAAGAGAAGCTTTGATACGAAAGGGAGAGCAAGGGAGCAATGGGTGCCCAGTGCCTGGAATGAGGAGCGTGATATAGAAAATAGAGACCTTGAACTACAGCTGGAGCCGGAGAACACCCTACAGCTGTGAGAAGGGACAGTTGGCATTACAGGTACATTCTTATGGTTTCAAACTATTTAGTTGAGGGTGATTGTCCCTGCCTGTCACCCTAGCCAAAGAACACACCTGATTGTCCTCTGGGGCTACACAGCACTGGGCCAGTAAAGGAGGCTGATGCATTGGGTACACAGTCCATTCCACTTGCCTCATCAGTTGAATTAGTTACCTAGATAAGGCAGTCACCATAGGCAGCCATGAGAACTCCCCTTCTGGCGTCCTCTGGGTTTGTCCCTTAAGACTAAGGCTCATCTCTGTCTACTGTTTGAATCACCCAACTACTTTGAGACTTAGAAACATTCTTGGTTTTCAGAGATCTGTGGCTGAGGGAACTCCATTTCATGCCACTTGAGATTCTGTTCCAGCCTCTCAAACCACCCTTCTTGGCCTCTTCGATCCCGCTTAAGAGTTTGCACCCTTGGGCCGGCCGAGTGGTGTGATGGTTAAGAACTGGCTTGGGATGCCAGAGGGCCCCGGTTCGGATCCCACATATGAGGGCCAGTGACACTGCCCTCTACAGCTAAGATGCTGAACAACAGCTCAACCTGGAGCTGGGCTGCCATGAGTCACCGGCGACGGCGTAGGCTGCAGCCCCTGCTGCAGTGGGTTGCCATGGGCTGCCGTGTGTAGCCAGCAGCCAGCAGCCAGCGTGAGCGGCCAGCAGCCGCAGTGAGCGGCCGTCCAGAAGCCGGCGACTGATCTGCCTCGCCCGGGAAGAGCGCAATGATGGTGCCAACTTGGGCCAGTGAAGCAACATCCTCCACAACTAGACTGAAGAACAAAAGGACAGCAACTTGTCTGTTCTCCTTCCCCTAATTTCCCAGCACTGTTCCCATCCCCCCAATTCCCCAATAAAAATCTTAAAAAAAAAAAAAGTTTGCACCCTTATTGATGTCAAGGGATCAATACAGACCCATTTGACTTGACCTTTCATCAACCTGAGAACAATGAAAGCTTCAGGCAATTAAAACTATAATGAAATAGTTTCAGACATTTGGTGTATATGCTTGGCTAAGGAGCCAGTGGAGTGAAGCTACCATCTGTGAGATTATGACTAAACCCCTAAGTCCAAATCCCACAAAGGCAGAATGATAGGGCAGCGTGGCTGAGCCTTGGTTTGCTGGTACCCCACTGTCCCTGCAGGCAGATGACTGAGTGCTCCCCAGGTGGTGCAGGGGCATGCTGGACTGAGCCCTGAGCAGAGAGCCCCTCCAGAGAAATGGTATAGCTAGAAAGGGGGCCACCCCCTACATGTCACACAATGTATATTTCTTGGGGAGCCTGGTGCTAAACCATTCATAGAACTGCTCCTGGGTCAGGGTTGCTATATAGCAGAGCTGCTCCCTCACTGATTTATTGAAAGCCAGCCTTTAACACAAGAGTTTGAAGGGAGGAAAAGTACTACAAAACGAAACAAAAACAAAGGAGAAGAAAAACTACGAGACACCACTTATACGATAGAATTGCTCAAATATAGACTGAAAATACCAAGTATCCAAAAGGGGAGTAGCTGGGCCACATAAATTGCTGGTGGGATTGCAAAATGGTACATTGGAAAACAGCTTAGTAGTTTCTTATAATAAACATACTCTTAAATATGACCCAGCAATTTACTCCTGCATGCAAATGTTCACAGAAGCTTTATTCATAACAGCAAAATCTTGGAAGCAACCCAAATATCCAACAATTAGTGAATGAATAAACAAATTGTGATATATCTGTTCAAAACTACTGAAGTATAAAAAAGGAGTAAACTGATACATGCAACAGCATGAATGAATCTCAAGGGCATTATGCTAAGTGAAAGAAGCCAGAAACAAGACTACATACTTTATAATTCCATGTATATAACATTCTAGAAAAGGCAAAGTATATCAGTAACAAAGTATATCAGTGATTGCCAGGGACTATAGATGAGGGAGGGGATTGACTATAAAGAAATGCATTGGAAATATTCTATATCTTCATGGTGGTGGTTATATGGTATTTGTCCAAACTCATCAAATTCTACACTTAAGATGGGTGTTTTGTTGTATCTAAGTAAATTTGACTTTTCATAATGCATATGCAAATTAAACCACAATGAGATTGCACTAGAATACTTAAAAAGGCAGCCAAGACCAAATGTTGGAGGGGATGTGCAACAATTGAGGCTTTCACATACAACTGGTGGTTGGGTGTAAAATGTTGCAACTATAGAACACCAGAACTTTGCATAAATTAACATATTTACCTATGACTCAGCAATTTCACTCCTAGGCATTCTATCCTCCCACAAATGAAATAATATGTTCACCAAAAGTATTTATTGCAGCTGTAGTCATAATTAAAAAAAAAGGAAACAACCCAAATTACTCTCAACAAGACATCAGATAAACTGGTTTTTAATACTACTCAGCAATCAAAAGAAACAAACTACAGCCTTAAAAAAACCCAAAATGAACAACAGTTGGGGGCCAGCTGAGTGGCACATTGGTTAAGAGTTGGCTTGAGATGCCAGCTCTGAGCAGCAGGGTCCCAGTTCGGATCCCACATGAGGGCCAGTGACTCTGCACCCTCTACAGCTAAGATGGTGAACAACAAACAGCTCTACCTGGAGCTGGGCTGCCGTTAGTCACCAGTGATGGCGTAGGCTGCAGTGGGGCTGGCTGGCAGAAGGCGGGAGCTTTTGTGAGCTGTCATGAGCCGCTGTGAGCGGCCGTCCGATGGCCGGCGAGTGACTGCCTCACCCTGGAAGAGCGCAATGATAATAGCAACATGGGCCAGTGAAGCGACATCCTCCACAACTGGACTGAAGAACAAAAAAGGACAGCAACTTGTCTGTTCCCCTTCCCTGATTCCCCAACGCTGTTCCCCTCCCCCAATTCCCCAATAAAATCTTTAAAAAAACACACAAAAAAAACCAGTTGGCCTTACAAAAAATGTTAAAGGGACTTCTTTAAGCTGAAAAGAAATGGCACTAATTAATAACAAGAAAGCACAAAAGTAAAAACCTCACTGTAAAAGGTATAAGTAGTAGATTAATCACTTATAAAGCTAATATGAAGGTCAAAAGACAAATAAATTAAATGAAACTACAATAACTAGTTAAGGGATACATAAAGTAAGACGTAAAGTGTGACATCAAAACCAAAATAGGAGTAAAAATATAGTGTTGGAATGTGTTCAAATTTAAGTTGCTTTCAACTTAAAATAGATTGTTATATACATAGGATGTTATACGTGAACCTCACGGCAACCACAAAGCAAAAAAACAGTAAATACAGATAAGAAAATGTAAAGGAAGCTAAAGATAACATTAAAGAAAGTCATCAAACCACAAGGGAAGAGAGAAAGAGAAGAAAGGAACAGAGAGGAACTAAAAAATAGCCAAGAATAATTCACTTGCTGCCTAGAAGTGACTCACTTCAGAATTAAGGACACACAGACTAAAAGTGAAGGGATGGAGAAAGACATTCCATGCAAATGGAAATAAAAACAAAGCTGGTGTAGCTATACTCTCATATCAGGCAAAATTAACTTTAAAAGTAAGACTGTAGTAAAAGACAGAGAGACATTCATAATGATAAAGGGATCAACCCAGCCAGAGGATGTAAGATTTATAAAGATATATGCACCCAACATAGGAGCGCCAAAAATATATAGCAAATATTGGCAGACCAAAAGGGGGAAATACAGCAATACATAGCACGCCACTTAGATCAATGGGTAGATCATTCAGACAAAAACCAATGAGGAATCACTAAAAGTAAATAGTAAGAAATCATAAGACCTTAAATGACACATTAGACCACATGGTCTTAATAGATATATACAAAACATTTTACCCCAAAGCAACAGAGTTTTCTCAAGTGCACATGGAACATTCTCCAGGATAGATCACATGTTATACCACAAAACAAGTCTCAATCTAAGATTGAAATAATATCAAGCATATTTTCCCATCACAATAATATGAAACTAGAAATCAAACAATATGCTACTGAACAACCAATACGTCATCAAAGAAATCAAAGGAGAAATCAAACCATACCTAGAGACAAAACAAATATAACATACCAAAATATATGGGATGTAGCAAAAGCTATTCTAAGAGGGAAGATCATAGCAATGCAGGCCTATGTCAAGAAACAAGAAAAATCTCAAACAATCTAACTTTGCACCTAAAAGAACTAGAAAAAGAACAAATGAAGCCCAAAGTTAGTAGAAGGAAGGAAATAATAAAGATCAGAGTGGAAATAAATACTAAAAAGACAATAGAAAAGATCAGTGTAACTAAGAACTGGTTCTTTGAAAAGACACACAAAATTAAACTTAGAGTCACCAAGAAAAAAGTTCAAATAAGTAAAATCAAAAATGAAAGAGAAAGGCCAGCCGAGTGACGCGTTGGTTAAGAACTGGCTTGGGACGCCAGAGGGCCCCGGTTCGGATCCCACATATGAGGGCCAGTGACACTGCCCTC
>NW_017731388.1:2937008-2951103 GCF_001890085.2 Hipposideros armiger
TGAAGCAACGTCCTCCACAACTAGACTGAAGAACAAAAGGACAGCAACTTGTCTGTTCCCCTTCCCCCAATTCCCCAATAAAAATCTTAAAAAAAAACCAAAACAATGATTTCCTCTGGGAGTTAATATTATAGTAAGAAAAGGGGCACAAAGGAACTTTCTGGAATGATGACAATGTTCTTTATTGGGAGTGTTGTTTACATAGGTAATGCACTAGTTAAAATTCATCAGATTGTATACTTAAGACCTGTGCATTTTAAAAATAGCATTTTTTTTTTAGAATTGAAGTGAAATTGACAGAAAATTAACCATTTTAAAGTGAACATTTCAGTACATTCACAATGTTGTGCAATCACCACCTCTGTCTAGTTGCAAAACATTTTCATCAACTTAAAAGGAAACCTCAGCCTACCTACTCCCTGCCCCCACTTTCTATTTTCTGTTTCTATGATTTACCTATTCTGGATATTTCATATAAATGGAATCATACAATATGTAATCTTTTGTATCTGGCTTCTTTCGCTTAGAGTAAGTTTTATCTATCAGTACTTCATTCCTTTTTATGGCTGAATAATATTCCATTGTATGGAAAACAATGTGAAGAATATGACTGAACAATAGTCTATTGTGTATATATGCCACAATCTGTTTTTCCATTCATCCATTGATGAGTATTTGGGTGGATTCTACCTTTGGTCTATTGTGAACAGCGCTGTTGTGAACATGTGTGTACATGTTTTGGAGTACCTGTTTTCAGTTCCTTTGGGTATTAGTTTGCTGGAGCTGCAGTAATAAAATAGCACACATTGGGTGCCATAGGACAATAGAAATTTGTTGTCTCACAGTTCTGGAGGCTAGAAGTCTGAGATCAAGGTGTTGGCGAGGCTGGTTTCTTCTGAGGGCTGTGAGGGGGAATCGGTTTCAGGCCTCTTTCCTAGCTTCTGGTTTGCTGGCCATCTGGCTTTCCTTGGCTTGTAGATGCATCACCCTGATCTTTGCCTTCATGTTCACATGGCTTTCTCCCTGTGTGCGTACCTGTGTCCAGATTTCCTCATTTTCGTAAGAACAACAGTCATATTGGAATAGGTGACCACCCTATTCCAGTATGACCTAATCTTAACTAATGCATTGGGAATAACCCTATTCCCAAATAAGGTCCCAATATGAGGTACTGAGGGTCACGATTTCAACATATGAATTTGGGGGGCACACAGTTCAACCCACCACGGGTATATACCTAGGAATGGCATTCCCAAGTTAGATCAGCTATTGATAAATGCCATGACAATGACATTATCAGTCTTGGGATGCAAATAATCATGGAAGTTATTAGAGTGCATGGTATATTTAGATAACTTTTTTTTTTTTTTTTAGCTGAGCCATCCTGCTACCTGTTTGGCAGCTCAGCGGCTGCTCAGCTTGAGCTGGACTCGAACTGCTGTTGCTCAGAGCTCAAACTCTTGAGCGAGCTCGTAACCAACTGAGCCACTCGGCCGGCCTGGTATATTTAGAAATGTAAAGACTGTTTAATTGAAACCAGACATCTCAAATCTGAATGCTCATAGCCAGTGGGATATAAATTTTAAGACACATTTCTCTTGTTGGGAAACTGACTCAAAATCAATCCATGGCCTTGGTGAAAGACCAGGTATCTCAGCAGTCATACCTGAGACAATAGCTGAGATAAGCATCACTGATTTCTCTTACCAGATTTCTCTCTTGCCTCTACCAGATGAGAAAAGGCTCAAATCCCTGGAGATAAAATAATTTTTTTTTCTATAACCCATCTCTATCCTGTACAAATGACTTTCCTCGTAGGCTGTGGTATTAACAGATGAGTTCTTTGACTTTGAGAATCTCATCATGATGTATTCCAAAGAAAAATTGTGGTTACTGGAAAAGATAGATGTTTTATTAATATAATATATGCATAAGTGTAATTCTTTCCCTACAGTGGATGCTCAAGCAAAACAAATAGTAGCTATGATTTGTTGATTATGATTCAGGCACTGCTTTTTGGTATCAACACGTGGAGGTAAGTGCACGCACACACACACACACGTTCTTACAAAAAAAGATTCTTCAATATTGGTATTATCTCTATTTTTCAGATAAGAAAAGCAAGTTTCAGAGAGGTTAGATGAATCATCCAATGTTATTGAATGAATTATTCAATGCATGTACCACCCTGTTTCCTAGTACTTTGTAGTAGTTGCTGACTTCAGAAATCAATGGGAAAACCTGGGTTGAAGGAAGGGTGGAATATGAAGCCAAAAAAGAGGCAAGAATACTAAGAGATTGACAAATGTGACAGTGAATTAATCCTGTGATCAAGGGTACCCTAACAGTTCATAAAGTAATAATTAAATAATTTATAAATTATATTTTGGTGTTTTCCCCATACAATATGTTCCTATATGTTTTCCCTCATTGAGAATGATGAACTAAACAGTACATGTCCAAATTAAAACCTCTGCCAATCACCATATGGAGCATGGACACAGAATCCAGCTTGGCTTAATGGAATGCCATATCTAATTTCTCACCTAACTCCTACTTTAGCCCTGGACTGGTCTTGGTCTCCTTCTTTTTTCCTTATTTCTTTTCCTTCCTCCCTTCTTCCCTCCCTCCCTCCCTCCCTTCCTTCCTTCCTTCCTTCCTGCCTTCTTTCATAAAACTTGCCATTTTAACCATTTTAAATATACAATTCAGTGGCATTAATTACATTTACAATGTTACACAACCATTATCATTACCTACTTCCAAATATTTCATCATCCCAAACAGAAACTCTGTACCCATTTAGCAATAACTCCCCATCCCCCACTTCCCATCCTCTAGTAAACTCTAATCTTTCCTCTCTCTGAATTTGCCTACTCTAGACATTTCATATAGTGGAATAATACAATATTCATCCTTTTATGTCTGGCTACTTCACTTAGCATAATGTTTTCAATGTTAATGTTGTAGCATGTATTAGAACTTCATTTCTTTTTATGACTAAATAATATTCCATTGTATATATGTATATACCAGATTTGTTTATCCATTCTTCTGTTGACAGATACCTGGGTAGTTTCCACCTTTTGGCTATTGTGAATAATACTGCTATGGACATCGACATCAAGTATATGTTTGAGTCCCTGTTTTGAATTATTTTGGGTATATACCTAAATGTGGACTTGCTGGATCACGTTAATTCTATGTTTAACATATTTTTATTTATTTTTATTTTTTATTTTTTTATTTTTACTTTTTTAAAGATTTTATTGGGAGAATTGGGGGAGGGGAACAGACAAATTGCTGTCCTTTTTTGTTCTTCAGCCTAGTTGTGGAGGATGTCGCTTCACTGGCCCATGTTGGTGTTATGATTATTGCTCTCTTCCTGGCTGAGGCAGTTTGTCGCCGGCCATTGGACGGCCGCTCATGGCAGCTCAGGGCAGATTACAGCAGCTCTTGCCGGCTGCCAGCCACTCACGGTAGCTCATGGCAGCCCACTGCAGCAACACTGCAGGCTACACTGTTGCCAGCCACTCACAGCAGCCTAGCTCTAGATTGAGCTGTTCACATTCTTAGCTGTGGAGGGCACAGCGTCACTGGCCTGTGTGGGAACTGAACTGGCGGCCCTGCTGCTCAGAGCTCGCACTCCCAAGCCAACTCTTAACCAACTGAGCCACTCGGCTGGCCCTTAACATTTTTTTAAAGAATTTATTTTATTTTATTTTTATTAGGGAACAGTGCAGTTTTCCAGGACCCAACAGCTCCAAGTTAAGTAGTTGTTTCAGTCTAGTTGTGGAGGGCACAACTCGGTGGCCCATGTGGGAATCTAACTGGCAACTTGCTGTTATGAGCACTACGCTCTAACCAACTGAGCTAACCGGCCACCCCTATGTTTAACTTTCTGAGGAAATACCAAAGGGTTTTCTACAGCAACTGCACCATTTTCCATTACCACCAGTGATGTACAAGGGTTATAATTTTCTTTACATCCTTGCCAACACTTATTTTGTTTGTTTTGTTTGTGTGTGTTTTTTAAATTAAAGGAGTCTTAGAGGCTATGTAGTAGTATCTCATTGTGGTTTTGAATTCATTCCTTTAATGACCAATGATGTTGAACTTTTTTTCTTGTGCTTATTGGCCATTTGTATATCTTTTTTGGAGAAATGTCTTTAAGTCCTTTGCCTATTTTTAAAATAAGCAATTGGGTTATTTATCTTTATTTTTTTATTTTCTTTTTTTTTTTAAAGATTTTATTAGGGACTTGGGGAAGGGGAACAGACAAGTTGCTGTCCTTTTGTTCTTCAGTCTAGTTGTGGAAGACATCGCTTCACTGGCCCATGTTGGTATTATCATTTTGCTTTTCCCGGGTGAGGCAGTCGCTTGCCGGCCATTGGACGGCCGCTTACAGCGGCTTACGGCAGCTCACGAAAGCTCCTGCCTGCTGCCGGCCAGCCCCACTGCAGCCTACACGGTTGCCAGCGATTCACAGCAGCCCAACTCCAAGTCAAGCTGTTGTTCACCATCTTAGCTGTAGAGGGCGCAGTGTCACTGGTCCTCATGTGGGATCCGAACTGGGGTCCTGCTGCTCAGAGCTGGAGTCCCAAGCCAACTCCTAATCAACACTCCACTTGGCCGGCCCTATTTGTCTTTATTTTTGAATTGTAGTATTTCTTTATACTGGATATTAAACCCATATCAAATATATGATTTGCAAATATTGTCTCCAACTCTGTAGATTGTTTTTTCACTCTGTTTTAAAATTTTTTTACTTTAAAACTTTTTTGGGGAACAATGTGTTTTTTTCCCGGACCCATCAGCTCCAAGTCAAGCTATTATCCTTCAATCTAGTTGTGGAGGGCACAGCTCAGCTCCAAGTCCAGTCACCGTTTTCACCCTAGTTGCGGGGGGCACAGCACATCATCCCATGTGGGAGTCGAACCTGCAACCTTGTTAAGAGCATGGGCTTTAACCAGCTGAGCAGAATACGAAATCAACACACAAAAATCAGTATCATTTGTTGAAGAGATCATTCTTTCCCTCCTTCAATGGTTTTAGCACCCTTGTGGAAAATCAATTGACTGAAAATGTGAGGGTTTATTTCTGGGCTTTCAATTCTATTCCATTGGTCTAGATATCTATCCTTATGCCAATACCACTCTGTTTTTATTACTGTAGCTTTGTAGTAAGTTTTGAAACCAGGAAGTGTGAGTCCTCTGACTTTGTTCTTCTTAAAGTTTATTTTGTCATTCTGGGTCCCTTGAAATTCCATATGAATTTTAGGTTTTGCCATTTCCGCAAAAAAATGCCATTTGGGTTTTGATAGTGATTGCACTGAATTTAAATATAGATCTGGGTAATATTGTCATCTTAATAATATTGTCTTCCAATCCATGAATATGGCATGTTGTTCTATTTATATAGATGTTCTTTAATTTGTTTTCAGTCATGTTTTATAGTTTTCAGTGTACAAGTCTTATGTCTCCTTGATTTAATTTATTCCTAAGTATTTTATTCACTTTGATGCTATTGTTTTCAATAGTTTGATGGAATTGTTTTCTTTGTGGATTGTTCATTGCTGGTGTATAAAAATACAACTGAGTTTTGTGTGTTGATTTCGTATCCTGCACTTTTGCCTTGCAGTGTTTTGGAGCAATGCCTGCCATTTTTCTCCCCTGATCTGATTCTGAGATCGGCAAAACGGGGACTAGCACCTTGCAGCCCCCTTGCTGCCTTCAGGCAGCCCCCAGACAGGTTAGAACAGACAAAATAGTTTGTGAAAAAGTCTACACTGCTGCCTCTAGAACCATGGACCTGGGTCCCCTACTGGCTGCTGTCTTCAGCACTGCCACCCAGCTGGGAAAGAGAGTATGACAAGGACAAGTAAAGGTGCCACAAAGCTTTCCTACTGTTTGTAAGTTGCCTTTTTCTTGATTCAGCATTTGCTTGGTTGCTGTGAAATTTTGACAGTTTTCCAGAGTTCTGACAAAGTGTGTTCTTACAATTTCATGTCTCCCCCCCCCCCCACGATGTTTCTGGGAAGCCATGGGCATTTGTGGCTGCCTACTCCACCATGTTACTGACATCGTCTTTGGTGTGTTTTTGTTTGTTTGTTTGTTTGTTTGTTTTTTAAGATTTTATTGGGAAATTGGGGGAAGGAGAACAGCATTAGGGAATCGGGGAAGGGGAACAGACAGGTAGACAAGTTGCTGTTTTGTTCTTCAGTCTAGTGGAGGACATTGCTTCACTGGCCCATGTTGGTATGATCATTGTGGTCTTCCTGGGTGAGGCAATCAGTCGCCGGTCATTGGTCGGTCGCTCACAGAGGCTCCTGATAGCTCACATCGGCTACCAGCCGCTCACTCTGGCTGCCAGCCACTCACGTAGCTCATGGCAGCCCACTGCAGCCCTGCTGCAGCTTACACGGTCACAGGCGACTCACAGCAGCTCAGCTCCAGGTCGAGCTGTTGTTCATCATCTTAGCTGTAGAGGGCGCAGTGTCACTGGCCCTCAATGTGGGCTCCAACCGCAGCCCTGCTGCTCAGAGCTGGCGCTCCCAAGCGAGCTCTTAATCAGCTGAGACACTCAGTTGGCCCTCATCTTTGTTTTTTAATGTAAATTAAATGACCTCATTTTACCTTAATTACCTCTTAAAGGCCCTGTCTCCAAATACAGTCATTCTGAGGCACTGAGGATTAGGACTTCAACATATGAATTTTGGGGGCACACAGTTCAGCCCATAAAGAGCAGTATTTCAAACAGGGGCATACTGGCACAGGAACAGGCAGAGAGAAAAGTGAAACATAATGAAACAGAGGCTTAAAACTAGCACGCAGAGATTTTGTTTGGCCTGATTAATTTTTAAAAAGATTTTCAGCTGTTTTCTCATAAAAATTCTGATTGTTGGCTTCTCTTCAAAATTCCAAAGCTCTAGCAGTACCAACAATTGGCCGGAGTTGGGTGGTAGCTGCCCCGGGGCTATATCCTTCAATTTACCCCAATTTCCACCACTCCCCTATTCTGGGATCTGTTCTGGTCTGTTTGATTTAAAGCTATTTGGATTTTTGCCTCTGGGATGGAGAGTACAGAAATAGATCCAAATACTTACTAGATCTGAAGAAAAAATACATATAGGGTATTTCAAACCTCTGGGGAAGCGTTGTGTGGAAGAGTTGGCCATGCCATCCCATCCCCAATCCGAGGGTAATTGTTGACATGAAAGAGTTTAATGAAGGTGGGTGCCTTTCCCTGGTTATCAGAGGGTACTCATTAAGAGCTAGTGTAAACCTTCTGTGATGCAGCAGGTCTCCTGCACACTCAAGAAAAGCAAGAGAGAAACCAGCTGCTTTGTTTTGTAGCAAAATAATTGATACTCACCGATTCAGTTAATGTTGAGAAGAAATATTCTTGCTTCAGCGTGGGTTTAGGCTATATAGTCTTAGGGGAAAGAAAAGTAATTTATCTAGGGTGAGATGCTTACTTTTATAGGTCAACCAGTAGAGGAACCAAACCAGCAACCTTGCCACCATGATCATGGGTACAAATATTGTCAATAAAGCAGGAGCTGGAGATTCTTTTTTCACCATTTTCCAGGAGCTGGGTACCCTGCTCCCTGCACCTGTGGGACCTCGGAGTTGGTTGAGACTACTAAACTAGAACCTTATTTGAATAAAAGGATCCAGGTCCTTGCGGGGAAAAGGTAGCATTTTCCTGAGGAAAGGGAGGTGGAGTTTCTCCACTTCGAGACCTGAAGAAGAGGATGCAGGAGGGACAATGAACTAACCATAGCCCTGGAGAGCCCGGTGAGAAAGCTGTTGGGGAAGCCTCAGAAGTACAGGGTAATGAAGGTCTGGGCTACCAGCTGCCTACCCTTGTGCAGCTTGAGGGAGAAGTGAGATTTAACATATTCAGTTCTCCTATGTAGTGAGTGATTCCCCCTCTGGAAATGTCCTAACCTTTTGCTAAAGGAACATGCTTTCTGCAATGTTGGTCATGTGAACACCAAAGAGACAGAGTGGGATGTGGTGGAAGGGTCAATTCTTCCCATCTCCTCCCAGCCTTCAGTGAAGATGGAGGGTCACGACTCGGTAAACTGTGACTCTGAGCTCCAGCTGCTCATTGCAGTATCAGAGGATGACCCAGAGCCAGCTCCTGAAAGCAACATGGCACCAAAGGAATATCCTGCAATGAAATGGAAAATCAGTTTGTCTGCTAAGTCCAGCAATCTCTTGAACTATTATTTAATAAATGATGTTGGAATAATTAGAATATATGTTAAAATTCTACATCACACCAAAACCAAAAATTAAGTCCAGATGGATTGAATTCCTAACTGAATAAAATATATAGCATATAAAAATTGAAACTATCAAATGCAAGGTAAGAGATAGGGCCGGCCAAGTGGCTCAGTTGGTTAAGACCTCGCTCAAGAATTTGAGCTCTGAGCAACAGCGGTTCGTGAGCAGCCGCTGAGCAGCCACTGAGCAGCCACTGAGCTGCCAACAGGTAGCAGAATGGCTCAGTTAAAAACAAAAACAAAACAAATGCAAGGTAAAAAGAGGTTTTTTTTCTCCTGACAGTCCTGGAGCAGTCCAAAGAAAGATAAAAAACCCAGAAGTTATATATATTTTAAAAAAAGCCAGATTGAACCACACAGGAATTACCAAAAGATACCCTAAATACAGTCAAGATATAGGGAACACGCCACCAGGAGAAAATACTTGTAATATATATAACAAAGGTTAATCTTCCTAAATAGAAAAAGAACACCAACAAAACAATAAGAAAAGACAGTCCAACAACAACAACAAAGTCAAAGGTTGTGACTAAAGACTTCATGGAAGAAAGAGAAATGTTCAATAAGCATATTAAAAAAAAACAAACCAAATCTGAGCTTTCATAATATTTAAACAAATTCACATTAAAGTATCAACATAATATTTTTCACCTACAGGTAAAAAAATGTTTATATTAATATAGGACAAGGTCTGGAAGAATGCACACTAAAATATGAATGGTGCTTCATTTTGAAGGAATATAATCGGAGAAGCAGAGCAGGGGTCTTTCATTTTGTCACTTTATGTACATTTTTCAAGTAGTGGGATTATGGGTGATTTGTATTTTGGGATGTTTTTCCGTACAGTTTAACTCTTTTGAAAGCAATGCAAACATAAACTTTCCACTTTCAAGAGCTTTGGAAATTTTTTTGTTTATTTTAATTTTCAAAATCACAAAATATATCAGTTAATAAAAATAATCAAATCAGTTTTACCTACTGTCACATTTCAAACCAATTTTTATGCACACTATTTTCCCTTGTACTTAATTCATGGATCTCTTTAATTATACATTTTCCACAGCATACTTCTTTCTGGATATTCCCCCACCCCCAAAAAATGGAAAAGAAAGAAGGAAAGAAAGAAAAAGTAAGGTGTTATATGTATGTAAAGATTTAATTATTTTAATATATTATTATTGCTTTCACTAAAGTTCTTGGTTCTGCTGACCAAGTTAATGGACAGCCAGACATCACTTTGGGAAACAAATTTTCAGAAAGTTCAAAAGAAAACGTCCTTGCTATGTGACTTTTGGATAGGCTAGTTGAAAAAAACTGGATATTACATATACATATTACCTAACTCAGAGGGTTCAAAAGAACATGCTGTGAAGTTCTCAGTGTCCCTGCCACCTTTGTCCTTGAGGTAGATACTATTATAAGTTTCTTGTATATCCCTCCATAGATATTCTATGCATTTGCAATCATTGGCATAATTATATAGCAGCCTACCCTAACACTGTTCTGCATCTTGCTCTTTTTATTTAAAAAATATATCTTGGCAATTGTTGCATATCAGTACATATAGGGCTATATCATTGTTTTTAAGGCTGCAAATGATTCCAATGCATGGATTAACCATAATTTATCTCATTAGTTCCCTACTGATGCGTGTTCATGTTGTTTCCAATTGTTTGTCTGTGCAAACAATGCTGCAACAAATATCCTTGTATATTTTTGAATTTGCAAATATGCAAGTATATTTGTGGAATAAACCCCTATAAGTAGATAAATACACCTTAAATTTTGAAAGCTTTGTAACAATTTGTATTCCCTTGAACCATGATGGAGACAGCAGCTCTAGCACCCTCAACTACATAGTGGCATCAAACTTTTGATCTTTGCCAATGTTATAGGTGAAAAATGGTTTCTAATGTAGTTTTGATTTGTCTTGTTTTTATTATAAGTAAAGTTGAACATTTTTGTATATGTTTAAGAGCTATTTATAATTCCTCTTATGAATTTATCCATTGTGATTTTATTTATTTATAAACTTTCTTTCAAATTATAAAAATGAAATTTGCTATTTAAAGATTCTCTTGTTGGGTAAGAAACAAATCCAGCTTCATGTTATTTATGAGAGATACTTCTAAATCAAAATAACTCACAATGATTGAAAAGTGAGGAATGAATAGAGATATATCAAACAAATGCTTAAAGACAAAATAGGAATAACAGTATAAAATCAAACAAACTAAATGAAAAGCAATTTAATATTTCAAATTTATAAATGGCACTTCCATTTATATATATATATATATATATTTGTCTTCAAATTTGAATTAGGGTGATGATCCTGGACTGCTTGTGCCTTCAGGCAACTGTAAAAAACAAAAGTAAATCTCCCTTGAGGAAAATAAAATCACCCTGAACCTCAAATTAGTTCCATCAGAAACTCAGAAAAAACAGATCTTCAAAATATAAAACAAAAACTGTTGGAAATACAAGAAAATTTGACAAATCAATTTTTAGGGAACACTTGAATGTAACTCTCAGAATTTAACCAATTAAGTAGACAAAAGTAAGTAAGGTTCTAGAGGATTTATATAACAAAACTAATAAATTAATAAACAGAATACATATTTTTCAAAAACACACATGGAACTACTAGACCATAGAAAGTACTAGACCATCAAAATCATTTCAATAATTCTAAAATGCAGAACATATACACTCTGACCATAATGTAATAACATTTTAAATCAATAATGAATGCTTTCTTTCAAAACAAAACAAAAAAAACAAAACTCCAACTACAAGTAAATAAAAACTTTTCTACCTTTCTGATCTTAACTCCTTAGATTAAAAAGGAAATCAAACTGGAAATTACAAACTATTTGGAAATAGATGACAATGAGAGAAACTGTTTATTGTCTCTTGTAGGATATGGCCAAAATAGTATCATGTGAAAATATATAGCTTTATATGCATTTATTAGGAAATTTCATTAAGCAATTTTAAAAAGGTTAAAAAAATTTAAAAACAAGAAAATGAACTCAGAAAGGAGAAAAATAAAGATAAAAGTATAAATTGAATTTCTACTTCTGTTAATACTGGACTCAACCCTCTTTCTCATGATAACTTGAAAAACTGAAAAAATATGACAAACATTTACTTGAAGGCATCAGCATCAGAGACCAAACAAAGTAATAAAACACTATCAGACAAGAACCAGAAGACAGAAATCCAGAGTTAAATTAGGCATAGGTACCACTTTCCTACCAGTGGTACTTCTCATTTTCAGAAGAAGCTGAGAAGTGAGTGGTTTAGCCTCACAGGCCTGGGGGTGAAAATCTGGAGTCCATGATCTCTTTTACGAAACTTTGGGTTGGCACCTAAAAGGATTAAGGACTGGAAATAGAGTAGCTTTCTAAAGGACCACAGCTGAACTTCAAAACATCTCGCTGCTGAAATTTAATTAGGGTGATGATCCTGGATTGCTTGTGCCTTCAGGCAACTGTAAAAAACAAAAGTAAATCTTCCCTGAGGAAAATAAAATCACCCTGAACCTCAAACTAGTTCCACCAGAAACTCAGAGAATACATTTTCTGGCACACAATCAAAAGTAACCAGGCCCAGGAAGAAATATGGCAACATGAACAAAAACCACTAGCAACAATAGATAGTAGAAATTGTCCCACACAGGTTCCAGATATTGGAGTTATTGGTTGCAATCCTTAAAACAACTATGCTTACAAAATGAAAGGGGGTAATAAAAGATAAAATTAAAAACTTGGCATAAAGCTAGAAAATAATAAAGGACAAAGATTTGAAAAAACTAATCAAAATTGAAAACTGGAAAATAAATGAATAGAAATTAAGAATTCGATGGATAGATTTAACAGCAGATTAGACACAGCTGAATGGAGAATTAATGAGCTAGATGAAACCAAGGGATAGAAAAATACAGAAGCTGAGGGTAAGAGACAAGAAGGATACAGCTAAGTCTAACATACTCCTTTGTATAATTTGAAGTTCTACAAGGAGAGAGGAAACAGTAATGGGGTGTAAGCAGTGTTGGAACAGATAATGGCTGAAAAGCTCCCCAAACTGATGAAAGACATTCAGTCACAGATTTAAAAACTCTATGACCCCTGAGTGGATAAGTAAAAAGAAATCCACACCTACTGGTATCAGCTGTCAGTCTAATTGTTGTCCCTTTGAACTGAATATGCCCTTTCTTTGCCCTGCTTCCTATAAATAACCAAATTCTTCAAATGCTCTTACAACAAGCTTTACTCTCCTGCCGGTTCTGTCATGAATGGGTTGGACAATCTTTGACCCTGTGTTTATTTTATATTTGTATGAGTCATGTTTTTAACTTTTTGAAAAGTATACTTTGAATATATATATGAAACGAAGAATTCATAAAAATAATACTTTTCCTTGCAATATTTTCTGTACTATTTTATTCTTTTCCATCTTATTAAAAAACAATTTTGGTCACACTCAATCTGGTCTCAACCTGCAGTTTGAAAAGCGCAGCCTTAGCGTACTTGGGAGTGGGGGGACGGGGGGGTGGGAGGGTGAGGAAGGAGAGGGGGAGCAGGTGGAATTGCATTAGAAAACGCTGATATTTACATTTGTTTGGCTTCCCACTCCAGGAATCACATGACCTTGGACACTGGGCCGTTTTGTTTTGGTTAGGTTTCATTTCGTTTCTTCTCTCTCCTCTCTCAGCGCTCAGTCTCCGGTGGCGGGCAGGGGAGGCTTTAGAAAAAAACCTGCGACCAGTTTAATCTCAGCAACGCGTTCCTTGGGGTGGCGAACCCGCAGGTCAAGCTGGTCTCACTGGGTGGGGTCACCTGGCCTTGGAACCCTCCTGGACTTCCGAGAACTTCTTTGCACTACTGCCCAGAGTTCGGACCAAGCGAACTTGAAGCTCTCCTTGGGAGTTCTCGGAAGTGCCAGGCAGGGTGTCGCGGAAACGGCGGCCGTCGTCAGAGCTCCCCAGGTCTCGCTAAGACCCCCTTGTGCATCTTCTGCCTTTGCGTCGGCTGGTCCCTTCCCCGGGCCGGGAGGCATACAGTTGGAAGATGGCTTCTGTGTGTTCGTTAGGTCCCGTTGGAAGGATTAAGGACCGCGAGGCAAAAGAACAGTGAGGGGCCTGGCCGTCCGTCGCCCTGCCCACCCTGGGCCACCGGAGCCCTTGAACCCGCCCCTCCTGATCTATCTCTAGGCGGGTTCCAGGATCTCCGCACTCGGGATCCAAAGGCGCGGCTGCGAGAGCTATGGATCGCATGGCTGCGCTGGGCTGCGCGAGGCTGCGGTGGGCGCTGCTGGGGACGCGGGCGGCCAGTCTTGGCCTCGGCCCACACGCGGCCAGAACCAAGGCCTCGATCCCCAGCGCCCTCCCGGCGGCCGAGGCAGCCGAGGCTTCCGGAACCGGGCCTGGCGACCGGAGGCTGCGGACCCCGGAGGAGCTTCCCGGACCAGGGCAGCTGCGCTTCTTATTCCAGCTGTTAGTGCAAGGTTACGTTCTGCACCTGCATCAGCTCCAGGTAATCGAGCGTGGGAGGGAGGAAGGGGGTTTCGCGACTGGAGAATGGGGGTGAGACCCTGGACAGAGAAGCTGCGGGTGGAGAGATGTTGGACAAAAAGTGAAGAACATGGGAACTTAGCTCGGGACCGACTGGGGCTAAAACTGGAAATCTGTAGGGGTTATGTGCAACGAGTAGGCAGAGCCCTTTGAACTAAAATGAACAGATTGAGGAGTGATAAGTATCAAGAAAGCATCAGGAAGGAGGTGACGGGGGTGGGGGG
>NW_017731388.1:2951153-2962254 GCF_001890085.2 Hipposideros armiger
AACAGAGCTTGAGAGAGGAGGAAGCTGTCTTGGTAACAGAATGGCAGATGTAAACTGCCAGATGTTATAGAACCACTACTTAATGCTGTGGTGTTATTGGCTATCATAGACTTCTTACAAAGAAGACTTCAGGAAGATCACAGAGGTTTGGCAATTAGCAAGGTAAATTTTCTCTTAGGGAAAAAAAAAGATGTCATTTCTCAGGGAGTAAAGGCAACATCATAAACATTAAGGAAAATGTACATTTTTGTTACTAAGAAATCAATTTCCAGTAAGAAGGGTTTATCCAGAGGAACACTGATGTGAGGCAGGGATGACTGGATAGCCCACCGTCAGTGGACAGAGACTGGAAAGCCCAATGTTGGTGAAGTTGGAGAGGTTTTAGGAAACAAATCAAATTAATGCACTCACTGTGCCCCAGGCATTTTTCCAAGTGTTGGGATTTAGTGAGATGAGGCTAACCCCTCATAGGGTTTATATACTCCTTTGGGGAAGAGGGAGGTGTGTGTTACATGTCATTGAGTTGGCTCCAACATCTGGTGACCCTATGAATGAGTGATGTCTACAACGTCCTCACCAGCCCTGCTCAGCTCCTGTAGACTCATGCCTGTGGCTTCTTTTATGGAGTCAATCCATCTCATATTTGGTCTTCCTCCTTTTCCAAGTCTTGGGTTGACTGGTGAACAGACTGGTTACTATGTGGCTGTGCTGGGCAGTAGTTCAAAAAAAAGGAAGGAGCTGTGCGGATTGGGATAGGACAGGCCTTTGAGGAGGGCTTTGAAGGCCAGACCAAGGACCCTGGTTCCTCTGAGGGGCCATGATGGGCTCTTGAGCAGGCATGGAGTGAAGATGGCTTCCAAAGGACACTATTCAAGTTATGATGTATGCAGTAGGGTAGATTGGACAAGAGAGGTGGAGAGGGCCTCAGGTGACGAAGGCTCAGGTGTGGCAGTATCTGAGCCACCCTCCAGAGAAAGCTGCAGTGGGAATTGAGGATGAGGGAGAAAATGACTCTGGGGGTTTGAAGGTCTAAACTGACCACAGTTTCTCTTCAGCTGCCCGGGCTGCTGCTGTATCTCCTGGGAATTTCCCTGTTGGGCTCCTGTTTCCATGACTGGGTGGGGAGAGTCCAAGGCACCCAGAGATGGTTAAAAAATTACTCCCTTTGGGATCAGCTCTAAGAAACTAAGTCGGCTTAGAAACCAGAGTCTTGTAAACTTCCTCTGCTTGATCTGACCTGTAGAAATTTCAGAGTCCTTGTGAATGCTCCAAGTGTGGGGACTAAGGATTTCTCATCATTTCTCAGGGGGGAGTTTACTGGAAGATTTTGCTCAGGGTTTTCAGTAGAGCAGTAACTACCAAAGAAATTTTAGATGGCTCTAGGAGGAGGAAGAGGAAGCAAGTGAAAGCCAAGAATGTGTGGCCTTTTGAAGGAGAGGCCAAGGCTAGGTAGGATTCAGGAGAGCCCCTGACTCTAGCCCTTCTATCCCAAAGATCTGGAGTCATGTGCCTCTGGGCTGTCCCATGGGAAATGTATTAGCCCTTCCCACCCACTACGTGTGGCTGGAGTACTGCACATCTCTAAAACCCTGTTAGTACCCCCATTGAGGAAGGGGATGCATTCCAGTGACCCACTTTTTATCAGTTCAGATTCATTTGGTTGCCACTCACACTGGCTTAAACCATAAAGCAGCTTTATTGGTTCATATAACCAAAAAGTCTAATAGTTGGTCCCCTTCAGGTATGGCTTGCTCTGAAGATTCATGAGACCATCAAAGCTACAGTTTTGTTTTTCTGCAGGTCTCTTGGCTCTCCTGTCTTGCGGAAGTTAGTTGACTGGCCTGGGTTAAGTGCCCGTCCCTGAACCCATCATGGTGGCCACAGGCATATTCTAATTAGCTTCCATCTCAGAAGTTTGCCGACCCCTGGCTTAGACCCATGCAGGCTCACCCTTAAAGCTGGGGTTGGGTCCCCGCCTCTGAACCAAGTGGCTACTGTACAAAGGGGAGGAGTGGAATTGATACAAGGACAGCTGACCATGATGCTCCCTGCACCCTCAGTTGTCCAAAACTGCGTATCCCACCTAAAAATAATCTAATCAGCTTAGGGAAGCATTATAGGACTTAAAGGGGTAGAGTGTGAATTGGGACATGTGAAAATCATGCTGGTCCATAAATCCCAGTTCCTTTCTCTTTCCTAACCAAAATGTCAAGAGTGCTGGAAAAGTGAAATGTGAATCTATGTTAAAAGTATATGTAAATTGATATTAAATTAATATCTTTTAGAGATGTCAACCCTAAGAACGATGAGATCAGCTATCTCCCCTGTAGCACTTATTTTGGACTGCCTGATTGGTGCAGTCCACAATGCACTTACTTGTCATTCCATGTAACATGTTTCTTTTTTTTTATAGTTACAATTTTTTTCTTGCAATAAAACTTTTAAGATCTACCCTCTTAGCAACTTTCAAATATATAATGGAGTATGATTAATTATAGTCACCATGCTGTACATTACATCCCCAGGACTTATTTATTTCACAACTGGAAGTTTGTACTTTTTTACCCCTTCACTCATGTTGCCTGTGTCTCACCCCCTGCCTCTGGCAACTATCACTCTGTTCTAGGTATCTGAGTTCAGTATTTTTTGTTTGTTTTGTTTTTAGATTCCATATATAAGGGAGGTCATTTGGTATTTGTCTTTCTCTATGTAGCTTATTTCTGCTTCAGAAAGTGGCAAGAATGATGAGAATGATGGGATAAGTGTGTTTGAAGTGAGGGGGAGTATTTTGAGGGGGATTAATGGCAATGTGTCTTTTACTGTAACAATATTTTAAATTTAAACATTCACCGTATCTTTTGATCACACTGTGTGTGTGTGTATACATACATACATATATATATATATATATATATATAACATATTATTTATCCATTCGTCTGTTGATGGACACGTAGGTTACTTCCATGACTTGGCTATTGTGAATAATGTTGCACTGAACATGGGGGTGCATATATCTTTTCTAGTTAGTGCTTTCATTTTCTTTGAATAAGTACCCAAAAGTAGGTTGCTGGATCATATGGTAGTTCTATTTTTAATTTTTGAAGGAACCTCCATACTGTTTTCCATAGTGGCTATACCATTTTAGTCCCATCAACAGTGCATGAGGGTTCCCTTTTCTCTACATCCTCATCAACACTTCTTTGTCCTTTATGATGATGGCCATTCTAACAAAAATCATGGTTTTGATTTGCATTTCTCTGATGATTAGTGATATTGAGCACTTTTTCATGTACCTGTTACCCATCTGTATATCTTTGGGAAAGTGTCTATTCAGATCCCCTGCCTATTTTTTTGTCAGATATTTTGATTTGCAAATATTTTCCCCCATTCAGTAGACTGCCTTTTCATTTTGTTGATGGTTTCTTTTGCTGTGCAGAAACTTTTTAGTTTGATGTAGTCCCACTTATTTGTTTTTGCTTTTGCTTTTGTTGCCCTTGCTTTTGGTATCAAATACAAAGAATCATAGCCAAGAATGATATCAAGAAACTTACCATCTATGTTTTCTTCTAGAAGTTTTATGGTTTCAGGTCTTATGTTCAAGTCTTTAATCCATTTTGAGTTCATTTTTATGTATGGTAAATGCTAGTGGTTCAGTCTTATTCTTTTGCATGTGGCTGTCCAGTTTTCCCAACACCATGTATTGAAGAGACTGTCCTTTCCTGTTGTCTATTTTTGGTACCTTTGTTGTAAATTAATTGACCATATATGCATGAGTTTATTCCTGGGCTCTCTAGTCTGCTCCATTGAACTATGTGTCTATTTTTATGCCAATACCATACTGTTTTTGATTACTATAGCTTTGTAATATAGTTTGAAATAAGGAAGCATGATGCCACCAGCTTTGTTCTTCTTTCTCAGGATTGCTTTGGCTATTCAGGGTCTTTTGTAGTTCCACACAAATTTGAGAATTGTCTGTTCTAGTTCTGTGAAAAATGCCTTTGGAATTTTAATAGGGTTTGCACTGAATCTGTAGGTTGCTTTGGGCAGTGTGAACATTTTAACAATATTAGTTCTTGTAATCCATCAACATGGACTATCTTTCCTTTTATTTGTGCCTTCAATCTTTTTGTGCAATGTCATAGTTTTCAGTGTACAGGTCTTTCACCTTCTTGACTAAATTTACTCCTAGATATTTTATTATTTTATGCAATTGTAAACGTGATTGTTTTCTCAATTTCTCTTTCTGATAGTTCATTATTAACATATAGAAACACAACTGATTTTTATTTATTGATTTTGTATCCTGCAATTTTATTGAATTCATTTATTTTAATAGTTTGTTGGTGGAATCTTTAGGGTCTTTTATATGTAATATCATGCCTTCTGCAAATAGTGACGGTTCTACTACTTCCTTTCTGATTTGGATGCCTTCCATTTATTTTTCTTGCCTAATTGTTCTGGCTAGGATTTCTAATACTATGTTGAATAAAAATGGTGAGAGTTGGCACCCTTGCTTTGTTCCTGATCTTTGAGGAAAACCGTCAGTTTTTCATTGTAAACTGTGATGTTAGGTGGGGGTTTGTCATAAATGGCCTTTATTATGTTGAGGTAGGTTCCCCCTATAGCTACTTTTATAAAAGTTTTATCATAAATGGATGTTGAACTTTGTCAAATGCTTTTTATTGAGATGATCATGTGATTTTTATCCTTCATTTTGTTAATGTGGTATATAGCGTTGATTGATGATTTGCAAATGTTCAGCTATCCTGGCTTCTCTGGAATAAATTCCACTTGATCGTGGTTTAGGATCCTTTTAATGTGTTGTTGCATTTGCTTTGCTAATATTTTGTTGAGGATTTTTGCATCTATGTTTGTCAGGAATATTGGCCTGTAATTTTTTGTTTTTTCTAGTAGTGTCCTTGTTTGATTTTAGTATCAGGAAAATGCCTGCCTTGTAAAATGAGTTTGGAAGTATTCCCTCCTCTTCTACTTTTGGGAAGAATTTGAGATCCTTGTTTAAATGTCTGGTAGAATTTACCAATGAAGCCACCTGGCCCTCAGCTTTTGTTTGTTGGGAAGTTTTTGATTAATGCTTAAATCTCTTTACTAGTAATTGTTCTGTTCAAATGTTCTCTTCTTCATTATTCGGTGTTGGTAGTTTGTATATTTCTATGAATTTATCCATTTCTTGTAGGTTTTCCAGTTTGTTGATGTGTGTTTGTTCATAGTAGTCTCTTATGATCCTTTGTGTTTCTGTGGTATCAGTTGTAACATCTCTATCATTTCTGATTTTATTTATCTGAGTCCTCTTACCTTGTTTTCTTGGTGAGTCTAACTAAAGGTGTGTATATTTTGTTTATCATTTTTTAAAAAAACAGCTTAGTTTCACTGATCTTTTCTATTGTCTTTTTATTCTCAATTTCAATTGTTTCCACGTTGATCTCCATTATTTCTTTCCTTCTAACTTTTGGGTTAGTTCTCCTTTTGTCTAGATCCTTGAGGAGTAAAGTTGGGTTGTTTATTTGAAATCATTCTTGTGTCTTAATGTGGCACTTAACTGCTATGAACTTCCCTCTTAGGACTGCTTTGCTGCATCCCATAAGTTTTGGCTTTTACTACTCTTTGCATCCTTTCCCCAAAGCCTCCATTCCAACTCTCCGCTGGACATCAGCATCAAAGGCCAAATGATCCGTGACCTTCTGAACTTGGCGGGCTTTGTTCTGCCCAACGCAGAGGATATCATTTCCAGCTCCAGCAGCTCCAGCAGCTCCACCACCAGGTCAGCCTCCTTGCTTTTCTGCAGCTCGGCTGGCAGCATGAACAGCCCCATCATGACTCTAGGAAAGAATGCTGTCTGGGCACTCCCTCCTGCTTGGTCTCCTTTGCTGCTTGATCTGCCCCTGTAGTCTACTCACATACCACTGCCATGTCAGCCCCTAGAAGCATATTTGGTTATATTGCTCCCCTGCTCAGGAATCTCCACAGGGCCTGGGGAATTGGCTTTCAACTCCTCAAAAGTGCATTTGAGGCCCCAGCCTCCTTTTCCCAAGAACCCCTCCCTTTAAGTTTGGGTATGTTGTATTTCCATTCTCATTTGTCTTTAGGTATTTTTTTAATGTCTCTTTTAATTTCTTCTTTGACCCACTGGTTGTTCAGTAGCATGTTGTTTAATTTCCACATATTTGTGGATTTTCCAGCTTTCTTCTTATAAGTAATTTCTAGTTTCATACCATTGTGGGGGGAATAGATGCTTGATATGATTTCAGCCTTTTTTTTAAGATTTTTATTGGGGAATTGGGGAATGGGAACAGCGCTGGGGAATTGGGGGAAGGGCAACAGACAAGTTGCTGTCCTTTTGTTCTTCAGTCTAGTTGTGGAGGACATTGCTTCACTGGCCCAAGTTGGCACCATCATTGCACTCTTCCCAGGCAAGGCAGATCACGGCTGCTCACAGCAGCTGCTGGCCTCTCATGCTGGCTGCTGGCTACACACGGTAGCCCATGGCAACACACTGCAGCAGGGGCTTTCGCAGGCGATTCACGGCAGCCCAGCTCCAGGTTGAGCTGTTGTTCAGCATCTTAGCTGTAGAGGGCAGTGTCACTGGCCCTCATATGTGGGATCCAAACCGGGGTCCTCTGGCGTCCCAAGCCAGTTCTTAACCAATGCGCCACTCGGCCGGCCCTCAGCCTTCTTAAATTTATTTATGATCTATCCTGGAGAATATTCCGTGTACCCATGAGAAGAATGTGTATTCTATTGCTTTGGAAATGTTCAATATATAGAGATCTAGATCTATAGATATCTATATCTATCTATACCTATATATCTGTTAAGTCCATCTGGTCTGATGTGTTATTTAAGACCAATGTTTCCTTATTGATTTTCTATCTGGATGATTTACTCATTGATGAAAGTGGGGTATTAAAGTCACCTACTATTATTGTATGGCCATCTATTTCTCCCTTTGTGTCTGTTAACGTTTGCTTTATATATTTAGGTGCACACGTTTCTTATCATCACCTGTTTACATGGCTTAGCGACTGGGCTGTGAGGGCTGGGCCTATGTCTTTCCCACCTCTGTTCCCCCCCAGTGACAGGCACACTCCTGGGCACAGAGGAGGTGCTCAATAATTTGATAAATGAATACATTTCACATACCAGCCAAAGGGCTGTGAGTGGTACTGAGCAGTGGTTGTTCACCATCTTAGCTGTAGAGGGCACAGCGTCACTGGCCCATGTGGGATCCAAACCGGGGCCCTGCTGCTGCTCAGAGCTCGTGCTCCCAAGCCAACTCTTAACCTACGAGCCACTCGGCTAGCTCCTATGTGTTTCTTTACTGAGGAAGTTAGCCCTCCCAGGGATCATAATATTCCATCACATAGAAACTTCCTATTCTAGTTATATCTATTGCTGCATAACAAACCAGCCCAAAACATAGTGGCTGAAAACAACATTTTGTTATGATTTTGTGGGTCAAGAATTTGGGCTGTGCTCATCAGAAATGGCTTATCTCTGCTTCACAATGGAGAGAGTTTCAGTTCAAATGGCCAAAGATTGCTAGGATGGATCAATTGGGGCCAATTGCCTGGGGCTCGGGTCTGGCTTTTTTTTTTTTTTTTTTTTTTTAGCTGAGCCATCCTGCCACCTGTTGGCAGCTCAGCGGCTGCTCAGCTCGGGCTGGACTCGAACCGCTGTTGCTCAGAGCTCAAACTCTTGAGCGAGCTCTTAACCAACTGAGCCACTCGGCCGGCCCTTCGGCTCTGGCTTTTGACTGGCTTCCTCAGTTTTTCTCCATGTCACATCTGCCAGGGCTGGAATTTCCAAGATGGCTTCTTTAATTGCATGTTTAGTGCCTATGCTGGTTTAGCCAGAACAGCTGAGTATCTTTCTTGCTCGCTTCATGTGGCCATCTTGGGCTTCCGCAAAGCATGGTGGTCTCTGGGTAGTCGGACTTCTTCCAGAGTGTTGGCTTCCTCCATGTTCCAAGAGACAGAAAGTGGAAGTTGCCAGTTTCATAAGGCCCAAGCCTGGAAACTGGCACAGCATCATTTCCACTGTATTCTACCTAGCAAAGCTGTTACAGAGCCCACCCAGATTCTAGAGGAAAGGAGGTAGACCTCAACTCTTAAGGAGGGTGAAGTCAAAGAATCTGTGGCTATCTTTATTCCACCACACCCTCTTCCTAGGATATAGGTACCAAGGGAGAGAAATCAGTAACTACATTAGTGGACTGCTGGTGTGCAGGGGACTCTGGCACTAAGGGAATATTATTGTATGGGAGGAAATTTCATCCAGGCCTTGGAGAAACCTGGTTCAATATGCTCCTCTGGTTCCTGTCCATTAGATTAAGTATCTCTCTCTTGAGAGATAAATGCTGCCAAATTCTTGCTGTTTGGCTCCTCTCTTCTGGATTTTGTAATGGCCACTCATATTCTGTTAATACATTCTTTCTTCAGTTTGGCTAATACCATTGATTAGATGGGTTTTCTTATCCAGTACTCACATTACCATCAAGCCTTCCAGAGATTATCCTCCAGTTACCCTGCCTGACTTGGCTTAACTGTTTTTCAGTCTTATCTGGCAGAGTTCACAGGTTGCCCTTGAGGCTGTAGCAGAATTAGGTGTACTGCCTTTAAGCCTTAGGGATGGGAAATTTGAAACTAAGTGTTAAGGTAAAAAATGTGAATCATACTAACTTATCAACTGTACTACCAGAATTTTTATCTTACTGATAAAGAGATATTCCAGCATATTCAAGGTAGCAATATTTCTGATTGGGAAAGATTAGAATGACTTACATGTCCTGGTAGAAGACTAATTAAATCAATTATAATACATTCGTATAATGGGATTTTATGTAACCATTAAAAAGAATAAGGGCAGATCTATATGTTTCAATATGAATCGCTTGTCAAGAGATGGGAAGAAAGTAAGGTGCAAAACTATAATATGCCATCATTTGTGGATAAAAAAGAGCATGAGTAATATATGCATTTATATGTTTGTATGTGCATAAAATATCTCTGGAGAACACACAAGAAATTGATAATGATAGTTGCCTCTGTGTAGGGGTCTTGAAGTCTGGAGGTGAGAATCAGGAGCAAGACTTGCTTTTTATTGCAGGACTGCTATGGCCCTCCACCAGATTTTCTTCTGGCTTCACCCTGCCCAGGCATAGTTCAACAGCAAAAGAATGGAGAACAGGAGATGAAAAGATGCCTGACCAAGTGCTTCCTGGTCCAACATAATATTTTGAGGTCTTCTGAAGGCCCTTCCTTGTGTACTTCTGTCTGGCTCTGGGTCTTTACTTTTGATGTTCCCACCTCTGTGTCTGTATCTTCTTTTCAGCTCTGCATCTGTTGCTGATCATCCACTCCTTGTTCTTGGAATACCTTCATTGTTCTACTCCTATGAGCCCATGTTGTAGGCAAAGGTATGCTCAGCATACTGTGGGCATCCCAGGCAATGCCTTTTCTTGGCTCGCTCTTGGATCTTTCTCTACCCTCAGCCCGTTGTTTCTCTAGAGCACAAAATCAGAAGAAAATTCTTACTGTCCAACTGCCTGGTAACTTTGACAGTTCTGCCTCCTTGTACAAAAACAGACGTTCTTTAATTATTGAAGTAATGGCTGCACTCATGCACAAAAATGTTTTTTGCAGCTTTATAAAATAAAAAATTCAGAAACATGTTAAACAAGATAAATAAATTGTGATGTATACAATGGAACACTATGCAACAGTCATGATAAATGCACAGCATTTTATGTATCAATATAGAACTCAAAAACAAAGTTGAGTATAGGATGATACGTACAGTAGAGTACTATTTCTATAAAATAAAAAACACATAAAAATACTATAAGCTATCATTGGATACATATATGTAGTAAAATACATAAACATTGACAGAAAGGGTATACGTCAAATTCAGGATAGTGTTGTAGTTGCTTTTGCAGAGGGATGCAAAGGGAAGGATAAGAAGGGGAATTTGTATCTGAAATGTTTTCATTTTAAAAAAGATATGAAGCAAATATGACAAATATTAATTTTGGAGAGTGTGTGCCTGGGTGTTTATAATGTTATTTTTAAATTATTCATATTAAAATATAATTATTCATATTAAACTCATAAAAATACAAGTAATTTTGTTCACCTTGAGTCCAAATGGTGCCACTGGCTTGGTCTGATCTTGGAGGAGATCATTCAAGGCAAAATTTAGAGCAAGGAAAACCTGAGAATGCTGTTAATTATTTAGCACCTTCTATCACTTAGAAATGTGAATTCCACTTGTATGAGTGGGTGGGGGCTAAAGCTCTGACAACACTTTGACAGCACCAAGATATGGCTGTCCCAGCTGGACTTCTCTTCACCTTTGACCCTGAATGGGCCTTTCTGGCATCTTGTCAGCATAGGCAAAAGAGCGGCCTATGTCGGCAGTTACATCTCTCCTGTTTATCCAACTGATGGCTGCCAGCTTTTTAGGGACAGATTTGTTGACACTGGCAAAACAGAACTTGGTATTTGTGACTTCACTTTTGTCCTCAGGGCAGTTCACTTGCTGTTTTAGTGTTGTTTTGCTGTGCTGACTGTCTGCTTAAGGAGCCCACTACCAGTAAACTAAACAGGTCACCTAAGTGGGAGCATAGAACATGGCAAGGCAATGTCAGTTTTTTCAGGGGGAGATTTTGGAGGATTTTAATGTTCTTTTTTTCTTGTAACAGTTTTATTGAGATATAATTGCATACTCTACCATTCAGCCACTGAACAATTAAATGGACAAGTACCAAAGATAAGTACAGAGGGACATTAGTTAAACTGGTGAAAACAGATTTTATTCAGTAACTAGTGACAGCAGGGCAAAGAGATGAACTCCATTCCAATTTGTGCAGCGGTGACTAGTATTTTAAACGGAGCATGAGGGAATGGGGAAGGGGAGCAACTGGGGTAGAGTTAGGGAAGTGAAAAATTATAAAAAGCGAGAAGTGGGGGGTTAGTCCATGTGACACTCATCTGTGTTTGCTAAATGGTGCTAATTTTTTTTTTTTAAAGATTTTTATTGGGGAATTGGGGGGATGGGAACAGTGCTGGGGAATTGGGGG
>NW_017731388.1:2962519-2967821 GCF_001890085.2 Hipposideros armiger
CGCCGGCGACCCACGGCAGCCCAGCTCCAGGTTGAGCTGTTGTTCAGCATCTTAGCTGTGGAGGGCAGTGTCACTGGCCCTCCTATGTGGGATCCGAACCGGGGCCCTCTGGCATCCCAAGCGAGTTCTTAACCATCGCGCCACTCGGCTGGCCCATAAATGGTGCTAATTTTATTGAAGTTAGGCCCCTACCCTCCCACAGAGACTGGGAGACAGCGGCCCTATCTTCAGGTGTTGACTGGAACAGATAGGAAATTCTTTTGGCAGCCTTGAGTTTCCTCAGGCAGGCCCTTTAAAGGGGCTTCATCCTAGGAGTGAAGGTCATCCTTGGGATGTGACCTGGAGCTTTTAGAACCCGTGTTAGTGTTCAAGTCTTTATAGGCCAAGGTTGAAGCCTCGTTGAGAAGAGGGCTGAGAGGATCCTGACTAGAATTTAGTTAAGGAGAGAATCTTTATCACAACCCAAAGCTAAGTTTCCTAAATTTGTTTAGGTTCCCAACCTTTTGAAAACCTGAAAGCTATGGCACTTTGCTACAGTGAAATAGGAGTTTATGCAGGACATATGGCATGGGATTTCAGCTCTCCACCCCACTCCACCCCCAGCCGGCCTGCACACCATAGGTTACCACCCCTTGCCTTGGGGGCAGATTAGTACGCTCTAGCACTATACCATAGTTTAGGTAATGGCTGTAATGGGCTACCTTGGGTTATTGACCTTGGCATGGGCTCGCCATAGTGAGCCTTTGGGATCAAATAATAGTATAATTATCTCGTGATTCAACATTTATATACCTTACGAAGTGATCGCCACAGTAAGTCAAGCAACCACCTGGCACAATACATAATTATTACAATATTAATGGCTATATTCCCTATGCTGCACATTACATTCCTGTGATTTATTTTATAACTGGTAGTTTGTACTTCTAATTCCCCTCCCCTTTACCGCCCATTCCCCCCACCTTCTGGCAACCATCGGTTTGTTCTTTGTATCTATGAGTTTGTTTCTGTTTCATTTTGTTTGTTCATTTGTTTTGATTTTTTTTTTAGATTTCTCATGTAAGTGGAATAGTACAGTGTTTGTCTTCTCTGTCTGACTTATTTCATTTAGCATAATATTCTCTAGGTCCATCCATGTTGTTGCAAATGGCAAGATTTCATTCCTTTTCAGTGCTGAGTAATATTCTATTGTATATACAGATGGTACCAAAAAAAAGTATACACATTTTAAGAAAGGAAAACTGTATTAAAGTTGTGATACTCAATACATATTGATAACAAAAAAAATGAATACAAGTCACGTTTGACTTCTGCAATTACAAGAAGTGCTCAAAGTAGCATCCAGACACTTCTGATGATGGTGCACTACTGCTTGAGCAATGTTGACCAAAGTGCCCACTTGTATACATTTGTTTGGCACCCCTGATATGTACCACATCTTCTTTATCCATTCATCTATTGATGGGCACTTAGGTTGCTTCTATATCTTGGCTATTATACATGATGCTGCAATGAACATATGGGTACAGATATCTTTTCGAATTAGTGTTTTAATTTTCTTCAGATAAATACCCAGAAGTGGACTTTCTGAGTCAGCACATGTGGATATATGCAAAGTTACCCTGCAACTCCACCCTGACCTTTCACGTATCCAGCTCAAAATTCTTAGGGGCATACATCACCCCATCAAATAGATATTCAAATTTTAATGATAGGAGCTCATACCTAATCTGTTCTGTTTGTCTTAGGCAACATTAAATGAAAGTCAACACCACCATGATTCAGTGTAGGTTGATTAGGCCTATTTGGAGTATAGGCTGCAGCCAGGCTCCGCCTTGGGAGGGCAACTAGAGGTGCCACACATACCTCCCCTTAACTGGCCCCCAGAAGTCCTGGGCAGTATGATTGCCTATTACCACCCATGCTGAAGAATTTAGAACAACTGGTGACAAATGAACAAAAGAGGCCAACAGTAACAGGATGGGGCTAAATAGACCAAATCCATGTTTGGAAAGTTAATCTTGTTCTGTTATCTTTAGTGGAGGCTGATCCTTTCTGAAGTCAGTGGCTCTTGGGAAGTTTCTAAACTTAGATTCAGATTCTCTTTGGCCAGCAGCCAAGTTGAGGGTGGGTGGTAGCAGTCTGTATCAAATTGACCTGATGCCCTGTAGACAGGAGCTGATAAAAAGAGATTAACAGTCCCTCTCTTCACCTCTAACCAATCAGGGTTGACTGCTGCTGTCCCACAAGCCAGAGGTGTTCCTTTCTTTCCACAACCATGTAGAAATGTAACCTCTGTCCCTCTAGTAATTACTTCACTCCATGTCCCAATCCTCCTTGTATCTTCCCCTCATATGACCCTTGGTTTCTCCCGAGGTGCCTCAGTGGTTTCCTTGTATACCTGGTGCTGTCCTAGTATATCTCCCACCCCTTGACAGGTGGGCCACGCCAGGACTATTTTAGGAGTTGTCACCTCATATTCATGATCATCAATATCCATGATTGCCCAGAGCAGCAAGCGTAGCCAGTGGCAAAAGAAGCACCACATTAGAGTAGTTCACCCTCTGACTCTTCTTGCGACTTGCCAATTTCAACAGCCTGGTTTCCCAAGGGGTAGGTGTGGGAAGAAAAGTGATAGAATAAGGAAAGTTAATTAAATGGTTTGATTCTCTTACAGCCTCTCTGGGCCTCTTCCCACCTCCCCAACTCATAATGAAAAATCCTGTTTAAATGGGAGGTACCCTTCTGGTGAACTGTCCCATTAATAGTCCAAACTGCCTTTCTTAAGAGGGGGCTCTACTGGGAGCTGAGCCTTGGTTGTTCAGTTATGTTTCTCCTTTAAAAGTCCATTCCGGTAGGCCGGCCGAGTTGGTTAAGAGCTCGCTCAAGAGTTTGAGCTCTGAGCAACAGCAGTTCGAGTCCAGCCCGAGCTGATCAGCCGCTGAGCTGCCAACAGGTAGCAGGATGGCTCAGCTTAAAAAAAAAAAGTAGTCCATTCCGTCTTTCAGTGGCACCTGCTGCCTGCGGATGATCCAGGGCATGAAAGGTCCAGCGAACGTCCCAGGGAGCTGCTGGGTACTTTTTACTGCAAAGGTAGCACCATTGTCTGATTGGATGCTCTTAAGGAATCCAAATATGTGGCACAGTTCATCTAAGGAAGGGTTTTTGAACAGTGTGCCCCCTTCCATCTGCTGTGTGGATGGAGATGGCAGTGCCATACCTTGAAAAGGTGTCAATTGCAGTCAACAGTACCCTTGAAAGGATATAGGGGACCTATACAGTCTATTTTCCAGGACTGGCAAGGTCTGGTACCCCTCACTATGTGCCTCAAAGTTTCCTTTACCACTGGACTGTGTAGCTGGCAGTCGGGCATATTTGCCAGACTTCCTTGATTTCACATGCTGTAGTCATTTGTTTTAGGGCCCAGTCTTGAACTATGGATGGATTACCATGCCCTGTGAAATGTTGTATCCAGGTGGCCATGGTCCTTACATGGCCACCACAGATCTCATCAACTCGTTGATTTTATTGATGTTCATCCAAGGCGACCTTTGCATCCACCTAGGTTACAAACAAAGGGTGTGGTTCTTGTGTGATTTGCTGCCATAAAGTTCATCCCTAAAGAGGCTAAGATTTGATCATCCAGGCGTCATGCTGCCAGGCACCAGCCCATACCACCATGAATCAGTGAAAATGCAACACGGTGCAGCTTGGGAAGTCTTTTCTAGGGCAAATACCACAGCTCACAGCTCAGACCTCTGCCTACTGGACAGACTTCTCTTTTCCATGTACAGTGTAAACAGTTTTATTTGGGGTTGCACAGCAGCAGTTCAATACACCCCATGGCCTTCAATTTAGCTGATTAATGCATGAATCAAGTCCTCAGTGTACCCAAGCTTTGTCAAGAACCTCAGTATACCAAACGTCCCAAGAAACCCAAGGCGTTGGTATAGACCCTGCATCTGACTCAGCACATCTGGAGGGCAACCAACACCTTCATGCTGAATTTACTTCTTTTTCTGGAAATACCACTTCTACATATTGCTTGTTAGGCAATACCCACTTAGTTGATGTTCTCATTTCTGACCCATCTTATGATAGGGACATTAGGGTATAGCAACATTTTGTTTGGCTGTCCCTCAGTGTCTACCAGCACTCTTCAATGGGAAATTCTGGGTTGTGATATCAGGCAAATGTCATATCCAAAACCCTAGAGAACCATTATCTAAGTGGCTGCCTATTTTTGCCACAGGCTCCATTCTGCAGAATTGTTAGTCACTGAAAGTAGCTCAAAAACCTCGTGAGCACTGATTGGCCCAAGTAGGAGGACAGTCTGCACAGTTTGTTGGATAGTTTTCTCCCTTCCTTCCTTCCTTCCTTCCTTCCTTCCTTCCTTCCTTTTCTTTCTTTCTTTCTTTCTTTCTTTCTTTCTTTCTTTCTTTCTTTCTTTCTTTCTTTCTTTCACTTTTTCTTTCAGTCTTGATGTGGCTTCTTCCTTATATCCTTAGTTATAAAACTTCTGTTCAGCTAGACTTCAGGTGGTTCTCCAGGTTGATTGTTCAACAATTGAGTTGTAATTTTCATGTGGTCATGGGGGGAGGCAAGCTCAGGGTTCATCTACTCCACCATCTTGGATCCTCCCTGTTGGATAGTTTCTTAAGCATGTCTGTCTGTACTAACTCTTTCACTAAGACAGTGATCTCCCCTTCTGCCCCTTCTCTTTCCCTGAAATCCTATACTATTTTATTGATACCATATGGCTAAGCTTAGAGAACTGGGTAGACTCCTAGAGGTCCACTCAACCCACTACCACTGTTCTAAATGTGGCATTTCCTCTTTGGGAATATTCTTTACAATCAAGAGAAGAATTACATATACTTAACACATCCATTCCCACAATACATTCAGCAGTATCCATTACAACCACTTGAGTGTGTATTGGCTCGAAAAGGCTCATCCACGGTGAACCTTTTATATGTCAACTTGGCTAGGTGATGATGTTTGGTCAAACACCGGTCTAGATGTTTATTGTAAAGGTAGACTGAGTAAAATAGTTTACGCCCCATAATGTGGGTAGTCCTCCTCCAATCAGTTGAAGGCCTTAAACAAAAAGACAAAAGTCTTCAGAAGAGAAAGGAATTCTGCCCCTAGATTGCCTTCAGACTCAAGACTACAACATGGAGGGGCCGGCCGAGTGGCGCGATGGTTAGGAACTCGCTTGGGATGCCAGAGGGCCCCGGTTCGGATCCCACATATGAGGGCCAGTGACACTGCCCTCCACAGCTAAGATGCTGAACAACAG
>NW_017731388.1:2968341-2979741 GCF_001890085.2 Hipposideros armiger
ACACACACATATGCAGTAAGTCCCCACTTAATATGCTGCTAGGTTCTCAGACTTTAAGCAAAATAACATATAACAAAACCAATTTTACCATGGGCTATTTGATATTAACAAGAGTTAAGTTCCTACAGCATTTCATCCATGTTATAATGAAACGATGTTGAGAACGATATTTGACAACTATGGTTGCCATGAAGTCCCCAACACACCTTGGCCAGTGCATAAGCGCACTGGCCCTCCTTAGGGAAAGAGGGACTTGGGCCTCCCCTCATCTTGTTTGTCCTTGAAGGGGTAAAAGCTGGATAGAGAGATGGCATGAAGGCACTGAGTCAACACCGTTCCAAACAGCCAGACCTTAGCAAGGGGGTCCACATCCTCTTGGGCCTCCTCCTGTTTGTCCACAGTAAATGCCAAAGCTGACAGGATTCTCCTATTACAACCTGGATCTTTCAATTCTGTGACCCTGTCATTCCCGACAGCGAGAGAGAATTTTCCTCACAGACAAACCATCAATCTCCGATTTGGAGATACCCCCTCCTGGCATAATCGCCAGTTCCACATGGTCCTACATTCTGGCTGCCTATATCCTTACACTCGGCCCCTGTATGAGTTTGCCAGGGCCGCCATAACAAAGTACCACAAACTGAGTGGCTTAAACAACAGAAACGTATTGTGTCACTTTACTGGAGGCTCCAAATCAAGGTGAGGGCAGGGTTGGTTTCTTCTGAGGGCTGTCAGGGGAGGGTCTGCCCCAGGTCTGTTCTTCCTCCATGCTCATGTCATCAGCCAAGCTATTCGTGGCCAGGGTGGCTAGGAGCATGGGGCTGGTCATTTGGTAACGAACTGATTTCCATGCCTTCTCATTCGGCAGAGCTGGTGTGGCTTTCTCATCAGCTAGCCGGTGCACTGTTAACTTCTAGCATCTCATTAGATTTTTGTCCAAACCTATCTCTAATGTCTCCTTTCCTGCTCCTTATAAGAAGGGACCTCGGCATATCTCCAAGGCACTGACTGCCCTTGATAACCAGGAAATATTTTATCTATGATCACAGCCATCTGTCTAAGCAAAGTGGTTTCAATTTCCTGGTGATACAGAAGGGTAAGGAACAACCATGAAATGCTTTTTAAAAATATGAGGGGACCCCCTCCCTTTTACTCTAAACACCAAAACAAGTAACTCACCAGGGCTCTCTGGAACAGCGGTCAAAGACCCTTGTCCCCTTGTCACTAAACACGTCAGCAGCCCCGTCTGCTGCTGCCTGCCAGGATCCTCTTCCCTTGATAGCCCGCCTGTGGGGTCTCCTGGACTTTTCCAAAAGGATGTTGTGACCTTTTCAGCTTTGGGGAGGAAAGAGTTAAAAACCCCATGGAGTCGATCTTCAGGAGTAGGGGGCAACTTTCATGTCAGGAACATACCGCTTTGTAACTGGTAAAAGACAGCAGTTTTTCTTTGCCTGCCAGAGGGATTCAGCGTTGTCACTCCGATATCTTTTCGGCTTGACCAGCTGACTCTGAATGTCGTTGGGGCTTACCAGTCACTCCTGCTGAGACCTTCAACTTGCTAGTCAACACATCATTACACAGTGAAAACTTTGGACATCAGAGCAATTTCCCGAACACTTTAGGAGTGCGCACAATTAAACATTTCATTACTGGTTTCACATTTTTTGCAGCAGTATGTAGGAGGGATGGACTCACAGGCGTCTCACGCACAGAATCTTACATTCCCTTTTGTTCTCACTGCAATTCTTGCCCCAAACTGTTTATAGAAACACAGACCAAAGGGTTTAACACAGGCACTTCAGGAATTCATATTGGCTGGAAGCTCAGGGAATCCAGGGGTGGCGAGGAGGGAGGCAGGGGAGCTCCACCAGAAAGCAGTTTTGCACTTACTTTCAGGGGCCACTTATTGACACAATAGATAAGACTGTAGTAAGACCATTACCCCCTCTGCACTGCCTGTCTTATTTCTCCTAACTTGACCTGCACAACCCCCTGTGGGAAGATGCCCCCCCGCCTCCCCCCCACACACACGCTTAGCCACATCAGGTGCTACTGGGTTGTCGGAAAAGTCATGATGTATTTTTTCTATGTTTTTCTATGCAAAATTTTCTATGTCATGACTTTTCTGACAACCCAATACATCACGGGAATTGATTTATTTCCTACCCGGTCACATGGCCCCAAGTCTCTGAAAGAGCTTTGTAACTTTACCAGCCCCTATGATGAACCAAACGTGTCAAGTTCACACGTTAGACAAAGCAAGGCCAAGGTCGAACGGATTCTTCCCAAAAAGCTGCAATGGCCATGTTTAGATTTAGACAATTTATTACATATATAGAGTGAAAAGAAGAAGAATCCAAAGGTGCCAGTTCCCCCAAGATCCTTGTCCCACCCACACAAAAGGACAACCCCAAAACAAAAGGCCTAATGACTGCAATGCAATTTGTGGGGTACCCCGTTGTTGACGAGCCCCTTCTAGACTGCAATGAGTCTGTTTTATATTCTGCAGCTCTTTTCTGATGGAGTTGGGGCAGAAAATCCACACTCCATCTGAGCCCACAGAGCATGAAAAATTGTCTCATGACAACCTCCTAGGGGACATAGGGAGGTGAGTACAAGGTGGCATCAAGGCGGCTCCTTGCTGGCATCCAGTCCTCTGGTGTTCTGGGGAGGATCACAGGGCGTTAAGCCTGCGGACTCAGAGAAGGCTGTTGCCAAGCCTTTGTGTATATGGATATATGCAAGGTCGTGAGGGTGCCATGGCAAAGCTATTACCCAACGAAGTGACAAAGGCTGTTAGTGTTGGGGCTGGAGCTAGAACAAAATCTCCTGCCAAGTAATCCCTGACCCCTCAACTGATACTGCCAGCTGTGGATGACTGAGCTGAGATAAAAACAGGACAACACTTTTTTTTTCCTATAAAAGTAACTCTTATTTTTAAAAAATCACATAAATATGACTTACATGCTAATTATGTGTGCTTACCTACCACTTTTAAGAGAAAGTGTCATTTTGATTTAGTTGAAATAATTTGCAGAAATCATACATGTTTATTGTTGAGAAATCAGAAAATATAAAGACACAAAAAGAAGAAAATCTAAATTGTCCATAATCCTAACACCCTGCCTGTGTCAAAATGCCTTGTGTACATAGGTGCTTAATAAGCATATGTGAAATGACTCCATAAAGATACACATGATCTTGGGGGTGAGTAGGCCTTGTCCCTGCTTGCTTGTCCTTGGGGAGTAGATTTCCACACTCTCCATGTGTCATCTACATATGTATATGTTTTTAAAAATGAAAGCATACCATATACTCTCTTTTGTAACTGGCCATTTACTAAAAAATAAATATGATTTTTTTCTAGATCAGTAAACCCTTCCATAGCATTTTTTAATGAATGAATTCAACACTGTCCCTCCTTGGAGCTTCACCTGACTAAGGCCAGCCCTCCCATTCATCCTGGAGAGGATCCTGAGGGGACTGTTCTGCAAAGTGGTGCTTACACAGGACCTATCTGAGAACCTTGGGGCTTTCTAACTGGCTCAGGTTACCATCTAATGGTAGGCGGACAGACGCAGCACACATCTCTCAGCAAGTATTCCGGTGTCTTTCTAAAATAAGTGCTTACATAAATAGATCCTCGTGAGGTTCCACCAAGTAAGCTAACTGAGAAGAGGAATACAAAGGAAGAGGGAAGGAAGAATGATCTAGGCAAAGGGGGAAATGTCCCCGAAACCCCCAACCTGACAGGCAGGAAGTGGTGCCAGAGGCTGGATTCCAGGCAAGGTGCCTAGTGCCCAAGTGGTTATTGAGCCTGTCTTTTGAAACATCACATTTTTGGTTTATTATTCCAAGATCATGGTAGAAATTTTGAAAAACAAATCACAACATAAAGAAGAAAATAAATGATCTATAAACTGTGACTCAGAGATAACCACTGTTAGCATTTTTATAAAAAAAAAGTGACATGTAATTCATTTCACTTGAACTTAACAGAAGGAAAAGAAACTAAACCAGATAAATATTTCTTCAAAATGAGATGTTATTTCTTAAAAAGAGTCCTCTAAAATTAAATAATTAATAGGTGGTCCGTTAGCTCAGGTGGTTGGAGCACGGGCTCATAATGCCAAGGTTGCCAGTTTGATTCCCACATGGGCCAAGGAGCTGTGCACGCACTCCACAACTAGATTGAAGACAACTACTTAACTTGGAGCTGATGGGTCCTGGAAAAACACACTGTTCCCCAATAAAAATTAATTAATTAATTAATTCAATTTTTAAAAAAGTCTTTTAAAAAATAATAAATAAAATTAAATAATTAAGAGACATATTAAGAGGTTAGGGTTTTTGCAGAGGTTCTCAACCTGGGGTGATTTTACCCTGATGGGGACGTTTTGGAAATGTCTGGAGAAAGTTTTGGTTGTCACAACTCAAGGTGGAGGGGAAGGGGTTGCTAACGGGTAAAGACCAGGGATGCTGCTAAACATCCTACTATGCACAGGACGGTCTCCCCAAAAAAGAATTATCCAGCCCCAAATGTCACACTGCCGTGAAAAACCCTGAGTTATTGCACAGTTGTATTTAAATAGCACATAGGGCCTACGTTTGTTTCTAGTTAGTAAGACTCAGTCGTTTTCTCAGGGATCAGCAGAGTATGTGGTAGAAAGCATGGCCTCCAGTCACGTGGTCTGAGTTTGAACTCTGACTCTTGCCACTTACCAGTAAAGTGACCTTGTGTAGTCTCTTTGGGCCTCAGTTTCCTCATCTACAAGATTGCAGTAATGTTAAACTTTATATATCATACCACTATAGTGAGGACTGAATGAGCTAATATAATTAAAATGCTTGGAACAGTGTCTGGTTTATGCTAAGCTCCATAGAAATATTTGCAGTTATTATTAATAATAATACTTGTTATTAATATCTTAAATAAACCAAACAGGAAACACAAATTAAGCTTACGTTTAGGATAATCCTCCTAAGGAATTCAGTAGACAAAAATAGACATGTAAGTAAAGTATATTTAAAAAATGGAAACTTTAAGAAAAATAAACGAAATGACTATCTAAGATCAACTTCTAAATCTAAGGAGAATATACATGAATTCAGAGGTTCAGCAAAGCTTTCCTGTTTTCTGGAATTACCTCATCAACCGTGGATGACTTATCATTTCAGAACACACTTTCTTTTTTCCCCCTTTAGATTTAAAAAATTGGAATGCATCCTCATAGTTCAAAGCTCAAAGCTTATTGCAAGATCTGCATCACACAGTCTTACTCCCAGGGGTGTCCCCACCACCCTTCCCTAGGTAATCACTTTAATTAGTTTCTGATGCATCAATCTACTGTTTCTCTATAAAAGCAAATGCAAATGCTGTGTATTGTTAGTTAGTCCCTCTTTCTTAGACAAAGTTATCACACTTTTCCATTTAGCAATCTATCTTGGCTACCTATCTATCTTTCCATATTGCAATGTATCTTTTCATTAATTAGTATCAAGGAGCTGCTTTATTCTCTTTTAAGGTGGTATAGTATTCCATTATGTATTGGGCTGTTGGAAAAATCATGACGTATTTTTTCTGTTTTTCGTTGCAAAAATGCGTCATGACTTTTCCGACAACTCAATAAATGTTCCATACTTTGCTTATAAACGTGTTTGTAATTTTTATAAAATTAACAAGCTGTCCTCCACGTAGGTTTGTGTTGTTTTAGATTCCCACCGGTAATGTATGAATATGCCTGTTTCTCTCCAGGAATCACTGTAGTTTGTTTGTTTGTTTGTTTGTTTGTTTGTTTGTTTTTAGCTGAGCCATCCTGACACCTGTTGGCAGCTCAGCAGCAGTTCAGCTCAGGCCAGGACCCGAACCGCTTTTGCTCAGAGCTCGCAGTCTTGAGCGAGCTCTTAACCAACTGAGCCACTCGGTTGGCCCCAGAAATCACTGTAGTTTATAATCAACTGTTCAAAAATCATACCACACTGGCAGGCACTACTGGGAGGTAGAAGTGGAAACAAGCCTAAATGGACATTTGGGCATGTCAAGGCTGCCTTCCTAGGAACTGGCAGAATGAGCCATTAGTTTGGGGTGGATTCTGGGCAATTGGGTAATATAATGAGGGCAACCATACTCATTAATCCTAGGAGAATCCAGTTTTTAATGCCAATAGTAAGGCCCAGTAAGACTGGCATTTTTCTAGACTATGAGTTGGGTGAAATTTCCTTCTATAATTTGAACAATAGATCTCTATAATTTTGATGTCTTCCTTACAGAAGCCCTTTGGCCTAATTTCTATATTGGAGCAGATTCTGATCCTCTTAAAAACTTTTTAGTAACAGATTGTGAAAAATGAAGTACCTGGGAAACCACTATGTTTCATTTTCTTTTAGTTTGTAGGTGTAAATTAGCCAGTAAATTTACTCTCAATATTTATGGATTCTTTTTAAGTTTTGCCTCCCCCAAACCACAATATATCTATTTTCTCCTTCATTTTCCGCAAGTATAAAAACATCATAGCAATATCAATTTCATAGATGTTATGGGTATAAATTTTCAAGTGCTTTAGAAATTCTAAGATAAAATATTTGCGAATTAGGCTACTTAACACAACTAATAATTTTTTTGTTTAAAAAAAAATTCAAACCGCATAATTGACTTCATATTTGGAGTCTCACTTTCTCATTCAGCCTCTTGTTTTTCCTGGAGTTTGTAATTGTGTTCCTTTTTCCTTGTTGATTACATGAGATATTTATTTTCATCTCATGTAGATATTTATCTTCATCTGATTTATTTTATCGTCAGCTTGTCGATGTTGGCAAGCTGCAGTAGATTTAAATGCTTCTATGAAGGAGCTATAGGCATTCTACTATACCACACCAAAGGGCTCAGTTTTCTAAAACCCTGGACCCCAAATATTTACACCTCAAATACCGCAGTTTGCCACATATCCCATTTTTCCAAAATCCCATTCCTCCAAAGACCTCAGTTCCCCCCAGTTCCACCAGATATATTACTCTCAATGTTCTAACTCCTGTGTGCCCTTTTTCCCGCCCCCCAGTATTCTCCTTGGAACTGTAGGCCATCCCAGTGCCTGCCTCCTACCCAATGTGATTTTGCCCCGCCCATTTGCTTCAGGTTCCATCAGATGTGGCCATCAGATTCCTCCACCCCATATCCTCTCCAGGAAGTGCCTGCCTGGCTAGGCCATGGTTATTCAACTTTGGTTGAACCCCACAGGTGCTGAGCAAGGCCAAGTATGGTCCAATGTGGAAAAGCCGCGTAGGGCCCAAGTCCCATGTGAACCTGGCCAGTGCTCCACTCCTGGAGAAAGTGATGCGGCAAGAGGGCAAGTACCCACTACGGAATGACATGGATCTATGGAAGGAGCACCGAGACCAGGAGGGCCTGGCGTACGGCCCCTTCACCATGTGAGCGGGGGCCTGGAGGGACTGGAACAGGGCCCCAGAGGACCAGGCCCAAGGACAGTGGCACTGGGCAGTCAGTAGATAATGGGCAGGGTAGGATCTCCCTGCGTTCTCTGAGCCTGATACTCAGTCTGGAAAACAGTGGTTGCGATGGGCTGAAGCCCAGGGACCACTCCTTGGCTTTTCTACTAATATATACGTATTGTATGACTTTGGACAGATGAATAGTTTCCCTTTCCTTAACCTTATGTTTCTCATATGTAAAATAGGAAGTTTGGACTAGAGTATCTCCAAGGTGACTCTAGGACCTTTTTAGCTCCATTATTCTACATTATGGTTGAAAATATACCGGCTCAAATCATAAGGGGACACATCTGTTTATAGTTGAAAAAAATAATCTCCATATTAGTTGGGAGGGCTCAATTTAGTTTTTAAAATAGTTCCCAAATTATGTATTGTATGCTTGTTGTTGGATATAAGTTTCATGAATGCTCTCCACATACAGAGATAGATATAGGTTTCAGTCTTTAAGTTATATACCGTACTTAGAAAAGCTAAGATTATTTTGGCAGTGAGTGACAAATTGATATGGTCCAAAATTGATATCATCCAAAATGATTGGATGGGCTGAGGATATTATATACCCATATGCCAATTGGGGTAAATAATTGAGAATCACTGGTGATAAACCGTTCCCAATGCCACAGTTTGTGATTGGATATATTACGGGCCTCTTTTCCTCCCTTCTAGTATGTTAACAGAGCTCCAAAAACAATGAATAGCTTTTTATTTTCCCTAGTTGCTTGATGTTCATGTCTTAGTTACTTCTTAAGGGATTAAAGTTGATCCTGATGGCGGCAATAGTAGCAACAAGATAATAAGTAACCATGTGTTTATGACATGCCAGGCATCAGGCTAGTCTTGTTATATTCATTATTTCATTTTATCCTCACAACACGCCCTTGAAGGAGACAGTATTATTATTCCCATTTTATAGATGAAGAGACTGAGGCCTAGAGTGGTTTTTGCATCACTTGCCAGAGGTGAGAACGAGAGAGTGGTGGAATAGATCTCCCTGATTCTGGAATTCAAGAACTTAACTGCTTTGACACTTTGGGAAAGGAAACACACTGGTTCGTTTCATCTGTCTTTCATGGCCATACACTCATTCTCCCATTGCACGGTTTTCTTTCTTTTTTCCTGGTTCCTTCACAGGTGGACAGTTTCAGAACTTAACAATTTACTGGACCCTTTAGTCACAGTTCTGGGAAGAGACTAGAGCATGACTTTTTTTCAAGAGCTCTTTAACTTGATGCCTGACCCTGAAGGCAAGATTTGAGTCTCAGGTTGCTTTCGTCAAGTCAGGTCATCTCTGGACTTGAAGGCTCAGATTTAGAATTGGAGCTGGACATGATGTACATACCTTTGTCATCTACTTACACTTTTTTACTCTAAAGCCAGTTTTCTAAATATATTATACCACATATATGTATTTAAAAGCCATTTTGCTAAACTATTATGATACGTTTTTTTAACATACACATTTTAAAATCTCATTTTATGAAGCATTTTTTTTCCCCCAAGAAATAGAAATGCTCTCATTTAAGTTCTGCAAATCTGATTCCTACTATTGGAGAGTTTTACTCTTGGAAAAGTATCTACAGCTTGAAGTTCCCATAAGTGGGTCTATTCTAGTTTTCCTTTCTTTTTCAGCAACACTTTTAGTTTATCTTTTCGCAGGTTTCTCCCAATATAATAAAGAAAGCTTTTGGGGTTTGAGGTTCCTTTAAATAAATAATTTATAAAAATAAAAATCTGATTTCTTGACTTAAGACTTTTTAATGTTTTTCTTTTTAAAATACTTTATTGGCTTTTAAAATCCAAAAGCAATACTTACTGTAAAAGTTTCAATAATAAAACATTGTCTCCCTACTTCCCACTCCCATCCCATCCTTCTAAGTAATCCTGACAGTTCAATATGTATTCTTCCCTACTTTATGTAGAAACATGCAAATATGCATATGAATATGTAGGGTTTCCTCTTAAAATTGGACCATATTGTACTTATTATTCTGTAACTAGCTTATAAAAACTGGACCTGTGCCCAGCTTGCTTAGGAAAGGTGACAGGTTTGGGGGATAGCTGAGAGTGGGGGCAGCCCCTGAACATTAAGCCTGCCCCCCATGGGAAGCATACACCCACTGACGTGAGCATCTCTGCCTATCCAGAATGGGGACCAAACCACCTACTGGGTGGCTGTGGCGAGAGGGCTTGGGGCATCAGCCAGGTGTGCCCTGTCCCCTTGGTCCATTAAGCCAAGAAAAGCATGTCGGTCGAGGATCTGAGCATCCCAGGAACCCTAACTTTCTCCTCTTTTATTGCTCATCCTCAACACAGAGGGACTGAAACCACTGCAGCTCCTTCTCATTTCACATACAGAAAATTCTGAAGTTACAATTCTAAGATAGTCATAGTCAACATTCATTAAGCATTCATCACGTGAATGCTCAAGCACTGATCTAAGCATTTCAATTACCTGAACAACCTTACTGTGATAGGCACTCTTTTTATTCCTATTCTACAGCAGGGGAAACTGAGGCACAGGGGAGTTCAGTCGCCTGCCTAAAGTCACTCAGCCAGTATCTATCATACCTGTGATTTGCCCCTAGGCAGTCTGGTTCTAGGTGCCCACCTTAACCGCTTGTACTCTGTGGTGGTGAGATTCTGAAGTTGTGATTCAAAGATTCTGTCATTTGAAAGTTTGGTGATTCTATAATTTAAGATCTAGGAGTCTGAGATTTTCCTAGACTCTGTAGGGGTCTCAAGGTGGAAAGGTGCCCTCTACTCGAACCCCCATCAGATACTTACATTTGTGCCGCTCCTCCATTCCCTGCAGGGAAGGACAGCGCTGGTACCAGCTGCGCCAGGTTCTGAACCAGCGGATGCTGAAGCCAGCAGAGGCTGCGCTCTACACAGATGCTCTAAATGAGGTGATTGACAGCTTCATGACTAGACTGAAACAGCTGCGAGTGGAGAGTGCCTCTGGGGACCAGGTGCCCGACATGGCTCAGTGTTTCTACTACTTTGCCTTGGAAGGTATGTTTGTTGGGAGAGGGGCTGGGTGGGCATGGGTCAGGGGCAGGTTGTGCTCACCCTCAAAGCCCCCTGGGTTCTGTGTGCCATGGCACTGCTTCCTGTGATGGCCTCTGTGCCCTGCCAGCTATTTGCTACATCCTGTTTGAGAAACGTATTGGCTGCCTGGAGCCCTCCATCCCCCAGGACACCGCAACCTTCGTCAGATCTGTCGGGCTCATGTTCCAGAACTCTCTGTATGCCACCTTCCTCCCCAAGTGGACCCGCCCCGTGCTGCCCTTCTGGAAGCGATACCTGGATGGCTGGAACACCATCTTCTCTTTTGGTGAGGATTCCAGGGAGGGAAGTTGAGGGATAGGTCCCAGGGTCTATACATTAGCAGCCTCTCCCAAAACCTTTACCCTCATGCTGCCAGCTGTCAGAGTGGCTCTTGGTCCTTGGAGATCAAGACTTTCAACCTTGTCCTCCCTGGTTCTCCATTGTCTCTGTAGGGAAGAAGCTAATTGATCAGAAACTCAAGGAGATAGAGACCCAGCTACAGACAGGGGGTCCAGATGGGGTCCAGATATCTGGCTACCTGCACTTCTTGCTGACCAGCGGACAGCTCAGTCCTAATGAGGCCATGGGCAGCCTCCCTGAGCTGCTCATGGCTGGAGTAGACACGGTGCGTGTGGGAGGCGGGGGCGGTGAGGAGACCAGGGGCTCCCAGCTCCCATCCTGAACCAATTCCCCATTATCCCCCCACCTGAACCTGACCTTCGTCCCTCCAGGTACCTGCTTCTCTTTCTGTAACATGGATGTAGAGCTAGGAGGAAAATGGGAGAGGGGGTCATTCAGTCCAGTGGAGGTGGGCAGGGGTTTGTCTTTTTTTTTTTTTTTTTTTTT
>NW_017731388.1:2979846-2994748 GCF_001890085.2 Hipposideros armiger
GCGGCTGCTCAGCTCGGGCTGGACTCGAACTGCTGTTGCTCAGAGCTCAAACTCTTGAGCGAGCTCTTAACCAACTGAGCCACTCGGCCGGCCCAGGGGTTTGTCTTTTTGTAAGAGGGATTCATTCCATCACCTCCCGGAGCCTCTCGGACAGCTGGGAAGTTTCATCTCACATCTAATCCAGCTTTCTTGTGCTGTAATTTAAGTGGAGAGTTGAAGAGCTTGTCCATAAGCATCTTCTTTGTAGGATCTCTTTCCAGTCTTTTTTGTCATGTTGGGTTTCTCTCTATTACAGTCTCCTCTGTTGTTAGAATGCGATTCTCCATCATTGGTCCTCATCCCACTGTGGAGTCGCGTTTAGCGTGGAGGGCCCCATGAACTCCCATCGTATTCTGTCATACTCGTGGCAAGTTGGTTTTTGCCCCACATTTTGCGCACACCCACTCACCTACTCTCCCATCACCTAACTGGCTCTTTCCTAGAAATCCCTTCTCACTTCATCTCTCACTCTACCTCCCAGACATCCAACACGCTGACGTGGGCCCTGTACCATCTTTCTAAAAGCCCAGAGATCCAGGCGGCCTTGCATGAGGAAGTAGTGGGTGTGGTGCCAGCTGGGCAGGTGCCCCAGCACAAGGACTTTGCCCACATGCCCCTACTCAAAGCTGTGCTTAAGGAGACCCTGCGGTAGGCGGCTGTTCCCGGGAGCACAGGGTCTGTGTGTGTGGGAGCACTCAGACAGGCGTGGGAGGTGGGGCTGCTGGGCTGAGGTTAGGGCCAGGGGTGAGATGGGAAGAGGGGTCTGGGGGACCAGAGAGGTGGGATGGAAGGGGCGGGCATTCTGCCCCTCCTTGGATCCAAAGGCAGTCCTGCACTTCCTTCTCCCTGCAGTCTCTACCCTGTGGTCCCCATCAACTCCCGGGTCATTACGGAAAAGGAAATTGAAGTTGGTGGTTTCCTCTTCCCCAAGAACGTGAGTGGGGCTAGAGAGCTGGGGTGCCCAGGGGTGCCCCGCAGCCCTAAGCTGATATGCTGCCCATTCTTTCTGTGCAGACCCAGTTTGTGTTCTGCCACTATGTGGTGTCCCGGGACCCTAGCGTCTTCCCTGAGCCAGAGAGCTTCCAGCCCCACCGCTGGCTGAAGAAGAGTCAGCCTGATACCCTCGGGGTCCAACACCCATTTGGCTCCGTGCCCTTTGGCTACGGCATCCGGGCTTGCCTGGGCCGCAGGATCGCAGAGCTGGAGATGCAGCTGCTGCTGGCAAGGGTGAGTGGGGAGAGGCAGGAGTTGTGTGGGTCAGAGAGCGGGGAAGGAGGCCTTAGGGAGGCGAGGAAGGGAGGCACAGGGTGGGAGTGTGCAGCGGAGGGCAGTGGATGGAGACCACAGACTCTAACCGTCCCGTGTGCATTTTACCTCCCAGCTGATCCAGCAGTACGAGGTGGCCCTGGCCCCTGAGACAGGGGAGGTGAAGAGTGTGGCCCGCATTGTCCTGGTTCCTCATAAGAAGGTGGGCCTGCGTTTCCTGGAGAGACAGGTCTGAGCTGGGCCCCTGCCATCCTAGAGGCCTGGCCCTGGCGTAGTAATTCCTGGCCACTGCTGTGTCTCAGATGAGGAGGGCAAAAAGGCAGACCCCAGATGCCAAAGGTTGGAAGAACTCCCTGTATTTCCCATAGAACCCTGAGCTTTTGCCACTTTTATCATGTTTCATATCTCCTTCTTGCGTAAAAGGCCACATCCTTGTCACATTACTATCCTTGGGGAAAATATAGAATAAAGGGACTTTCGTTGATAACTGGTGACCTTTGTCATTCATTTTGATGAGCCAGAAGCCAAACCCCTTTCTGTGTTTGGGGAACACACTGTCCCCACTTAGGAATCTTGGTGAGAGGCAGAGTCACCTCCCTCCGTGGCAGCTGAGAACACCATATGCTTTCCCAGACCTCACAGAGAGAGCCTTGGCTTCACCTGGCATTGGCTGAGGCCCTGCCCAAGTAGGGGCTGCAAAAGGACACCCATGGGGGCACTGAGAGCAGCACCCTCTTTTGTTGTTTTTTTTTTTAAGATTTTTATTGGGGAATTGGGGGGATGGGAACAGCGCTGGGGAATTGGGGGAAGGGGAACAGACAAGTTGATGTTTTGTTCTTCAGTCTAGTTGTGAAGGATGTTGCTTCACTGGCCCAAGTAGCACCATCACTGCGCTCTTCCCAGGAGAGGCAGATCAGTCGCCGGCTTCTGGACGGCTGCTCACTGCGGCTGCTGGCTGCTCACGCTGGTTGCTGGCTACACACGGTAGCCCATGGCAACCCATTGCCACAGGGGCTGCAGCATACGCTGTTGCCGGCAACTCATGGCAACCCAGCTCCGGGTTGAGCTGTTGTTCAGCATCTTAGCTGTAGAGGGCAGTGTCACTGGCCCTCATATGTGGGATCCGAACCTGGGCCCTCTGGCTTCCCAAGCCAGTTCTTAACCACCGTGCCACTCAGTCGGCCAGCAGCACCCTCTTTTGAACAGATAGTGCTTAGATATAGGCAGTGAGATGCTACACAAATTGTTGGAAGAGCTCTAGGCTAGGCCTATAGGAATGATTCCTAGGACATCACCAGAGCACTGACCAACATGGGGAGCACCACGTTGGCCACACTCAGGAGGATGAGTTGGGAGCTACTCCATGTCTCCCAGGTCTGTGCTAAAAAACAAACAAACAAACAAAAAGAATGCCCTCCCTGCTCCTGCCTCTTTTTTTTTTTTTTTGAAGACTTTTTTTTTTTAATTGGGGAATTAGGGGAGTAGAACAGCACTGGGGAATCAGGGGAAGGAGAACAGACAAGTTGCTGTCCTTTTGTTCTTCAGTCTAGTTGTGGAGGACACAACTAGCCCGTTGCTTCACTGGCCCATGTTGGTATTATCATTGCACTCTTTCCAGTTGAGGCAGATCGGTCTCCAGCCTCTGGATGGCTGCTCACGGCGGCTCTTGGCAGCTCACGCCGGCTGCTGGCCGCTCACACTGGCTGCCAACCACTCACGGTAGCTTATGGCAGCCCACTGCAGCAGGGGCTGCAGCCTACATCATTGCTGGCGACTCACGGCAGCCCAGCTCCAGGTGGAGCTGTTGTTCACCATCTTAGCAGTAGAGGGTGCAGCGTCACTGGCCCTCATGTGGGATCCGAACCGAGGCCCTGCTGCTCAGAGCTGGCGTCCCAAGCCAGCTCTTAACCAACACGCCACTCGGCAGTCCCTCCTGCCTCTTAATATGCATGAAACCAGTGATCACTGGGCTTGGACCTCTGCTAATGCCTTCAAACTGCCCCTGACAACAGAAAGAGCAGGAACAGCAAAAGCATGGCCTCTGCCACACTATCACCTCCAAATCTCTCTCACATACATCTGAGAGGTGAAACCTAAGTTCCACCTGAAACTCCAGCCACAAGGAAGTCTGGGGATTAGCTTCCAAGCCTCTTTAATACAGAAAGCCAACTAGAAGAAAAGTGGGTTGGCACTGTGATCCAAGGTACCATATCACAAGTTTGAGAAGTCTCTGAGTTCCAACTTCATAGAGTCCCTGTCCTAGTTATAAATTTCTGCTGACTCATAGAAAACTAAAGTCGAGTGCCTTATGTCTGTGGGGATTTGAGTTCGAGCCCATTAAAAAAAAGCATGGGGACCGGCTGAGTGGTGCATTGGTTGGGAGTTGGCTTCAGACGCCAGCTCTGAGCAGCAGGGCCCTGGTTCGAATCCCACATGAGAGCCAGTGACGCTGTGCCCTCTACAGCTAAGATGGTGAACAACAGCTCCACCTGGAGCTGGGCTGCCGTGAGTCTCTGGCAACAGCATAGGCTGCAGTGGGACTGCAGTGGGCTGCTGTAAGCTACCGTGAGTGGCCGACAGCCAGCGTGAGCAGCCGCCAGCTGGCGTGAGCTGCTGTGAGCTGCCGTGAGCGGCCGTCCAATGGCTAGCAACCGATCTGCCTCAGCCGGGAAGAGCATAATGATAATACCAACTTGGGCCAGTGAAGCGACGTCCTCCACAGCTAGACTGAAAACCAAAAGGACAGCAACTTGTCTGTTCCCCTTCCCCGATTCCCCAGTAAAATCTTAAAAAAAAAAAAAAAAAAAACACCAAAAAACCCCAAAAAAACGCATGGGATTTCACTGATTAAAATCCTTTAGTGGCTCCCCTTAGCACTCAGGCAAAGTCCAAAGTCTTTACTGTGGCTTAGAAGACTCGTGTTCTGGCACCCTGCCCTCCACACTCCCTACCCAGATACTCTTTCCATGGCTGTGCCCAAATTCCTTGTGTTTCCCTGAGCACATTATGCTCTTTCGGGCCTCAATACTTTGTACTTGGTGTCCCGCCTCCTTGGAACATCCTCGTCACCAACTGTCATGTCATCCCAGAGAACTTACTTTTCCTTAGGACTCAGCTCAAATGTCACTGCCTCTGCAAAGCCTTCCCTGAGCTCTCTGGGTGAGTGTGAACCCTCCCTCTTGTGCTCTCCCCTGTCCCCCTCCCTTTACAGAACTGAGCACTCAGCTGTTCACTTGTTATAGACCTTACTTGTCTCCCCAACCAGCTGGGAACCCCCTGGAAGGCACAAATCAAGCTCCTTTCAGTTTTGAACCCAACGTCTAACTCTGTGTCTAGCACTTAGGAGGTGATTAGTAAATGTTTGTTGAATGAGAGGAGACTGGGATTGGAGAAAGGGAAGGAGGGGTGGGGAGTGTGGGGTGGGGGGGGCGGGAATACTGTGCTTTCCATATTGAGACGAGAACGCTGGAGAGAATTGGAAGGAATTCCTGATGATAAAGGCTTGGGTCTCGACCATCCCTATGCAGGGGTTCACCTATGGAAGCTCCTTATAAATGTAGAGGATGGGGGCTGGGTGCAGAGGGTCCAGGGTCTCTGTCACTATGTCAACCAAAGCAGAATTCTGCCTTTCCCAGTGTGCTGCTCCTTCAGACCACCAAGAGTGAGCTGTCCAAGCCACATGAAGCCGTCAGTGCTGGCACTTGGGTGGGGGGAAGTCGGTGTGATTGTGGTTTGGGATTGGGGTTTTTTAGCATCTGTCCGAGAGTGTCAGTGTTCATGATCTGCAGCTCAGTAAATGAATGCATAGGCTAATTTCCCATTCAAATCTGTGAAGCTCTTGTATATCCATAGGATAGAATATTACTCAGCTATAAAAAGGAATGAAGTACTGATTTATGCTACATCATGGATTAACTTTGAAAACATTATGCTAATGAAGGAAACCAGACACAAAAGATCACATCTTTTATGAGTCCATTGACATGAAACGTCCAGACTAAGCAAATCCATAGGGACAGAAAGATTCGTGGTTGCCAGAAGCTGGGGGAAGAGGAGAATGGGGAGTGATTGTTCACGGATATGGCGTTTCTTTTCGATGATGAATGTGTTCTGGAATTAGGTAGTGGTGATGGTTGCACAAGTCTGTAAATATATTAATTGCCACTGGATTGTACACTTTGAAAGAATGAACTTAAATGGTATGTGAATTATATCTCAATTGAAAAAAAAATCTATGAAGGTGAGTTCGTAGAAATAGCTGCCAATGTAAGCAATCCCTCCAGAGGCACCACAGAAGGTCTGAGGCAGCATTGCCCTGCTGGGCATCTATAGGGCCGAAAATCCATCCTCCCGTAGAAATCAGAAATGCAGAGCCCAAATAAGAGCTAAGCAGTTTGGTGATGTAATGACGTTCTTGTGAGGATTTAACTAAAGAGCAGGCAGTATTCCCTCACACTTTGGTGAGGTGTAGGCACAGCCTCAGAGGCTCCCCACAAAAGGCTTGTGCCATCAGTGACAGGTGAACATTGTGTTGTACAAGGTGTCAGAGCCAAAGAGCTATTAACACAACAATGAACTCTCGCCCATAGACACAGCTCTGGGAAGAATAGAATCAAAGACTTCTCCCCTGAACAGAGAAAAACAAAACACAGCATGGCCAAAAAGGTTTTCTCTTTATCCCAGAGGTTCTTTTTTAATTTCTAAAATATTTTTCATTGAACTATAATATTCCTGAAGAAAAATGTGTATGCCATAAATATACATGAAGTTCTTTTGCTTATCTTGGGGGTTGAAAATGGCCTCTGTCAGTTTAGATTCCATCACGATGCCTGGACAAGACTTATTCAATGTAAATGAAAAAAATTACTTTCTTTGACAGTGACTCATTCAAACACATACGATAGCTATAGGATGGATGTGATGGAATAGTGTGGGCTCTTTCCCTTGCAACTTTCTCCCTGGAGGGTGAAAAGAGCATCAGTTCTGGTTTGAGGGTTGGCACAAAGCCCAGCGGTGGCCAGTGATGGGGCACACTTCCAGGGCCTGGGATCTCAGAGACTCTGGGCTGCCCCCATAAATCACAGTGAAGTGATGTCACAGTGAGGCTCCCTGATAACTCACCCCAACCTGACTCTATGAGGAAAGAAGAACAATAGGACCTAGGATAACTGCAGAAGAGTAAACATTAATTCAGCACAGAAGATATACCTTTGGCTGAAAGAAAGTTCTCCCCCGGGGGAAGAACTGCTGGACCCTTTGGATGGTTGTCCCAGGAGGGTACAGACCTATCTGCTCTGGAGGAACTTTTTTGAGGGCACTTCGCTCAGGCTGCCCGTTTCACCTGAAGCCTGTGCTGTGTGTGACCTCTGGTGACCTGCTCATGCACAAACCCAGGGCACTGCCCCCAAAAGATGTCCCTGTGCACTTTCCCTAGAGCCAGCGCAGCTAGAGGTAGCCTGCCCCAGGCTCCTCAAGGACACTGTCACCCCGATCCCATCCTCCCACGTGAGGAAAGTCCAACATGGGGGACTTTCCAAGGTAGGGCCAGAGCTGAGCCAGCACCTGACTGTGGGTTAGAGCAAAGCCTGAAACGGAAGCCGTGACTATGAGAAAATGCCTTCATTTACTGCCTGACCCATCAAGCACAAGTGTCTCCACTCTGTTGCTCTGTGAGGTAAATGGGGTTGGAGCATACTTTAGACGTCTTAGCCTCTCCTCACTGGACAGCTGGACCTGCAGTATCCAAGGCCACAGGGGAAGAGTGACAGACAGAGCAGAAGCTCATCTTGGCTTTGGAATTTCAAAAGCCTGACCCTCAAGGTGGGTGGCAACAGCTCAAGACACACACGGGGGATTTGGAAGAACATGTGATGGGTTAAAGAAAACAGACCTCCCTATCCCCCAGGGGTAAAGAGTCCACAGGCTGGTGGGGATTGGGGAAATAAAGAGTGTAGACATCTCCGGGGTCCCTGACAAGGAGCTGTGTCTAAAGGAGCGGGTTGAATGACAAATACCCCAGAGGCGATAAGGATAGTAGAACCCTGGGCCCATGTTTCCCGGGTCGAGGCTGGGAAAACAGCAAGGCCCAGAGTAGAATAGGTCACTTGCTGTCCATCTCAGCAGATGGGCTTGGGACAGCCCCACAGATCTTCCTGAAGCATGGAAGAGTGCAGGGCCAGGACCTAGAATGTCCTCCTGCCCCAACAGCAGGCAGGTCCAAAGTGGCTTTGTGGTAAGGAGTGAGGGACCACCTAGCTGGGGCCATGCCCACCAATGACCAACCAAGAGATAACCAGATGGAACAGGGATATTTTAGCAGGTGCTGGCATGGATGAATGATGATGACTGAGGAACAATGTCATACTCTGTTGAAAGTTTCCCCCTGCTCACCGAACTTAATGTCTGGAAAAGATGGGAGGGGAACCCCAAATTGACTGAGATTAATTTCTATCACTTAGTAAAATGGGCTTCATAATAAAAATTACATTCAGTGTTAGAAAAATAAAGTGATGTTTCTGGCAGATTAGAGTTTATAGAGTGAGTTGTATCTACTATGTAAGTAACCAACATTTTCTTTATGGTTTTGTTATAAATAAAGGATGAAAAAGAAACACACAACAGAAAGTCACAAAAGAAACGCCACTTGCAGCGCTTGCCAATTACAGATTTTCCTTCTTGTCTTTGAATTCAGTAAGTGCAGGGATCTTGCCACAAGTTCAGGTCAAATGACTGTAGCATTTTCTGAGTGAAACGTATGAAACTTAAGTTCATGGGTTGTTCTTTTTATGTTTTCTCAATCGTTCATCCTCCATTATCTCAGCACAGGGCTATCACTGGGGACTGAGAACACTGCTGGTGAGAGCTGAGGACAAGAATGGAGGAAGAACCCCTCTCCAACAGACAGCTCTACAAATAACTGCTGCTCCAGGGTGCCCCCAGCCAGCATCCCTGAAATGACAATGCAGGGAGAATAGGAGAGCAGTGGCAAAGTTGTGAGAGCCACTAAGGCGGTTCCCATGGAGGAAGAGCAGCTGGGACTTCCAGGAGCTGGGGCACAAGTGGCAGGTAGTCCAGAAGCTGAGGAATCCAGAGTCCCTGACTAGAGCCATTGGCTGAGGACTCGCCACCCTACTGGGGCCAGTCACGAGCCAGGTGGGGAAAGTGAGGTGGGTGGATATGGAACAGTCGGCCCTGGGGTAATCCAGTGCCTCTGATTCAGGGACCTCTCTCTAGGCTTGACTCATCTTGCACTGGGCATTTCCGAGGGCTTCCGGGAGCATAGGCAGGGCAAAGGCAATCAGGGAGGGTTGGAGAAGCCTGTGAAGAAAAGAGAAGGGAAGCCGGTGACTAAATGGGGAGGGGTGGTTGCCTTTCCAATAGGGGAACCTCAGTCTTGTCATCCACTGCCAAGTAAGTGGAATCCATGCCCCCACCCATCTGCAAATGCACTATTTGGAAAAAGTCTGAGGCCATGTCAAATATGCTGAGATGAGTACTTAGATAGAAGCTCCCTCCTTTTAGTCTTATTTCTTACTGAGCAGGGAAATTCCATTCAACAAAGATTTATTGTCTTGCTTCCTTCCAGTAGTGGAGTTCCAAGCAGGTAGGAATTGAATTGTGAGAGCTCAGGTCAGTCACCCCAGAGCACCTAAAGTCACGTCACACTGCCCTTACCTTTACCCTGGCCCCTGTGCACCCCTCCTTATGGGGGCCTCCATGACCTCCACAAAGTGGTGGCCCCACGGTGAATCCTGACACTTGCAGTTTTCATGGAGCTGTTCAGTTATGAGCTAGGCCACACCCATCCTCAAGTTGCCCCAATCTGAGATCTGAGAGCCCAGTGAGAGCAACGGGCTGGTGCTGAGGCCAATGACCCAGGGCAGGACCTACCTGAACCAGAGCTGAACCAACTAATGGGCGTGGAGAAAGATGAAGGCCAAGTCCCCTGGCTCCCTTCGTTGGCTTCGGGTGTGGAAGGTGGCCTGGGAGTGAGGATTCGGATATTCTCAGGCACTGAGGGGGTCCAGGCCAGCAGGGCTGAGCACCAGAGCCTGAAGGATGTCAGAGAGGGACACCACGCCCAGGAGATGCTGGGTCTCATCCACTAGCACCAACCGGTGTACCTGTGGGTCCACAGAGGTTCAGTAAGCGGGCAGAGGCATGCGGCTATGGCAGCCAACGAGGTAGGCACCAAGGATGAGGGGCCACAACTTGACATAACTGGGGGAGCAAGAGAGTGTCTCCTAGAAACCAGTTAGGGATGGTTCTGATCTCTCTGGGGTGATTAGCTGGCTGTGGCCCATGGCACGAGGACCCCATGGACAGGACCAGTTGCAGGCCAGTGTGGACACTAAGAGCTTGGCCGTGAAATGGGATGACAGGGCAGATGCCCGAAGTATAGGGAGAGCTGGAGCTACTCATGAGAAGACCATACATGTTGGGAGCATGCATGAGGGGCACGGGGTACCTGCTCCTGGACAATCCGGTCGATGACTTCTCCCAAGCTCTCTTCAGGCAGGCAGGAAAGGACTCCCTCCAGACACAGCGTCCTCTTCCTCAGTGCTTCTCCCACACTCATGTCTAGGTGGTTGTAGGTTTGCTGGGCAGCCAGGTGCTAGGCAGGGAGGAAAGCACTACTCTCAGTCACCCTCTCAACCAGGCTCCAGCCCCACAATTGTAAAGTCCCCCCTGGTTCACAGATTCTCATGCCTGCCGCCTCCCTGTGGCACCCCCACCAGCTCCCTTCCATTCTCCACAGACACTTACAACCACATCGAAGCGGGAGTAGAGGCCCACGACCTGACCTGCAGGGGTGGTGGGTGGGGTGAGAGAAAGACAGGGAAGAGGTACAGATCAGAGCAGGGATGCGGTGCAAGGGCCCAGGGTGCGCTTTTGGAATGAACTCTTTGGCATTCCCCACCCCCACCCCCAGACTACTGGCTTTATAATGAAGCATCAGGCTGCCACTATCTGAACCCAAAGATCAAATAGCATCACAGAGACAGAAAGAGAGACAAGCTGACATCATGCCGCCCGATGTGACACAATATGAGTACATGGCATCACCTCTGAAATATTCTAGCCTAAACGTATAGCCTGAATCTGATCAAGCCTTAACTCAAATTTCTGGTTTACAGGAAACAGGGACAGAGGAACAAAGTAAGGGCCACCTGTACAAAGCAATCAGACAAATCTGGAGGCGGGACATTCTATAGGACAACTGGTCCAGGCTTTTCAGCATCAATGTCATGAAAATTAAGTGAGGAGTGAACTGTTTCACATTAAAAGACTTAAGGGACAAAAGAAGCAAATGCAAGGTATAGAACTTAATTGAACCTGGTTTGAACAAATCAACTGTTAAAAAATATATTATGGGGGAAAACTGGGAAGTGAGGATTAGTACGATTGAATATTAGATAATATGAATAAGTTATAGTTTTGTTAGGTGACAGGAAATACACTTATTTTAAGAGATGCAGACTGACGTGTTTAGCAGTGAAATGACATGGTCTATAATTTAGTTTAAATTACTTCAGAAAAAAAAGAAAGGCAAAGATCTGGTAATGGCACTATATTAACAGCAGCTAATTCAGGCAATGGTTATGTGGGATTCATTATACGGTTTTTTCTACCATTTTCATACTTGTGAAGTTTTTCATAATAAAAAATAAATTAGGGGGCCGGCCAAGTGGCTCAGTTGGTTAAGAGCTCACTCAAGAGGTTGAGCTCTTAGAAACAGTGGTTCGATTCCCGGCCCGAGCTGAGCTGCCAACAGGTGGCAGGATGGCTCAGCTAAAAAAAAAAAAAAAATTAAAAAATAAATAAATTAATTAATTAAAATACTTCTTGATATCTAGCTTCATTAAGATGATTTTAACTTTGAAATCATTTACAACAATGGTTTACCAAAGAAATTATCGTGTAATTCCTCTGACCCTTTTTCAGAGCAAGAAATTGAGGTCTGGCTGGATCCCATGGCCCACTTTAGGATGAATTAAAATGAAAAACCTCATTTACTGGTTCCTCTCACCATGCTCATTTTATTGCACATAATCCTTTTAAATCATCCTGTGAAGTCAGAGGATGGGTATTAAGATTCCTACTTTTCACATGAGGAAACTGAGGCACAGAGAGGCTAAGTAACTTGTCCAAACTCCCTGACTCCACCTTGCGCCCTGAGCTGATGCCACATAGACCCGCCTGAGCCCCGCCCTGGGCATGGGTACCAGCTTCGTTGACCACAGGCAGAGCAGACACGCGCCGGTCCACAAAGATTTCCAGTGCGGTCAGGATGGGCGCTGTTTCCAGCACCACAGCCAAGTCTCGGAATGTGCCGATGCCCAAATCTTGGATGGTTCGGGAGAGGAAGGCTGGCCGGGGCAGCAGGGCGCCCTGGTTGGGTTGAGGACAGGTGGTGCGATCAGAATGGAGCAGCCCCCAGGGCTCCCAGCTGCCCCCTCCTCAATCCCTAGGGTTGAAGGCTTCTTAGCCCCTTAGATCACCCCCCACCCCGGGGCTGTCCTAGGCTCACAAAGATGTGCAGGAACTTGAGTAGCCGCTTATGTGTGATGATGTGGAGCACGTCACCTGAGACCGGGTCCAGGACAGGCAGGCGGTGGATCCGATTCTTGATGAGGGTGTAGACGGCTTCGAACAGGCTGTGGAGGTGGAAGTAGTGAGCCTGAGGCAGCCTGGGAAGAGACGCCCTCCATCCCAGACCCCTAGAAGGGAGGACGCGGTGCCAAGGCTGCCTCATGGGCTTTCCAGGATGCACCGGTGAGTTCAGAACCGAGGGGCTGGGGAAGGGGACTGTGTGGAGCAAGGAGGATCAGATGGGTGGTTGGGGATGCTTACCTGTCATTAGGAGAGATGGAGACCAGAGGCTTGAAGCTGCCTTGAAGGTAGATCTCTGCAGGAAAAGCCAGAGTTAAGCCAAGGGAGCTGGCCACCCTGCCTCACCCTGCAGTCCCCCAGACAGCCCTCCCCTCCCCCAAGTCCCCCTGGGCTCCCTGTCATCCTTCTCCTGTTCCTTTCAGGAAAGCCCCACTGCCCATCGTCCATCTCCCGCAGGTCCTCGGCCTCCCGCTCACCCACACGCCCTCAGCCCCTCTCCAGTTGCCCTCTGCCCGCTCACCCCTCCAGGTCTCAATCTTATGTTCTTCAATCTCATAGATCTGGACCTAGAGACACAGACAGGACTCCAGAAGTCAAACGTGGGTCCCTCAGGCACCAGGCTCCCTGACCATCCTTCCACCCAGCCCAGATGGGTGCCCTCAGGACTCCCAGCCCACTCCTCACCAGGGGGGACCTGTAATAGCGATGCAGCACCAGGATGAAGTCTGTGATGGTCAGCATCCCTGTAGTGTTGAGAGGGGTACAGGAGTATCAGCCTGGGGCCTTGAGGTGGGAGGCAGGTTGAAGGGTCAGACTCCCCTCCCCCACCCCGCCAGTGTCCTAGTACTGAGACATGAATGGGAATTGTGGGAAAGGGGAATAGGGCAGCCTCTTCTGCGTCTGAAAAATGAGGTTCTTCCTTTTCCCTCTAATTTCTCTCCCCTCCCCCCATACACTCCCATTTCTATTCTAATTTCTCCCTTTCCCTTCCTTCTTTTCCTACTAGCATCTATGAAATGGGACCTTGGGGCAGTAGAGCCGGAGGGGTTAGCTGGTCACAACTCTTTCACAGATGAGGAAACTGAACACAGAGCCACCTCACAAGGCCCCTCCTCTCCCTGCCCCACCACTTCTGCCTCCCAGCCTCTCCTTACCCACAAAGCTCTGCTTCTTGCTGTCCCACAGAGGTGCTGCACGGACACCATTGGCCACCAGGGCAAAGAAGGCCTTTTTGATCTGAGGGTCAGGGAGAGCAGTTGACAGTAAGTCTCTCACTGTCCCTCACTGGTACCCTGTCCCAACCAGGGTCCCTCTAAGGCGCTTGCCTCCACACGAGCTAGCCTGCCTTTCTCATGTCATGGTACACACCAAACATGATCCTGTCAGGGACATTTGCTACAGAGATAAGAATGCTGGTGGCCAGAGGCACTAAGGTGACCCCCTCACCAGGCACACCAGGATGTAACTCAATGTTTCTACTCAGAAGTCATATATGTCCAGACACACACAGGATAATTTTGCTAATCTAAGTACTAGAGGTATAATTATTGACATAACATTTACAAAATATTTTTCTCTAAATAAATCTTACATTGACTCATTTTGGCCTCATCCTAAGCAATGCTATCTAAACATGCTGGTTGTATTTTTCTAATACATGTTAAAGTAAATGCAAAGCTACTAACAAAACATATTTGTTCGTATGTCACTAGAATCAAATCATGTACTGTGGACGACACACATACCATGCTTTGGGAAACACTGCACTGCTATACATGATGGCAAGAATGGAATCAAGGTATTTTGTAGCTCAGCTTAATGGAAGAGCCGGGACCAGAGCTCATCCTATTTATCTGGTCCCAAGAGTCCCCTGCTCTTTGTCCTAAGCCATTCTGCCATGTCTTCCACATAGTCCAGGGTTCGCAAAGTGCTCCCATCTATCCTGGGCTGTCTCAGGGGTCCTCTGAAACTTGCAGGGCAAAGCAGGCATTCCTATCCCCATTTTAGAGATGAGAGGGGTAAAGTGCTGGACCCAAGATCCCACAGATGCTAGGTGTCAGAGCTGTGATGACAGCTGAGGAGTGCTCATAGAGAGTAGCAGTCCTCCTGCACTGGTCTCCATGGGGCTAAGGATGAGTTCTGGCAGGGAGTTTGCAGGGGGCCTGGCCTGCCAGGGTGTGCTGGAGGGCATGAACAGTGGTTGCAGCCCTGGGAGGATGGAGGTGAGCAGAGCCGTGGCCTCACCTCCAGCGTAGTGTCGAAGATGACCAGCTTGGAGCTGGTTGCCATGGCATCGTAGCAGGTGTGCTTCTGCATGAAGTGCATGTAGACCTGGGCCTCTGGCTTCTGCAGCTCGTCGTCCCAGCCCTGCCTAAGCAATAAGACCTGAGGGGATGGGCATGGGGCAGGCCTCTCTTCCAGCAGGCCAAGCTCATACCTGCAGGCTGCTGTAGCGGAGAATTCTTTGCCCAGCTGCAGGTCATCTGTGCTGGAGCTAGCAGCTGAGGCTGTACACTCAGCGGGGAGGATATCCCACTCCGTTAGTGGGTTGTCCACCCCAGCCAAGGGAGCAGCCTGGGCCAACGGTGTTCCCTTGGGGAATGTGGCCTCCAGCCCAATGGACTCAGTAGCTGGCCTGGATTGGGGACCTATTTGGGGGGAGAGGATAGTGATTCCATCTTCCAAAACACTTTATCATCTGCTGTCTCAGTTTAGCCTCACAGCAGCTTTGGAAAGCCTGGATGTTGTGAGCCCCATTTTGCAGATGAGAAGGTTGGGTCTCAGGGAGTCACACAAGGCAGTGGCTCTGTCCTGAGTAACCCATTTGGGTTCCTGACTCAGCAAAGCAGTTGTCCTTTCCCATGTGGGGAGGCTGAGGCTGCAAGATGAGGGTTGGGTCTAACTGTGTGTAATGAAGAGACCAAGGGCAAAGCCCCAGCCCTAGTCTCTGGGACTTCCCACTGCCCCCCCGCCCCCCGCTCCC
>NW_017731388.1:2994768-3005244 GCF_001890085.2 Hipposideros armiger
CTCCCACCCACCCACCTCTTCACCCCCACCCCCCATCTCACCAAAACTGGCTTGGGCCTCACCTTCCCCTTCCTCCAGGCCTGGCAGCTCCTCTTCCTCTACAGCCTCCTGCCTTGTCCATCTTGAGGCCCTGGCCCCCCGTTTCCCTTGGGTTCTTTTTGAGCTGGTGGTCGTGGCCAGTGGTGGCCATGAAGTGCTATTTCCTTGCTCTAGGAAGCTCATCTCTGGAAGGGGGAATAGGGCTTGTTTGGTTAATAGGGAGTAACATAACAAAATCAATTACAGTGTTATTAATAATATTTAATATTTGCAAGCTTCCAAAAATATTTTCTCCAAAATTTTTCTTATTCAAACCTCATAGCAATCTTACAAAGGAGGCATTATTACTATCCCTAGTTTACTAATGAGGGACCTGAGATCAGAGAGGTTAAGCAGTTTCCCACAGGCCACACAGCTATTAAGTGACAAAGTCAGAACTAGGGTCTAAGTCTTCAGACTGTAGATCCCCTTTCTCTTCTTTTGAAAGAGGAAGAAAGAGGTGAGGAAAAGAAGGAAGAAGAAACAAAGAGGAACAAAGAAAGAAAAGGGGAGGAAGACAAAAGCCAAGCTAGTGGAGTGGGTGAGGTTGGGGGTCCAGAGGGGTAGGGGACAAAGGAAGTGAGAAAAGAGGTTGGGCCCACCAGGAGGGGGCCACCCCACCTACCTTGAGGCTTGGGTTCCATGAGGCTGCTCCAGGATGGGTTCTGTGGGGAGAAGGGTGTCTGAAGTGGTGGGGCAAACACCCTACATTCTGAAACACAGGTCCTTCCCTTTACACGGTGTCCACGAGAGCACATACGCACACACACCCCCCTCACAAACATACACACACACATATAGAAACACATAAACACCCACCCCACAAACACATGTAAACACACACACTTACACCAACACTTATACACACTCAGAAACACATACTCAACCATTCCCAGACACAAAACCACATACAGCCACTTACACAAAGACTCCCACGTGCTCATGTACACGGAGAAAATCCAGGTCAAACACACACGCACACATGTGCACACATGCACACACACATTCATACAGTGAGGTTTGTTCTCAATCCCCTGGCCTCAGCTGTCCCAGCTCACGGCGTCCCCAGAACCCCTGTACCCTGCGCAGTTCAGGCTCCATGCGGCCAACCGGGACCAACAGAGAGCAAGTGTGCGACACTGGCTGGGCAGCACTATTCTGGGCCCGGCCCCTGGCACCCTGCCCTCCGGAATCAGATTCTCTCTGGGTGTCAGGCAGTGGGGAGGGAGGAATCCACCCACTCAGCTGCTCCAGCCCAGCAGCCTGGGGGCAGGGTGGGGAGGAGAGGGGCAACCTGGAATCCTGGCATCTGGTCCTGGGCTGCCTCCTGGGTCTCTGAAGACAAGCAGGAAGAACCCTTCCTTCTGGGGGCAAGATGGCTTGGAACACTGTGGGGGCACTGGGGCTAGGGGGAGGTGGGCTCTGAGTCCTGGCTTCCTCCTCCGAGGGCCTCTCTCATCTTTGTCAGACGCCAAATGAAAGAAAATGGAGGCGAGCTGAGCTTAACTTTCTTTCTTGTACAAACTTCAGTTGTGGGTGGTGCTGGAGTTAGAAACGGCAAGTTGCAGCCGGCTGGAAGGCTGGGGATGAGGGGTTTGTTAGCCGTCTCAGGGGAGTGACCAATCTATGTCAATGTCCCCGTTTGAGTCCCAGGAGCCTGTCCCTGTCTCTGGTGGAGGAGTGGGATGGTTCAGGCAGTTGGGGAGCTGTGATGAGCACCGTGAATGTGTGTAGTGGGCTTGGGCTCCGGGCCTGCCATTGTCCACAGGGTAAGAGACACCTGTTTCTACCTGTGGTTTGGAGGTAGGTCCAGGTATGCAGGAGCCCGTTCTTCAATCCTGCTGTGTGTGCACTGTCCCTACATCTGGTGCCAGCAGGAGCCCAGCCCAGCTCTGGTGGCTGCCCAGCCCCCCTTCCTTGGCATTCCTGGGGCTTGAGTCAATGTCTAGATCAGGAACACTGACCCGGCTGCTCCAGCTCCTCTCTTCCTCTGCCCTGCCCTTCCTCTTTTTCTTTCAGCCTCTTCCATCTCAGTCTCTGGCCTTGGAACAGACACCTGGTAATGAATTCCTGGAGCTCTTTCTGAAATTATTGAACATATTTTCTGTCATCCCTCAAAGCTCCTGACCTGCCTGTGGGGAGGGAAGGGGAGAAGACAGCAGAGAAGGGACTTGGCTCATCCATGTGTGTCTTGGACAGGACAGGGGGTGAGTGCAGCTCTCCTTCCATAGGATCCCTGTGGCCTGCTCCTGTCTGGTCTCAGATGTTGGAACTTCTAAGGCACAGCTAACGGGACTTTTTAAGAAAGTCTTCCCTGACTGCATCCCCCTCACTGCATTGGGCTGATAGCGAGTGTTCTGTGTACACATCTCAGTGTACACTGGACTGGCCTTTATCTATCTAGTCACGAGTGACTATCTTTTAAGTAAACAGTGGGCACGTGGATGACCAAATTTGTTGACTGGATGTGATAGAAAGCCCGTTCTGGAGTCAGATGGATCTGTTAAAATTTACGCTGTACTGTTTGCTGGCCATATGACATTGGCAAGTGTTGCTTGTTTTCTCTGAGCCTGTTTCCACGAATGTAAAATGAAGATAAAAGCATTTGATGGCAGAGCCTGCCAAGTTGCCTCTCAGTATCTATTTTTCTCTTCTTCCTTTAATAATAGAACCACTTGAATTTTAGATGGGATGTCTGCCTATCATAAAGACAAATTCCCAACCTTCCTTACAGCTGAATATGGCCTTCTGACTAAATGTGGCCAATGTGATGTGAGTGGAAGTGATGTGAGTAACTTCCAGGTCAGGTCTTAAAAGAAAAAAGCATGAGTTCCGCTCTTCCTTTTCCCCTTCTGTTGACTGAAATGCTAACATGATGGCAGGAGCCAGTGCAACTATCTTGTACCCAAGATATAAGATGCTTGGTAAGGGTTTCAGAGTCACCCTACCAGGTTTGGACTGTCTGTAGACTATATATAAGAGAGAGCGAGAGATACACTTTATTTTTTAAGTCATTCTTTTTTTTTTTTTAATTTTTATTGGGGAATTGGGGGGATGGGAACAGTGCTGGGGAATTGGGGGAAGGGGAACAGACAAGTTGCGTCGTTTTTGTTCTTCAGTCTAGTTGTGGAGGATGTTGCTTCACTGGCCCAAGTTGGCACCATCATTGCTCTTCCCGGGTGAGGCAGATCAGTCACCGGCTTCTGGACGGCTGCTCACTGCGGCTGCTGGCTGCTCACGCTGGCTGCTGGCTACACACGGTAGCCCATGGCAACCCACTGCAGCAGGGGCTGCAGCCTACACTGCCTGCGACTCACAGCAGCCCAGCTCCAGGTTGAGCTGTTGTTCAGCATCTTAGCTGTAGAGGGCAGTGTCACTGGCCCTCATATGTGGGATCCAAACCGGGGCCCTCTGGCATCCCAAGCCAGTACTTAACCAACATGCCACTCAGCCAGCCCTTAAGTCATTCTTAAATTGGGTCTTGGCTACAGCAAGCAAACATGTATCCTAACAAATGGCGTCGGTTTAGAAAAGAAAAATATTATATGCTGGCAAGCTGGTGACCATTGTTATATTACAGCAAAACATGTGACATGTCTGTCACCTGTGATACCCTGACAGGTAAAGCATATGCTAATAGAGCCTGGAAACTGGACGGCAACACTCAGATTGTTGGTGTACATTGGCTGCTACTTGCTGTTATTATTAGCAAACTCCTACAAGAGAGGTACATTCAGGCCCGTTATAAGAGGTGTTTGGGAGAGGCAGGCTTAGTAAGGGCTGAACCTGTGGTCCCAAATCTATCTCAAGCATACCCTGTTCAGCAAACAGTGGGAGCCCGCCCAATGGGTGGAATAAGGGAGTTGCCGTCACAGCCAAGCATATTTTTTTTCACATGGCCTCGAGGTAACTACCAGCAGTTGGAGAAATAACAGAAAGTACACCAAATCCAGAGTACTCAAGCATGAAAATTATGAGACCGTTGGCTGTGGTAACTCAAATATGGAACCGGTCAGAAGTCTTCTAAGATTTTTTTTTTAAGATTTTATTGGGGAATCGGGGAAGGGGAATAGACAAGTTGCTGTCCTTCTGTTCTTCAGTCTAGTTGTGGAGGACGTTGCTTCACTGGCCTATGTTGGTATTATCATTGCGCTGTTCCTAGGGGAGGCAGATCGGTCGCCGGCCACTGGACAGCCGCTCATGGCCGCTCTTGGCAGCTCATGCCGGCTGCCGGTCGCTCACGCTGGCTGCCAGCCACTCACAGTAGCTTACTGCAGCCCACTGCATCTCCACTGTAGCCTACACCATCACCGATGACTCATGGCAGCCCAGCTCCAGGTCGAGCTGTTGTTCACCATCTTAGCTGTAGAGGACGCAATGTCACTGACCCTAATGTGGGATCCGAACCGGGGCCCTGATGCTCAGAGCTCCCATTCCCAAGCCAACTCTTAACCAACGAGCCACTTGGCCAGCCCTGTGGTAAGTACTTTTACCATAATTTTACAGATGAGAAAATCAGGTCACAAAGAGATCAAAATCTCAAAACCAGTAAAATGGAGCTGAGTTAAACCCAGGGTTTCTAGACTCTAGTGTCACACTCTTAATCACTAAGCTTAATGTAAATAAAGCACAGGCCTGACGTGTAATATATGTTCAGTAAGTGGTTACTAAAATTATTACGTCACCATCTGCTCGTCCCCGTAGACCTCCAGCTATGAGATTCGGAAAGCAGGCAGGCATGGGGTTGGGGGCGGGGGGCTCTTTACCAGTCATTTCATGGTAGCATTAAGTGTGGGATAGAGGAAGGCTCAAGCACTGCTCAACACTAAAATCATAGCAATTTTCTAGTTGTAAAAAATGAGCTCTCTGCCCTGCCCCAGCCCTTTGCCTCTCAGAGCTCTCACCCTGCTCCTACTGCGATCCCAGCCCCACCCATCCTCTTTGGCACAGCAAATCAGCAGGAGGGATTGGCTTTGGTTGGGAAACAAACACTCCTTGGGTGTTTGGCTTTAGTCTCTTATCGTGGTATCATAATTCTTGGCTTGCTCTCAACACTGGGTGTAATAAGGACACTGGACTCTGACCCTAGGGTGAAATTGGCTACCATCTCTGGATAGTTTATTTTTCTAAGACATGGGTTCGGGATCCTGTTTAAGTGTTATTTTTATAGTAGAAAAGGAAAAACAGCTTGAGGAGGCCAAAAGAGGAGCCTGGATGAGTCCCATTCCTGATATGTCACAAATGGGGTCCCCTATGCCAGAGTGGTTGGGAGGCTATGACACCCAGATACTCTAGATTTCATCCTGTCTGTGTGTGGCTGAAACCAAGCAGCATCTATGCCAGTGTCCTAAGGACCTGGACAGACCCAGCCAGTTGTTAATGTAATTTGGTCTGCCCCAGATTACTGAGCCCTTTTCTGTGGACCGTTAGAGATTGAAGTGGACAGATGGTGTTTTTATCTACCCAGTATCCATTTTACCCACTTTTGGCAACCCCCAAGTTTCTTTCAGGGAACTACAGTTCCTCCAATCTCAGAACACACAGTTTTCAGAAAGACTTAACTGTGGGTTCCAGGAAGTATGCCTCTGATTCAGACTTAGCCAATCAGGGAATCCCTGGCCACAGTAAGAGGGGACATTTACCTAATTCACCCAATAGAGGTGAATCCTGGGACTTTTATGGGAGCTAATGGGAATCCTTTCCCATTAGATTTGGAGCTATGATGATGTGTGAATATCCTGCTACCATGCAGAGTGGAGCTGCCTGAGAATGAAGACAAAACAGAGCACAAAGGACCACAAATGATGAGAGAGACCAGGTCCTCATGACATTCACTGAACTTCATATCAAACTGCACCTGAAGTCCTACCTCTGGGTTTTTCAGTACAATAGAATGCTTGTTTGTTTGTTGAATGCAGTTTGAAATGAGTCTTCTGTCATCTGCAGTGGAAAGAGTTCTGATACCAGAGCTTAAAGAAACAAGATTCAGCGCCGGCCGAGTGGCGCGTTGGTTAAGAGCTGGCTTGGGACGCCAGAGGGCCCTGGTTCGGATCCCACATATGAGGGCCGGTGACACTGCCCTCTACAGCTAAGATGCTGAACAACAGCTCAACCTGGAGCTGGGCTGCTGTGAGTCGCCAGCGACAGTGAAGGCTGCAGCCCCTGCTGCAGTGGGTTGCCATGGGCTAACCGTGTGTAGCCAGCAGCCAGCGTGAGCAGCCAGCAGCCAGCAGCCAGCAGCCGCTGTGAGCGGCTGTCCAGAAGCCGGTGACTGATCTGCCTCTCCCGGGAAGAGCACAATGATGGTGCCAAATTAGGCCAATGAAGCAACATCTTCCACAACTAGACTGAAGAACCAAAGGACAGCAACTTGTCTGTTCCCCTTCCACCCAATTCCCCAGCGCTGTTCCCATCCCCCAATTACCCAATAAAAATCTTTAAAAAAAAAAGAAAAAGAAAAAAGAAACAGGACAAGACACCTTCAAAGTTTTCTGGGGGTGGTGTTCAGTCACTGGACTTTCCCAAGAAAACTTGCACATTTGAAAAAGCAATTAGAGTAAATCAAGAGGTTGTCAACGGGGGTAGAAAAGTACTTGGAGAAAATACAGTAAAAGATCCATTGGAAGGGGGCAAGGTTGTTGACGGAAAGCTTCCAAGAGAAGGTGAGTTTGTATATAGAAATAATAATCACGACAACAGCAGCTATTTACTGAACCCAGCTATGTGCTGGGCACGGGGTTAAGCAGTTTACAGACATGGTGGGATAATATTTTGAAATACTAGCCAAATTGAGAGGTACTTCTTTCTTCCCTATAGCTCTTTTCTCACTTGAGTTTGGCGTTTTTCTTGTTTATTGCTTCAGGGAAGAAATGAAATATGTAAAGAAGGAACGGCACCTTTTCGTTTTGAGTCTCAAAAGTGAGGCCTCCTGGGAGGAGAGGGAATATGTTTGGCTTAAACAAGAGATTTGGAAGTTTTGGCAGGCTAGGTTATTCAGAAAACATATTCCACTAAAAATGCTGGATAAAATATAAAGAGCAGCTTCTTAAAAGCACTGAAAAAACAACGTAGTAATGCCTTACTGGGCCCAACTGAAAGAGAGATGGGCACATATTGAAGCTGGTGAGAAAAGAGTGGCTTTGCTCTAGGGTATCCGCCAATTCTAACAAGAGCCGCATGGGGTGATGGGGGCCCAGGACCCATACAAGTTGGGAGTACAATAGAAAATCTCACCTATAAAAAGCTGGGATCTCAAAGAACCACGTTGCTGGGAAAGGGCCAGGAGGGCAGTTTCCAGGCTCTCGGCCTCACGTGGAAAGGTGCTGGCTCGGTTATTAGATGGCCATCAGCTGTAACCAGTTGGCCATTAGCTACTATTGTTTTGCTTATAACTGTTGGCTGTGTTAGCAAGCAGGTGTTATGATGGTGCAGATCCTGCAGTTCCTACTTCCTGTGTCTCGCGTGGCCGCCAGCAAGACTGGTGCAGGAAGACGCCTTGTTGGGGTGTTGACGGATGTTTGTTTCTCATGTTTCGAGAATATAATATAGTGACATGAATCCTCTATCTGTGGCTCTGTTGTTGTTCCTTTTCAGCCTCATGAATCCTGCGTTCATCTGCTGGGAGCTTAGCCCCAGCATGACAAACATCCTTAGAGCAAGTGCAATCCAGAAGCAAACTATTGGGTTGTTGGAAAAGTCATGACGTGTTTTTTCTATGTTTTCCATTGCAAAAATGCGTCATGACTTTTCCGACAGCCCAATAGCTCTTAGGTCAATTTACAGTCAAGGTTTTCCACGTCTGAATGGTTCAGAGAGTGTCAAACCTTGAAGTTGGCTTAAGGTGGTCCTCAGTCAGTAATGACTGTAGGTGCCCGGCTGAAGCAAGCATAAATGTTCTCTGGAGAAAGTTACCTCTTCCAAAGCCACAAATTTTGCCAACAATGTACAGCACAGATTTGGAAATAATTAGATACACAAGGAAACGAGGAATCGTGAGCAAGAGCCACCAGAAAAGACAGCAAGACAAAATAACATACTCTTGATGTAGGATATTTCTTGTGCCGGAGTCGTGGTCTTGTGAAGCTGAAGGATGGACACACGGACCCGAGAGGTAGAGTTTGTAGCAGAGGAGAGTTTTATTAAAGCAAGAGAAAGGTTACAGCTCCTGAGCGGGAGGGGGTACCTGGAAAATGGGATGCCCCCTAGCTAGGGTAAAAGGCTTGAGTTTTATACTTTTCTTTCTGCCTGGAAGGGGGAATGCAGGAATATTAGTGTTTGTTGTTAAGGTGTCTATTAGATTTGTTCTGTTGCTCAGCCTTGGGAAGGCCTCTGTAATGTTGTCCAAAATATTTTTGTTGCCCTAGGGTATGACTGATGTCCCAACAAGGGGGGTTATCTCATAACTTTGAAAAAAATGGCTAATGTAAGAAATGGCTAGTGTTTTATCTTTGCTCAGTCTACCAGGGAATTCCTGACTGCCTGACGTCATACTAACTAACCTGTCTTACTTTCACACCCGAACCTCAGCCTTACATAAGTACTCAGGAATTTAGAACCCCAGGTGAGTTGAGAAGATCCTGAATTAATTAAGACTGAATTTTTCAGAGGACAGGCTGCATTAGTCAGGGTGATTTTAGGCACAAGTAATAGAAAACAATTCAAATTGGTTTCAACAAGATGGAGATTTATTGGTTCACTTAACAGGGCAGCCAGGGGCAGGCTGGGCTACCAGGTAATTTAATCCAGTGGTTCTGATATATTTTCTCTTGATTCCCTTCGCTCAGCTTTCCTCCAGTGCCAACTTCAAATACTGAGGTGGCAGCGGCAGAGCTGGGCCTCTCACTGATGATGCCCAACAAGATCCAGAAGAAAAAAGACAATCTTTTCCTGTACTTTCTTCCGAGAGAAGGAAACATCTTCCAAAAGCTCCTGGCAAATTTATCTTTGTATCTCATCAGCCCAATGGAAGCCACGTGCTTTTTCCAGAACCATCACCAGGAGAATATGTTTGACTTAGACTAATCAGGGCTCATCCTCGACTGAGGTCACTTCTCTCAATTGCATAGCTACTATAAAATTAGGAGGAACAGAGTGGATATTACAGAACTACCACAACTGTAGTCCTCCCCTTTAGTTGTCCAATATTCATACATAACCTCCATGCTGTGTCACACACAACTTCAGAAATGTCCATGCCTAATAAAATGCACTCAAGCCCTTCTAAAAAAAGTACCAGTCAAGCTTCATCCAATTCTGTATCCGGGTGCAAACCCAGTATCTCAGGGAGATGTTCAGGCCCCTCTACCACATCAGTTATGTGCACCTGGATTTAAAAGAAACCAGGTAGGAGAATGAGGTAATTGTTTCTTGTTATGTGAGCTTGGAAATCTCTGAACGTCAGTGACCTCCTGTATTAAGAATGATAAGGTCTTCCACACAGGTTGTGATATTGATTTAAAATTAAATAATGACAAAAATAAACCAATGAGAACTGTGGATATTCATATCTCACCTGATGACCCTAATAAATGTGCCACATTTGCAGCTGATATGCCCAATTCCTGGAGCTTGAAGTGATGCCCCTTTGATTAGTGAAAAGACCTGTCATTTTCCCCTGGGACTAACCCCCTTCCCCCCAATTCCTTCTAGGACAGCGGTTCTCAACCTGTGGGTCGCAACCCCTTTGGGGGTTGAACGACCCTTTCACAGGGGTCGCCTAAGACCATCGGAAAACAAAAAGATATTTACATTACGATTCATCACAGTAGCAAAATTACAGTTATAGAGTAGCAACGAAAATAATTTTATGGTTGGGGGTCACCACAACATGAAGAACTGTATTAAGGGGTCGCGGCATTAGGAAGGTCGAGAACCGCTGTTCTAGGGGTTTGAGTATGTTCCACACATGGTGAGAGCTATCATGCTGGGCTGCAGTCCCACTGCCCTGCTGTCCTCTGCGTTTGCCATCCTCTCCATTGGCTGAGGCCACCCTACTACCCACACCTCTGCCTTTGCCATTTTCTTACTCCTTTGATCTGTGACTTCTGTCTCCTTCTCTGGCCAACAGAAACTTCCCATCTACTTCTTCAGATCAGCCATTTCAAAAGTTGTTCCCACAGTCGAGCTGCTGGCCCCTGGTAATACACTTCCTTCCCCTGTATCAAGCTTTCTCCTTCCCAGAGTCTCAGGGTGTGGAGTGGGGCCTGGATTATTGTCAAGTGCAGCCTCACCTGCCACTGGACTCACAGCATCCTCCAACATCCTGACCCTGCTGCCCAGTGCAGCTGCCTCTGCCAGATTTCTTTCACACACAGATTTGCCTCATGGTCCTATTAGAGCTCTCTCATTTCTCTCTCTCTCTCTCTCTCTCTCTCTCTCTCTCTCTCTCTCTCTCTCTCT
>NW_017731388.1:3005314-3016248 GCF_001890085.2 Hipposideros armiger
CCCCGCCCCTTTCTCTTTTCTCTTCCCTTCTCTCCCTCCCTCTTCTCCCCAGTCTACCTTTTTCAGAAAATCCCATTCCACCAGCTTCACATGTTTAAATGCCAAGAATAGGCCAAATTCAAGTTTTCTCCTTCAGAGCCCCTAGGTAGCGTGCAAATTTGAGTGGACCTCTGTCCTAAGAAGTCCTAGTTTACCTGAAAGCAACAGAGGACCTTCCACATCCCTAAAATGGCTAAATCAGTGCTGAGAGGAAAATTTATAGCACTAAATACTTACATTTAAAAAAGGGGTGAAGAGGAAGACGGGAAAGTTATTTTTTGTGTGTGTGATATAGAAAGATATCTAGGACACATTGTTAAATAGAAAAACACAGATACAGAGCAGTGGACATAGTATGCTATCTTTCGTATAAGAAAAGGGGATTAGAACATGCATTTGTATGGCTCGATTCTACACAGAGAAACACTTGAACAGCCCTGTCCCTCCAGCCAGTCCCTAAGATTATCCCATCACTGTTGGAAGCTGTCACTTTTCCTAGATCTTACTTTGGCTCTTTCTCTCTGAAGGTTGCTTTGAATCTGCTCCTTAGGGTCTGGCGCCCTCTGCTGGCCTTGAGGATCCACCACAGTCTTTAAAGGACTGCCTTACTGCACTTAACTTAGAGCTCATCCCTTTCTACCCCCACTGTCATATGGGGAAACTGAGGCAGCAAGTGGAGCAGTGACTTAAGAACACAAAGCAAATCAGTTCCTCAGACCAGAACTTAGGCCTGCTGACCCTTCTTCCAGCACAGCATCGTTGGAGGGAACGAAGACAGGAGATGTCTGACTGGACTCCCAGGCTGGGGGAGTCTGCCTTCCACACATACCCCAGGAGTTCTCTGGAGCTCCGTGTCAGGCTGGCAACCCCTGGATTGGAAGGAGTGGACGCTTAGCTGGTCTTGTCCGCTGCTGTGCTTTGGGGGAGTGGCTCTATTGCCCTTTATGGGATGCCTCATTTCTCCCCTTAGAGCATGGATGGATTTAATAATGCCCTCGGCATACAGGTAGGCCATGCTTCCCCAAATACTATCATTTGCAGGCCACTTCGTGGATTTTGCCATATCCAGGTACCACCAAAACTATACCTAATACTTTTCTTTAGATGGTCTCATTTTAAACTTAAAGGTTCAAATGCATCGCTTTCCCCTGGGTGATGATGTATAGATGCATCTAGCCCCTAGGAATTGTCTTGGAGTCCTTGCTGTCTTCATTTAGTGCAGTGGTTCTCAACCTGTGGGTCGCGACCCCTTTGGGGGTCGAATGACCCTTTCACAGGGGTTGCCTAAGATCATCGGGAAACAAAAAGATATTTACATTACAATTCATAACAGTAGCAAAATTACAGTTATAGCGTAGCAACAAAAATAATTTTATGGTTGGGGGTCACCACAACATGAGGAACTGTATTAAGGGGTCGCAGCATTAGGAAGGTTGAGAACCACTGATTTAGTGCAAGAAGACTCGATCCTCACCCTGAATTCTTCACTTAGAAAAACAACGATTACGAAGAAATGAGAACCTGGTATCTTTTAGGTACTGACCTTGTATGTCTTCATGATGTTATTCAATCCTTATTACGGCTCCATGGGTGGGTATTCCTATCCCCATAAGAAACTGAGACATGGACAACAGGCTAGTTACTTGCCCACGTTTCCACAGTTGGTAAATGGTTGAGCTGAATTTAATCTCAGTCTATTTCTAAAGCCAACTTATGTGACCTTGTTTGTCTTTTGAAATTAAAAGTAAAATGATGCAAAGCTATAGTAAGAGATAACGACTAGGGCATCATATGTGCTATGGAGGGATTCGTTGTGTAGGGGGAAAGCAGACAGTGGACATAAGAGTACAGTAGAGTAGGCTGTGTTATGATAGAGGCATGAGCAAGGTGACATATTCTGGCATATGGGACTACAGGATGATAAGAGAACGTATGGGCCATAAGTCCAGGCAAATGGGGACTGAAGGAGACGATGGAGTGGATAAGAAGGGCATTCCAAGTCCTCCCATTCTGATACCCTGGGGAACGTGATGGACCCCGCTGGGTACCCTCTGTCCCCTTCTGATTACGTATACACCATCCATTAACACTTGCTCCATGGGAGCCCTTCTTGATGGACTGGCTCTGCCTGGGACCTTCTCCTGGGGTAGAGCTGGGCCACTGTGGGACGAGGTAGAGTAGGACGGGGACAAGGGTGCAGGCAGAAGCACATGCTGGACTCCTATCCCCACCACTCAATGACTCTGACCTTGGCCTCAGTTTGCTCGTCTGCCAAATGTCCCGGAGGAAATACTGAGATGGACCACCCAGGTTCCCCTTCATGAAAGGACTTGCTGCCCAACTCAAGGGAGTGGGGTCAGCAGACAGTCTGCAGCCGTCAGCTCCTTCAGGGTCAGCTTCAGAGAACACACTCTGCCCTTTTTGGGGCTGCTCACATACCTGGTGACCAAGTAAGGTAGGAGTGTAAAAGCCCAGCCATTTCAACCCAGAAAGGGACACTCTGGTGGGCAAAACTTTCTCCAGACCTCAAGAGGCCTGTGTTGGTGGAAGCTTTGTGGAGCCTGCATCGCAGCCCCGCTTCTCCAGTCCTGTTTCCTTCCCCCTCCTTTCATGGGTGCTGATTCCAAACAAACCCCTTGTCCCCCAGACTCCATCTCAGCATCTGCTCCTGGAGAACCCAATCTGTGGTGTATCCATTTATGTGCCCAGGACAAAGGAAGCATGCCATCAGTTTTGATGAAATGATATTGGGTACAAATCCAAAAGGTGGGAATTATCCAGCTCCTTGGGACCTACCTTCTGGCCAGTGCTAGATTCATTTTTTTGTGTGGAAGCATCGAAGGCAGTAGGAAGGCCAGGCTGTGGGCTTCAGTGGCAGCCTGTCTGCATGGTCTGGCCCTCATAGAATCAGGACAAACAACTTGAAGACATAAGCGCTGAGGGACAATTGAGGGAGGCTTCTTGAGAGAAGGCAGGCACCGAGGAAGATGGCCGATATTTCAGGCACTGCATCATTTTCACTTAGTGGCTTCACAGACGTTTATTGAACATGTTACATGCGAGATCTGTACTATAAGGAAGAAAGGTTTTGGAGAAAAGCCTCAGGGAAGGTCTCTGACCCCGACTATCCCCAAGGGACATTCCTCAGCCCCATGAGCTTTGGACACTTCCCCAACCAGTTCCCTCCATATTTGATTTCTTTTCACTGAATAGCTGAAGCCTTGATCATAAAAACAAGTTTTAACCAAAGAGTAAATAAGCAAAAAACTCAAAGTGCTTCTGCACACTTGAAGAATCAACTAATGCTAAGATTTTTAATTCTCTTCTGATCCTTACTGATGCATGCACCATTTCTATTTACTAGTCTTTATTATAAAAATAACATTTTGGGTGCACTTTTTGTCACCTGGAATTATTTTATGGAGACTGTTCCTTACTTTGCATTTTTTAAAAAATATGTTACATTCTTTTTTTTTTTAATTGGGGAATTGGGGGAGGGGAACAGACAAGTTTCTGCCCTTTTGTTCTTCAGTCTAGTTGTGGAGGGCGTTGCTTCACTGGTGCATGTTGGTATTGTGATCATTGCGCTCTTCCTGGGGGAGACAGATCGGTTGCCTGGCCTCTGGACGGCCACTCACAGCGGCTCTTGGCAGCTCACATCGGCTGCCAGCCTCTCAACCTGGCTGCCGGCCACACACGGTAGCTTATGGCAGCCCACTGCAGCAGGGGCTGCAGCCTACGCCATCGCTGGCGACTTACCGCAGTCCAGCTCCAGGTCAAGCTGTTGTTCACCATCTTAGCTGTAGAGGGCAGTGTCACTGGCCCTCATGTGGTATCCGAAACTGGGTCCGGCTGGTCAGAGCTGGTGTCCCAAGCCAGCTCTTAACCAACGCCCCACTTGACTGGCCCCTGTTCCTTGTTTCAATGCAATGAACACATTTGTCATTTTGATGGCTGCACAAAGTTCTATTGTATGGTCAAATCACACCTGGTTTAACCATACCCTACTGCTAGGTAGGCATTGCATAAGTTTATAGCTCTTCACTAATATAGAAAATGTACTTATATGTGCATGCATAGAGTAGGTTCTTTTGTTTCTCTTAAGTAACTTACACTGTGTATCACCTGCCGGAAGTAAAATCACACAAAGCATATGACCAATTTTTATCGGCATGCCCTCCAGAAAATGTGGTCAAATTTATAGTGCCACCAGGGTTTCTCCCCACCTCTGCCAGTTTTGAGTTTTACACCTTCTAAAATTTTGTTGTTAATTTAATAGGCTGGTGTTCTTCCAGGTTCTCATTTTTATTTTTGCATTTCAGAAAGTATTTTCTCTTGAGGAACAGTGTCCCACCTTGCCAGGAGATGGCGCTGTGACTCTGTGCTTAGGCTACCCTAGAAGGAGCCATACTGTTCATTGTGCACTGTGTTTGCACCAGGAGAGGGGATGTTAAGAAATCTCAGGACCCCAATTTCCCACCTGAGTTCAGAAGACCTGGTTTTGGTGATGAGGTGACAGCATATCTGCTGAGTTTGCCTTGCCCTGCCCAGTAGCACATCTTCCACTCCTTTGAAGTTCAACAGAACTCAAGTTTATGAAGTGTCCATAACAGGACAGACATAGTTCACACCCTCCAAAAAACTCAAAGGCAAGTAGAGGGAAAATATACAAACAAAAGCAACTCTAAAGGCAGTATTTCCTATAAAAGCAGGTTCAAGATGCTATGAGTTGTTGGGAAGTGGAGAGATTGCCTCCAGCTCTAGGTATGTGGGATCTTGGAGACAGTGGGAGCTGAGCTGGGGCTGCTGGGGGAGAGGAGTATGAGCAGAGTGTGGAGGGGGAAGGAGGGAGGGCCAGGGTTTGGAAGCCTGACCAAGAGCCACTACTGTGAGCCTGGAGTTCAGATGGAGACAAAACGAAAGTTGAGGCTGTGATGACAGACAAAGAGATAAACTGTGGTGGGACCTGAGTGACAAGCTAAGAAGCATGGGCTTGATTTTGTAAGTGAAGGTGTGCCGGTGGGCGTTTTACAGCAAGAAAATGACAGAATCATCGTTGTGCTTTGGCAAACTTAGCCTGAGGTTTAGCCGATTCAGTGACTTTCCTTATGTGTTCTATGGACACGTTTTCCTCCTTGGCTGACTCTCAGAAGTGGTTGATATGGTTGCCCGCTGCCCTCTTCTCTAAGTGCTGTCTTTCCTTGGCTCCTGTGAAGCCACAAGGCTCTTTTTACCCTCCTGCCTCTGGGGCGCCCCCTCAGTCTCTTTTGCAGCCTCTTCCCCTTCATGCAGCCATTAAACACTGTACTTCACCAAGGCTCCTCTCCCTCTGCACTCTCCCCTGGCCCATCTCAGCGGGCCCTGTGCTCTTGGCTTAATTACACCCTGCACCAAGGTGGCTCGCCCAGGCCTCCCCTCTGAGCTCCAGACCCATATATCCAATTGCCTACTCGACAGCTCTTGTTAATATTTCAGAAGCATCTTTAATTCATGTCCCAAACTCCCCCACCCAGCCTCATCTAATGCTCGTCTTCTTCCGGTGTTTCTTAGCTGAGTAGACACGCCACCATTCATCCTGTTATGCCAATTAAAAATCTCAGAGGCATCCTTGCCACCTCCCTCTTCCTGATTCCTATTTCCAGCCTCTGCCCAAGCCCACTTGACCCTACTTCCACCACACCCATCAGAACTGCCTGCTTCTTTCCATCTCCTCCACCGTTCACCCAGGCTGAAGCTACAATGGCTTTTCACCTGGGCCACGGTGGAGCCTCCTAACTGGTCTTCCTTCTCCCACTCTGGCTCTTTTCCAATCCGCTCTTCACATTGTGATCAGAGCCATCTTTTCAAAGTGTAAAACTGACCACGTCACTCACTGTCCCAGGAAAATCTCCACAGTAGCTTCCTATTGCTTTTTTTTTTAAACCCTTTGATTAAGATAACATAGAAAAGAGAACAGAACACAGGTACAGTTGAAGAACCTTGAAACCAACTGCCGTGAAAGGAGACAGAAACTTGCCAGCCATCCCACTCCATGTGCCCCTCAAAAAAGAACTGCCTCCTCCCCCCACCCCCAAAGCAAGTACTATTCTGACTTTTATGGTAAGCATCTACTTATTTTTGTCATCCAAGCATGCATCTCTAAATACTATAGTTCACCTTTGCCTGCTTTTTTTTAAATTTATATGCCTGTTAATTCTCCTTTAATCTAGAGGTCTCCCTCCATCTCTCTTTCTTCCCTCTTGCAATGTACTTGTCTTGTAGAATTCCCATTGCTTTCAAAATAAGAAAAAAATTCCCTTCCATGCCTGGAAGGCTTTACTTGGTCTGTCACCCAAATACCTCCTACCTCATCTCCAACCAAGCTGCTTTTCACTCTCTTTTCAACCCCATGCCAATACTGATTTGGTGCCCACACACCTTCTCCATATCCCCACAGGGCTTTTACAAAGGCTGTTCCCTCCGCCTGAAATGTTCTTCCCTCCCTGTGTCCCCCAGCTAACCCCAACTGATTTTCATATCTCTCTCAGAACATTCCCTTCTCAGGGAAGACTTCTCACTTTTCCTGACCTGGCCAGTCCCCCCACCAGACCCTCTCACAGCCCCCTCCCTTCTCCATAGCACAGGTCAAGGTTGTGGTTTTCCAATTGTTTGTGAGATGATATGATTAATGACCATCAGCTCCATGAGGGTAGGGGTTATGTCTGCTTTTGCTCACCATTGTTTTTTCTCCACTATCTAGCAGGGTGCCTGGCACATAGTAAGTGTTCGATTAAAAATTTGCTGGCTGCTGCTCAGGGATAGATAGCCAGCAGACGCCAACAGGAGGGAGTCTGAGGCTTGCAGACCTGGACTGAGGAGCCGGGCATCCCTCAGAGGTGAGAGATGACACAGCAGGGATAGGTGGTATCAAAAATGGAGCAGTGAGAAGAGATGCGGGTAGGGGCTCCGCCCAGAAGACCCAAGGACATACCAGGGTCCTTCTGCCCACCCACCATCTTAAGTCAGGAGCCAGGCCTGAATTGGGATGGCTGGAGAGGCTCCTGGGTCCTATCACTTCCATTTGGGGGTCACTGGGGCTGAGCTAAGTGAAAACAAATGTTCTCTGGCTTTCCCCAGCCTAGTCCTGGTGGGCCAGCAGCCCCTCCCTCTCAGCCCCTTCTTCTCCCACCCCCTCATTTGAGTTCTCCCTGCACCCCCCCCTTCTTTCTCCCTTTGACTAATGGGGTGATTGGAACTTTGGGGGCATGGAGAGGGTTGAGAGATTGGAAGATGGGAGGCAGGTGGGCTTTGTGGGGAACTGGGGCCTGGGGTGGGGGTTCCCTTACACAAAGGCCCAGAGGGAGTCTCAGGAAATTTGGCCTGCAAGGCAGGGACAAGGCTGGCTAAAACTGGGACATTGGAGTTCCCACCATCTCAGCTGGGAAGGCACATTCTCCTGACTTCAGGTGGGCTGGGAAAAGCTGGAGTAGAGGGATCTGGGATACAGAAGGGAGAGGAAAGTGATTTTTCTCTTTTTTCTTTTTTTCCTTCCCTCCATCTCTCTAGAGGGTTGGCCTTTCCTCTGTTCCACTGAGACCCAGCGACCCAGGGCCCTTAGGAATTCTCAAGTCCTGTCACCATCCTAAAGGATTGAGAATTAGGTTCCATTGCTGGGGAAGGAGGGCGGGAGGGCAGCAGGGAGGGAAGGAGGGAGAGATGGGAAGGGTCACAGGCCCAAATTCCTGGGCTCCTGCAGTTTCAGTCACTTTGAGAAACAAAGAAACAGAGAAATTGATTTAGAGAGAGACACAAATAGAGACCAAATTATGGAGATGGAAGAGACGTGAAAAGACACACAGAAAGACAGCAAGAGAGAGAGAGAGAATCCGACAAGGACAGAGAGCTCTGCTTGTGCCTGCAGCGATTCTGATGTTATCTTTCTCCAGCTGCCTCTCTCCCCCTCCGCAGTCCCCATCTCTGCCCCTCCTTCCTCTACAACTCCATAGCCAGACACCCATGTCTCTCCTTCTCACCTCTCTTTTGAACCAGGGCCTAGAAGTGTAGTTAACAGGTTCGCAGGACTTAAGGCAGAGAGATGGGGGAAGAGTGGAGGGGGCTCAGTGCCCAGAGGACAGAGAGAGAGAAGGATTAGAGTGGCACCACTCCATTCACACTGCCTAAGTCTGGGCTGCTGTGTTTCCATTCTAATCTCCTCTGACCGTTCCTCTACATGCATGTCTGAGCAGGGGTGATGTGTATGCGTGTGCATTTGTTCTCCAGGCAGGCAGGCATGAGACTCACCCTGAGCCAGCCTATCTGTGTGTCCATCCATACCTGTGGGTGAAAGTTATTCAGCATTGTCTGAAGGAGGTGAGGGTGTCCTATGGTTTCTGTGGGGTTAACTGGAAGCCTGTGCCAAGGTGTGTGTGTGTGTGTGTGTGTGTGTGTGTGTGTGTGTGTGTGTGTGTGTAGGGGTGAGTATGCATGTGTGTGCATGCACCTTGAACTGTCTTTATGTGCCTCTGTCTCTATCTCCTGGTCTCCCAGTCCTGCTCCGTGCAGTCTTCTAAGGTGATGGTGGATTGAATCCTCAGAAATTTCGGAACTCATCTCTCTCTGAAGGTTTGAAGGGTATAAGGGCAGAAATCATTGCTCTGGCTCTGCCCAGATGCAGTCAACTCCTAGATGGGGGTGCAGAGCAGACACAGGGGAGGGAGCAGAAGCAACGTTGCCCTTGGAACGCAGGCACTGGGAATTGAGAGTTTGGGAGGCCTATCACAGAAGACAGCCTACACCTTCCCTGCCCCAGTGCTTCTGCAGGTACCACTGGGCCAACTGATTCCAGAATGGGACTCTGGGATGGAAGGAGAGGACAAGGGATTGGAGAGTCCAGGGATGGCCAAATATTCTGCAAGATCTGACCAGAGAGAGTACTGTGGGAGGGGTGGGGCGATCTGTGTGTGTTTGTAGGAAAGGTGGGGGGTGGGGGCAGAAAGGCCGCCTGCGGGGGAGAAGGCTTCTTGGCAAACACCCCAGTTTCCTGAGCTGATCCCTGCTCCCTGCCACTGCTCCCAATTCTGTTGTTTCAATAACATCATTTTTATCCACCCCACCGAGAGACTGTGTCTTAGGAGGGGGAGGTGAGGGGTAGGGATAGGGCATGAGGGGGTGGTAATGGAGAGAGGCTGGGGTCTGGAGGCAGCCAGGACTAGACTTGGGGCGCTCCCTCCTCAGGCAGAGGCAGGGCGGTCCCAGAGCCCTGGTCCCCTGATGACAAAGACAAATACATTAAAATTCTTGCCTCGGAGAAGAATGCAGGATAGGGAGAGCATTTCATAATCTGCAATAACAGTAGCAGGGTGGGGGCAGGGGGTTCGGAACCCAGGCAGTGGCTGGGGGGAGGGGCTGGTCATTGGCCACCTGCAGCCTCCTGGGACCCCCACAGAGCCCCCAGCCTCCTGTTCAGCACCATCTGGCCTGAGTATGTGCCCAACCTGGGCATGTCTTTGAGTGTGCAGTGCCCAGAGTTGACATTGCCCTGCAGAAATAGCAACAGTGCACAAAATTAATAGATGCTGGGGCTGTGGGTGGCATCTGGATGCTATGAATGGTTAAAATTGAAAGGGGCAGCACTTGGATCATCACTTGCCCTCCTCACTATCTCCTTCAGCCACCAGCACCCCACCCCCACGGTCCATTCTCCTTCTCTAGAGTGCCCCAGCTCCTCACCAGAACTCTCTGTACCCAGGGATTAGGCTGACACATCTTGGACACCAGGGCCCTGGTGTGGGACTCCCAGCAAACCCAGGGGCTTCCCTAAGTGCCCAGGCTAACGTATCTCCATTTCTTTTCTCCACTTGCTCACCTTTCCTTTCCCAGATCTGCCTCCTCCCGCGGGGGTAGATACCTATGGTCTTTTGTTATGTCCCCTTGATTCCGTCTCACCTTGACCCACTTTTCCTTGCTCTCTGGGGGAATTAGAATCTTGCCTTCTCTCTGCTCACCAGGAGAGTTTATCTTTCTTGGAAGTGGCCTCATTCACCAAGTTAAGGAGTTCCCCCACTCAAACCACTAGGAGTTTTCCTCTGGGAGCCTGAGGTATCTACACCGGGGGGCTTGAGGTCCTAGATATGTCCTGCCTACCCCAGTACACCCTAAAGGTTGATGGCCACTTTAGGTGATGTGGTGGTACCAAGACAGGCCCTTGCTGTGCAATGTCCTGCACCACTTGTCCCTCAGCACTCCTGGGGCACATGGGGCTGGAGGGAAGGAGCAGGGAGTGCGGCCGCTGCCAGTGCGCTTGCGGTGATGAATGGAGCTGTCCCTCCTTCCCACGGAGCCTTTGACCTCCCCCCGCCCCGTGGGGAGGGCGCCAGGGGCATCAAAGACATTTTTGTGGCATTAGAGAATCAGATAAACGCCATCTCACCTGCAGCTGGCTCTCCCACCCCTTCTGGCCCCGCCAAGTTGGGGAAGCAACGTGAGGCAGGTACCCGCGGATACGTGAGGCCCGGCTGCAGCGAATTCTGACCCCTCAATCTCTTGGAAGTCAGCAGCCTCCATTCTATCGCTCGCTGACACGAGTGAGCGCTTGAGCGCAGGCCATCAAGAGGTTTCTCTTGCTGTCTAATCTCCCTTCCGCACCCGCCTCCACTCAACGCGGGCTTGAAGAGGCGGGGTGGCTGGGGAGCAAGAGTGGAGGTCTAGGGCTTCCTCCTGTTCTCAAGGAAAGGCTGTGAAAGCGGCGTGCGGTGCAAAGGCGGGGCCCGGTGAGAGGTGACCCCCTCCTGGGTCCGCCGGTCCGACCATCCAGTTCGACCGACACCCCTCCCGGGAGCACCCAGCGCCCCAGGCGGACTTCCTCCCGTGGCCCCCGCTCCAGCATCGCCCTCCGCACTGCCAACCCGCCCCCCCCC